>NC_090749.1:37794625-37829625 GCF_036898095.1 Palaemon carinicauda | reverse complement strand
GAGAGAGAGATTCTGGAAAATCCTTGGATCACGTTTTTTTTTAGAGAGAGAGAGAGAGAGAGAGAGAGAGAGAGAGAGAGAGATTCTAGAAAATCCTTGGATCACGCTTTTTTTTAGAGAGAGAGAGAGAGAGAGAGAGAGAGAGAGAGAGATTCTGGAAAATCCTTGGATCACGTTTTTTTTTTTTTTAGAGAGAGAGAGAGAGGAGAGAGAGAGAGAGAGAGAGAGAGATTCTGGAAAATCATTGGATCACGCTTTTTTAGAGA
Source organism: Palaemon carinicauda (assembly GCF_036898095.1). Lineage (NCBI taxonomy): Eukaryota > Metazoa > Arthropoda > Malacostraca > Decapoda > Palaemonidae > Palaemon > Palaemon carinicauda. The sequence continues at coordinate 37,829,359 of NC_090749.1, read as the reverse complement.
GAGAGGAGAGGAGAGAGAGAGAGAGAGAGAGATTTCTGGAAAATCCTTGGATCACGCTTTTTTGAGAGAGAGAGAGAGAGAGAGAGAGAGAGAGAGAGAGATTCTGGAAAATCCTTGGATCACGCTTTTGAGAGAGAGAGAGAGAGAGAGAGAGAGAGAGAGATTCTGGAAAATCATTGGACCATACACTTTTTCAGAGAGAGAGAGGAAGTTCTGGAAAATCATTGGGCAATGGATTTTTTTTCAAGAAGAGAGAGAGAGAGAGGAGAGAGAGAGAGAGAGAGAGAGAGAGATCTAGAAAATCATTGGATCATGCCTTTTTGAGAGAGAGAGAGAGAGAGAGAGAGAGAGAGAGAGAGATCTAGAAAATCATTGGATCATGCCTTTTTGAGAGAGAGAGAGACAGAGAGAGAGAGAGAGAGAGAGAGATCTAGAAAATCATTGGATCATGCCTTTTTGAGAGAGAGAGAGAGAGAGAGAGAGAGGAGAGAGAGAGAGAGCGAGCCATTTGGAAGCCATATTTAAATTAGTAATCAAAAGAAAAGCCTGCAAACATGTACTGGTATATTTCGTTTCAGACGTAATCAAGAAATAGGTTTCTTGACTGGGAATTTCATTACTAGAAAAATCCATTACTTCTTTATATCATCTTTATTTTTATATTATTTCTCCTCCTTCAGCTACATCCTTTCCTTCTTAGTGGTTTCACACTTCACTAGTTATCATTGTTGTATAATTCTGTATTTCCTTTTCTTATCTTTCTCTTTAATTGCCTTAATTTGTTCAGTGTGCTCTGCGCTTTGTTTTATCATTATTCTAATTCTTATACGTTATTTCCTTTTTTCCTTATTTCCTACGTATCTTCTCCAACAGTTCGCTGCCTACTTTCTATGTTTGTTATCATTGTTGTTGTTGTTGTTTAAAGGTTTTAAGGTCACTCCTGAATGGCAGAGGAAAGGGTCAGTGACATGGCCATAGCAAGCAGGACAATGCCCTAGAGACTGACCATATATTATAAGATCACTGCCCAAGCCCGTCTTCAACCCAGCTAGGACCAGGGAGGGGCAGCAGTGGCTGCTGATAACTCAGCTGATAGACCCATAGGCTACCCCAAAACACGTAAAACCTTAACTCACAAGGATGGTAAGGTTGCAGACAATAATGGCACTAACGAGGCAGAGACGTTACCAATCAGTTGTTGTTGTTGTTGTTGTAGTTGTGGATTTTGTCTTTCGTCTCCACTTTATACTTTTTCATCCTTCTCCTTTTTTGATCTTCTTTTTCTTCTTGTGTGTGTGTGTGTGTGTGAGAGAGGAGAGAGAGAGAGAGAGAGAGAGAGAGAGAGAGAGTTTCCAATATTTTTCGACGGTCCCTTATATGCCTATTTCAAAACCACTTCTTTAAAACCTTATACCCATTATCTGGGGCTATACCCATTTCCCACAATTCCTCCATTACACCTAAACACCACCCATTTTCCACCCTACCCACCCAGCACGCCCACAGTCACCCCACGCCCATAGGCACCATAAAAAGTGGTCTCTTTAACCCTAGGATTCAAAGCAGAGACATTTAAAAACGAATTGCTTTTTGCTTGTAGATGAAATAGGAACAACAATGGAGAGAATAAGAAGTGAAAAAAAAGAAGGGAAAAAAGAAAAAGGAAAGAGTAATCATAAAGGGAAATAAAAATAGAAGGAAGGGAAATACAAAAGGTGTGAAAGCGATGGGGAGAAGGGAAGAGAAATAAGAAGAAAATAATAGAAATAGAAAAGAAGCAAATGGAAAAGTTTCAAAAAAAAGGAAGAGGAACAAGAGAAAATATGTAAAAGCAGAGGAAATAAAAGAATCAGAATCAAAAAAGAGAGAAAAGATAATTGAATGAGAAAAAAAAATATAAATAGTATAGAAAAGAGGAACATGGAAATAATAAAAAAGAAGAGACGAAATATAGGAATCAAGAAGCAAAAGGAGATTAAGAGAACAGATAATTAAATTTGGGAGAAAGAAAGACAAATGAAATAACAGCAAGCGAATGAAAGACAAAATGGAAGAAGCCAGAAAAACAGATAAAAGAATAAAAAGAGAAGAGAGACAGAGAAACAGATACAAGAATGAAAAGAGGAAAAGAATGACGGAATACAAAGAAAATGGGAAATGACGAAGAGCAAAGAAAATAAGTAAATCAAAAAGAAGAGAGAGAGAGAGAGAGAGAGAGAGAGAGAGAGAGAGAGGCTTGAAAGAAACTGGAAATTACCAACAGCAAAGAAACAACAAAATAACTCTCAAAACGGTAATTTTGGAGAGAGAGAGAGAGAGAGAGAGAGAGAGAGAGAGAGAGAGAGAAAAAAATTACTATCAGCAAAGACAAAGCAAGCTAATTCTCCAAATGGTCATTTTGGAGAGAGAGAGAGAGAGAGAGAGAGAGAGAGAGAGAGAGAGACAATGATTATATTCCATGACTGGTTCGAAAACTCGGCAAGATCAGTTCAAGCGATGAACTCACGTCATTAAGAAAATATTTTCCTTTTACTTTGCTACGCGAAAAGCAATTTATTTGCTTTTACAATTTTGGCGTCTCAATGACTTGGGTCCTCAACGCGAAATGACAGGAAGAAAATAGAAATAACATTGAAGCTTTCCTTCATTTTGTGTTAGCAATAAATTATTTTTTTTTCTCTTTATGTCAAAGAACATATTCTGTTTGTCTTACGGACAAAGTGTTTCCATCCTATTTGTGTCACTGATAAAGTTTTTTATCATAAAGTTTGTAACAAAAAGATTAACAAAGTTATTTAGTGCAGCCAAGCAAAGAAGCATTTGGTTTATCCTTTTTGCCTCACTAACAGAAAAATATTTTAATTTTCTATGCATCAGTAATATAGTCTGTTTGTGTCACAAATAAATTATTTTCAATCGGATAGTTATTTATATAAGTTATTGAATTCATTTAGTTAGTTATTTATTTTGTTAGCTATATAGTTAGTTTTTGATTTAGTTATTTGTTGATTTATTTAGTTATATAGACATTTATTTAGTTATTAGTTAATTATTTAGATATTTAGCTAATTATTTTTGTATTTAGTTATTTAGTTTTATTTCTAGTTCTTTAGTTATTTATCATTGTTATTTATAAAATTAAAAAAAAATAAATAGAGAAGATTAAATTGTGTAGTTGGTGCTTGTATTAAAATGAAATGGAGAAAAAGCAAGAGACACACATAGAGTAGAATACCCAAATTGCAACTACATCATGTAAGAGTTGTAGTTGATGCTTCCGAATTTCCATTGGTAGAATGTATATCAGTATTAAGAATGCTCGTGGTGGTAATGTTAGTACCACAGGCTTGCATATGAAGTTGGTGCGTTGGGTCTCCGTTGTACCAAAATGGTTTATTATAATTTCATTATAATCATTAATCTCTGTTATAATTTGATATTCAATTTTCATCAATCTTAAAGTAAAAAACCAGTCGTCTTCTGGTGAAAGGGTTTGTGCATCGTCATGATCTGAAAAGGTTTATTAGTCATGGAAACCCATATACTAGGATGGTTTGCTGTGAGTGATCAAACAGAAATATCCCATCATCACCAGTTTGCAGTTCCAATGTGGTGACAAAAACTGGCTAAATCCAATGCTGGAATAAAGACGTGTGCGGCCTTTGTTCTGTAATGGGCTATAAACGGCTGCAATTATTTTTGGTGTATGTGTGTGTGTATATATATATATATATATATACATATATATATATATATATATATACATATATATATATATATATATATATATACGCGAAATTTTGAAAACAAAAAAAATGTATGTCATAATTAGAAAAAGATTACGAAGGAAGATACTTGATTAACGTAATAACCAGAGAGAGAGAGAGAGAGAGAGAGAGAGAGAGAGAGTGTCAAAATGAAGCACCCTCCAAGGAATTTATCTTTTCAAAAGAAGAAAGTACTGTGTGGGTGTTATATATACTATATATATATATATATATATATACAATATATATATATATATATATATGTATGTATATATATATATATATATACATACATACATGTATACGGTAGTAGTGTACGTAACCAGTTAAAATTTACGACTACATAATTAAATAGGCACACACACGCACACAAAGATATATAGTCCATGAGCCAGGCAAGATTTGACTACCATATTGGGGGACTAATAACCACTATGTTTTTCGGTAAGCTTGGTATATGGGTTGTATGAAAATATGTGATGGACATTGCAGAAGCCCAGGTTAATAGCATTTCGGCGGCCATCTTTAAAGATGGCTGCCCTAACCAATAAATGATTATGTATCTCCAAAGAATGCTTCTTGTTCACTTTTAATTCAGTGGTTATCTGTTATTTATTTGTTTATATCCAGTAGAATATTGTGAAAAATGTGATTTTTCTCTAATTTTTTTTCATTATTTTGTGCGAATAGTTCCATTTTCATTATATTTTTTTCAGGTTTTGCTCATATTCAACCTCTGAATATTGTTATTTGTTGAAATATCAAATGGTCACCATGTATTTCTCTGTTCACAACTTTGTCAAATTAAAAACTAGTGTCATATACATTTATACGTATATTGATATGTATATATACCATTACCTATATATTTAAGTGATTCATTTTGTTCATATTTGCTCACTTATTCAATAATTTGTCTTGTTTGTGTTTTAAGAGAATTTAGAAAAGAATTAATAAATATTTATAATTATTGACACATTTAATATGATGGGGTTATAATATTTGAACGGCCCCTAAATATTTGTTTCAGGCATGACTTATTTGGCTACCAAAATGACTGATGAAGAAGTTACAACAAAGTGACCAAGAATGGACCCTAAGAGCTGTGTTATATGTGGGAAAGTGTCCACTCTGAATTAACTAAATAGTCCTCAAGATGAAGCCTCCTGGATTACCCTACGTGAAGCTGCAGAAATAAGAAACTTTGAACCAATACTTAGCTTGCCCCAAGAATTCCCAAAAGCTTTATCAAGTGTACTATATCACAGAAAATGCAGATCTAATTTTACTCACTAAAGGCCCTGGATAAGCTAAGAAACCAAGAAAGTTTGGAACTAAAAGAAGATGATGCCTTCATGCCTAGGCAATCATCCCGACAAGGCCCTGCCCCTCAATCTACAGTGTATGATAAGGTGTGCATATTCCGTTTGAAAACATCAAAATAAGTGAAACATACAAATACCTGGGAGCCAATAAAACCAGCAGTTGAGCTAAGAGCTGATAAAAAGATTAGGGACATTGCCACTCAATGTATGGATGAAAGAATCCTTGCTATCACATCAAAAGACATTGTTGCAGCAGAGGCACACTATCATAAATCCTGTTACAAAGGCTACACTCATACTAAACCTGACAACCAGCAGGAAGAGTATCCTTACCAGAAAGTGGAGAAAGCAGCTATGAAAATGTTGAGTGAATTTATTCGTAATGATCTTTTCAATAAACCACGAAAACTTCCCTTAACTGAGCTCATATCAAAGGTTATAACCTTTATGAACCAGAAAGGAATATATGAAGTTACGGATGCCACAAAGAACCATCTACGCCGTAAACTTGAGGCTGAGTTTGGAGAGGCATTACATTTCTTCACCATATCTTGCCTGGTCTATCTGAGACCTGACAATTTGTCGTGCAAATCAGTCATTAATAAAAATGTACTGTTCAAGAACAAACTTCAGGCATATACCCAAAATGATGACTTTGATTGTTTAATAGTCAAGATTGCCCAGTTTTTACGCCATGAAATAAAATGTGAAATCCCAGAACAAACATGACCTCCACACCCTCAAGAACTTAGTGAAGGATATTTGCCCATACCAGACAATCTCATTAAGTTTCTCTGCATCTTACTTTGTGGAAAAGAACAGGCACCCACCTTGCGTGTTAATAGGTTGTCATGGTCTATTGCTCAAGACATTATCTCTGGGGTGACTTTATGTAAGGTGCTTACACCCAAGCATGTCCCGCTTCCTTTGGTTGTAAAAACACTTACAGGAAATGTTGAACGGATTAAAACATTGAATCGATTGGGACATTCATGTTCATATTCAGTTTTAGAAGAGATTGACACTGCACTCTGTCTTGAAAAGCTAGAGAACACAGATAACAATAGGCTCCCATTACCTTCAGATATCCATCCTGGTGTTCCTATAGTGCTAGCATTTGATAACACTGACAGACAAGAGGAGGTACTCAGTGGAGCAGGAACTTCACATCGTGTGAATGGAATAATTGTACAGGCCAAATCGATGACATGTGCCCCACCTAAACCACAATTTTCCATCAGCAAAAAGGACAAGAAGAGAACAATCAGATCCTCTGACATACCACTTCCAGTGTATACTGCAGGCAAAGGGAATGGTCCAGCACCAGTAACACCATCTGACCTTTCTTAAGTATTAAAGGATGCTGCCTGGAGGGCACAGCGGAGAAATATTCAATTTATAATAGAGCGGGCAGAGGACTCAACAAATCAAACAGTAAGTTCGTGGACAGGCTTCAACATTTTAACCAGAGACAATATTCCAGTTCCATCAGACACAGTTCGGTACCTACCAACAATAAATGCTCCTGCAACAGAAATGACAACTGTACAGGAAATCCTCCATCAATCCCTCACTATTCAGTCATCACTCCACCTAGACAGCATAGCAGTTGTCCTGGATCAAGCTTTGTTTGCTAAGGCAACAGAAACTGCATGGAAGTATCCAGAAAAATATGGAAAGATTGTATTGATAATGGAGAATTTTCATACAATATGCAATTTTATGTCTACAATTGGGAAAATGTATGGTGATGCAGGACTGCGGGATTTAGCTGTGGAATCTGGACCAATATTTTTCGACGGTCCCTTATATGCCTATTTCAAAACCACTTCTTTAAACCTTATACCCATTATCTGGGGCTATACCCATTTCCCACAATTCCTCCATTACACCTAAACACCACCCATTTTCCACCCTACCCACCCAGCACGCCCACAGTCACCCCACGCCCATAGGCACAATAAAAAGTGGTCTCTTTAACCCTAGGATTCAAAGCATAGACATTTAAAAACGAATTGCTTTTTGCTTGTGGATGAAATAGGAACAATATTGGAGAGATTAAGAAGTGAAAAAAAGAAGGGAAAAAAGAAAAAGGAAAGAGTAATCATAAAGGGAAATAAAAATAGAAGGAAGGGGAATACAAAAGGTGTGAAAGCGATGGGGGAGAAGGGAAGAGAAATAAGAAGAAAATAATAGAAATAGAAAAGAAGCAAATGGAAAAGTTTCAAAAGAAAGGAAGAGGAACAAGAGAAAAATATGTAAGAGCTGACGAAATACAAGAATCAGAATCAAGAAAGAGAGAAAAGATAATTGAATGAGAAAAAAAAAATAAAAATAGTATAGAAAAGAGGAACATGGAAATAATCAAAAAGATGAGACGAAATATAGGAATCCAGAAGCAAAAGGAGATTAAGAGAACAGATAATTAAATTTGGGAGAAAGAAAGACAAATGAAATAAGCGAATGAAAGGCAAAATGGAAGAAGCCAGAAAAACAGCTAAAAGAATTAAAAGGGAAGAGAGACAGAGAAACAGATAAAAGAATGAAAAGGGGAAAATAATGACGGAATACAAAGAAAATGGGAAATGACGAAGAGCAAAGAAAATAGAGAGAGAGAGAGAGAGAGAGAGAGAGAGAGAGAGAGAGAGAGATAAAAAAAATTACTATCAGCAAAGACAAAGCAAGCTAATTCTCCAAATGGTCATTTTGAGAGAGAGAGAGAGAGAGAGAGAGAGAGAGAGAGAGAGAGAGTGAGAGAGAGAATGATTATCTTCCATGACTGGTTCAAAAAATCGTCAAGATTAGTTCAAGCGATGAACTCACGTCATTAAGAAAGTATTTTCCTTTTACTTTGCTTCGCGAAAAGCAATTTATTTGCTTGTGCAATTTTGGCGTCTCAATGACTTGGGTCGTCAACGCAAAATGACAGGAAGAAAATAAAAATAATATTCAAGCTTTCTCTCATTTTGTGTTAGCAATAAATTATTTTTTTTTCTCTTTATGTCAAAGAACATATTCTGTTTGTCTTACAGACAAAGTGTTTCCATCCTATTTGTGTCACTGATAAAGTTTTTTATCATAAAGTTTGTAACAAAAAGATTAACAAAGTTATTTAGTGCAGCCAAGCAAAGAAGCATTTGGTTTATCCTTTTTGCCTCAATAACAGAAAAATATTTTAATTTTCTATGCATCAGTAATATAGTCTGTTTGTGTCACAAATAAATTATTTTCAATCGGATAGTTATTTATATAAGTTATTGAATTCATTTAGTTAGTTATTTATTTTGTTAGCTATATAGTTAGTTTTTGATTTAGTTATTTGTTGATTTATTTAGTTATATAGACATTTATTTAGTTATTAGTTAATTATTTAGATATTTAGCTAATTATTTTTGTATTTAGTTATTTAGTTGATTGCCTATTTTAGTTATTTAGTTTTATTTCTAGTTCTTTAGTTATTTATCATTGTTATTTATAAAATTAAAAAAAAATAAATAGAGAAGATTAAATTGTGTAGTTGGTGCTTGTATTAAAATGAAATGGAGAAAAAGCAAGAGACACACATAGAGTAGAATACCCAAATTGCAACTACATCATGTAAGAGTTGTAGTTGATGCTTCCGAATTTCCATTGGTAGAATGTATATCAGTATTAAGAATGCTCGTGGTGGTAATGTTAGTACCACAGGCTTGCATATGAAGTTGGTGCGTTGGGTCTCCGTTGTACCAAAATGGTTTATTATAATTTCATTATAATCATTAATCTCTGTTATAATTTGATATTCAATTTTCATCAATCTTAAAGTAAAAAACCAGTCGTCTTCTGGTGAAAGGGTTTGTGCATCGTCATGATCTGAAAAGGTTTATTAGTCATGGAAACCCATATACTAGGATGGTTTGCTGTGAGTGATCAAACAGAAATATCCCATCATCACCAGTTTGCAGTTCCAATGTGGTGACAAAAACTGGCTAAATCCAATGCTGGAATAAAGACGTGTGCGGCCTTTGTTCTGTAATGGGCTATAAACGGCTGCAATTATTTTTGGTGTATGTGTGTGTGTGTATATATATATATATATATATATATATATATATATATATATATATATATACGCGAAATTTTGAAAACAAAAAAAATGTATGTCATAATTAGAAAAAGATTACGAAGGAAGATACTTGATTAACGTAATAACCAGAGAGAGAGAGAGAGAGAGAGAGAGAGAGAGAGAGAGAGTGTCAAAATGAAGCACCCTCCAAGGAATTTATCTTTTCAAAAGAAGAAAGTACTGTGTGGGTGTTATATATACTATATATATATATATATATATATACAATATATATATATATATATATATGTATGTATGTATATATATATATATATATATACATACATACATGTATACGGTAGTAGTGTACGTAACCAGTTAAAATTTACGACTACATAATTAAATAGGCACACACACGCACACAAAGATATATAGTCCATGAGCCAGGCAAGATTTGACTACCATATTGGGGGACTAATAACCACTATGTTTTTCGGTAAGCTTGGTATATGGGTTGTATGAAAATATGTGATGGACATTGCAGAAGCCCAGGTTAATAGCATTTCGGCGGCCATCTTTAAAGATGGCTGCCCTAACCAATAAATGATTATGTATCTCCAAAGAATGCTTCTTGTTCACTTTTAATTCAGTGGTTATCTGTTATTTATTTGTTTATATCCAGTAGAATATTGTGAAAAATGTGATTTTTCTCTAATTTTTTTTCATTATTTTGTGCGAATAGTTCCATTTTCATTATATTTTTTTCAGGTTTTGCTCATATTCAACCTCTGAATATTGTTATTTGTTGAAATATCAAATGGTCACCATGTATTTCTCTGTTCACAACTTTGTCAAATTAAAAACTAGTGTCATATACATTTATACGTATATTGATATGTATATATACCATTACCTATATATTTAAGTGATTCATTTTGTTCATATTTGCTCACTTATTCAATAATTTGTCTTGTTTGTGTTTTAAGAGAATTTAGAAAAGAATTAATAAATATTTATAATTATTGACACATTTAATATGATGGGGTTATAATATTTGAACGGCCCCTAAATATTTGTTTCAGGCATGACTTATTTGGCTACCAAAATGACTGATGAAGAAGTTACAACAAAGTGACCAAGAATGGACCCTAAGAGCTGTGTTATATGTGGGAAAGTGTCCACTCTGAATTAACTAAATAGTCCTCAAGATGAAGCCTCCTGGATTACCCTACGTGAAGCTGCAGAAATAAGAAACTTTGAACCAATACTTAGCTTGCCCCAAGAATTCCCAAAAGCTTTATCAAGTGTACTATATCACAGAAAATGCAGATCTAATTTTACTCACTAAAGGCCCTGGATAAGCTAAGAAACCAAGAAAGTTTGGAACTAAAAGAAGATGATGCCTTCATGCCTAGGCAATCATCCCGACAAGGCCCTGCCCCTCAATCTACAGTGTATGATAAGGTGTGCATATTCCGTTTGAAAACATCAAAATAAGTGAAACATACAAATACCTGGGAGCCAATAAAACCAGCAGTTGAGCTAAGAGCTGATAAAAAGATTAGGGACATTGCCACTCAATGTATGGATGAAAGAATCCTTGCTATCACATCAAAAGACATTGTTGCAGCAGAGGCACACTATCATAAATCCTGTTACAAAGGCTACACTCATACTAAACCTGACAACCAGCAGGAAGAGTATCCTTACCAGAAAGTGGAGAAAGCAGCTATGAAAATGTTGAGTGAATTTATTCGTAATGATCTTTTCAATAAACCACGAAAACTTCCCTTAACTGAGCTCATATCAAAGGTTATAACCTTTATGAACCAGAAAGGAATATATGAAGTTACGGATGCCACAAAGAACCATCTACGCCGTAAACTTGAGGCTGAGTTTGGAGAGGCATTACATTTCTTCACCATATCTTGCCTGGTCTATCTGAGACCTGACAATTTGTCGTGCAAATCAGTCATTAATAAAAATGTACTGTTCAAGAACAAACTTCAGGCATATACCCAAAATGATGACTTTGATTGTTTAATAGTCAAGATTGCCCAGTTTTTACGCCATGAAATAAAATGTGAAATCCCAGAACAAACATGACCTCCACACCCTCAAGAACTTAGTGAAGGATATTTGCCCATACCAGACAATCTCATTAAGTTTCTCTGCATCTTACTTTGTGGAAAAGAACAGGCACCCACCTTGCGTGTTAATAGGTTGTCATGGTCTATTGCTCAAGACATTATCTCTGGGGTGACTTTATGTAAGGTGCTTACACCCAAGCATGTCCCGCTTCCTTTGGTTGTAAAAACACTTACAGGAAATGTTGAACGGATTAAAACATTGAATCGATTGGGACATTCATGTTCATATTCAGTTTTAGAAGAGATTGACACTGCACTCTGTCTTGAAAAGCTAGAGAACACAGATAACAATAGGCTCCCATTACCTTCAGATATCCATCCTGGTGTTCCTATAGTGCTAGCATTTGATAACACTGACAGACAAGAGGAGGTACTCAGTGGAGCAGGAACTTCACATCGTGTGAATGGAATAATTGTACAGGCCAAATCGATGACATGTGCCCCACCTAAACCACAATTTTCCATCAGCAAAAAGGACAAGAAGAGAACAATCAGATCCTCTGACATACCACTTCCAGTGTATACTGCAGGCAAAGGGAATGGTCCAGCACCAGTAACACCATCTGACCTTTCTTAAGTATTAAAGGATGCTGCCTGGAGGGCACAGCGGAGAAATATTCAATTTATAATAGAGCGGGCAGAGGACTCAACAAATCAAACAGTAAGTTCGTGGACAGGCTTCAACATTTTAACCAGAGACAATATTCCAGTTCCATCAGACACAGTTCGGTACCTACCAACAATAAATGCTCCTGCAACAGAAATGACAACTGTACAGGAAATCCTCCATCAATCCCTCACTATTCAGTCATCACTCCACCTAGACAGCATAGCAGTTGTCCTGGATCAAGCTTTGTTTGCTAAGGCAACAGAAACTGCATGGAAGTATCCAGAAAAATATGGAAAGATTGTATTGATAATGGAGAATTTTCATACAATATGCAATTTTATGTCTACAATTGGGAAAATGTATGGTGATGCAGGACTGCGGGATTTAGCTGTGGAATCTGGACCAATATTTTTCGACGGTCCCTTATATGCCTATTTCAAAACCACTTCTTTAAACCTTATACCCATTATCTGGGGCTATACCCATTTCCCACAATTCCTCCATTACACCTAAACACCACCCATTTTCCACCCTACCCACCCAGCACGCCCACAGTCACCCCACGCCCATAGGCACAATAAAAAGTGGTCTCTTTAACCCTAGGATTCAAAGCATAGACATTTAAAAACGAATTGCTTTTTGCTTGTGGATGAAATAGGAACAATATTGGAGAGATTAAGAAGTGAAAAAAAGAAGGGAAAAAAGAAAAAGGAAAGAGTAATCATAAAGGGAAATAAAAATAGAAGGAAGGGGAATACAAAAGGTGTGAAAGCGATGGGGGAGAAGGGAAGAGAAATAAGAAGAAAATAATAGAAATAGAAAAGAAGCAAATGGAAAAGTTTCAAAAGAAAGGAAGAGGAACAAGAGAAAAATATGTAAGAGCTGACGAAATACAAGAATCAGAATCAAGAAAGAGAGAAAAGATAATTGAATGAGAAAAAAAAAATAAAAATAGTATAGAAAAGAGGAACATGGAAATAATCAAAAAGATGAGACGAAATATAGGAATCCAGAAGCAAAAGGAGATTAAGAGAACAGATAATTAAATTTGGGAGAAAGAAAGACAAATGAAATAAGCGAATGAAAGGCAAAATGGAAGAAGCCAGAAAAACAGCTAAAAGAATTAAAAGGGAAGAGAGACAGAGAAACAGATAAAAGAATGAAAAGGGGAAAATAATGACGGAATACAAAGAAAATGGGAAATGACGAAGAGCAAAGAAAATAGAGAGAGAGAGAGAGAGAGAGAGAGAGAGAGAGAGAGAGAGAGATAAAAAAAATTACTATCAGCAAAGACAAAGCAAGCTAATTCTCCAAATGGTCATTTTGAGAGAGAGAGAGAGAGAGAGAGAGAGAGAGAGAGAGAGAGAGAGAGAGAGAATGATTATCTTCCATGACTGGTTCAAAAAATCGTCAAGATTAGTTCAAGCGATGAACTCACGTCATTAAGAAAGTATTTTCCTTTTACTTTGCTTCGCGAAAAGCAATTTATTTGCTTGTGCAATTTTGGCGTCTCAATGACTTGGGTCGTCAACGCAAAATGACAGGAAGAAAATAAAAATAATATTCAAGCTTTCTCTCATTTTGTGTTAGCAATAAATTATTTTTTTTTCTCTTTATGTCAAAGAACATATTCTGTTTGTCTTACAGACAAAGTGTTTCCATCCTATTTGTGTCACTGATAAAGTTTTTTATCATAAAGTTTGTAACAAAAAGATTAACAAAGTTATTTAGTGCAGCCAAGCAAAGAAGCATTTGGTTTATCCTTTTTGCCTCAATAACAGAAAAATATTTTAATTTTCTATGCATCAGTAATATAGTCTGTTTGTGTCACAAATAAATTATTTTCAATCGGATAGTTATTTATATAAGTTATTGAATTCATTTAGTTAGTTATTTATTTTGTTAGCTATATAGTTAGTTTTTGATTTAGTTATTTGTTGATTTATTTAGTTATATAGACATTTATTTAGTTATTAGTTAATTATTTAGATATTTAGCTAATTATTTTTGTATTTAGTTATTTAGTTGATTGCCTATTTTAGTTATTTAGTTTTATTTCTAGTTCTTTAGTTATTTATCATTGTTATTTATAAAATTAAAAAAAAATAAATAGAGAAGATTAAATTGTGTAGTTGGTGCTTGTATTAAAATGAAATGGAGAAAAAGCAAGAGACACACATAGAGTAGAATACCCAAATTGCAACTACATCATGTAAGAGTTGTAGTTGATGCTTCCGAATTTCCATTGGTAGAATGTATATCAGTATTAAGAATGCTCGTGGTGGTAATGTTAGTACCACAGGCTTGCATATGAAGTTGGTGCGTTGGGTCTCCGTTGTACCAAAATGGTTTATTATAATTTCATTATAATCATTAATCTCTGTTATAATTTGATATTCAATTTTCATCAATCTTAAAGTAAAAAACCAGTCGTCTTCTGGTGAAAGGGTTTGTGCATCGTCATGATCTGAAAAGGTTTATTAGTCATGGAAACCCATATACTAGGATGGTTTGCTGTGAGTGATCAAACAGAAATATCCCATCATCACCAGTTTGCAGTTCCAATGTGGTGACAAAAACTGGCTAAATCCAATGCTGGAATAAAGACGTGTGCGGCCTTTGTTCTGTAATGGGCTATAAACGGCTGCAATTATTTTTGGTGTATGTGTGTGTGTGTATATATATATATATATATATATATATATACGCGAAATTTTGAAAACAAAAAAAATGTATGTCATAATTAGAAAAAGATTACGAAGGAAGATACTTGATTAACGTAATAACCAGAGAGAGAGAGAGAGAGAGAGAGAGAGAGAGAGAGAGAGTGTCAAAATGAAGCACCCTCCAAGGAATTTATCTTTTCAAAAGAAGAAAGTACTGTGTGGGTGTTATATATACTATATATATATATATATATATATACAATATATATATATATATATATATGTATGTATGTATATATATATATATATATATATACATACATACATGTATACGGTAGTAGTGTACGTAACCAGTTAAAATTTACGACTACATAATTAAATAGGCACACACACGCACACAAAGATATATAGTCCATGAGCCAGGCAAGATTTGACTACCATATTGGGGGACTAATAACCACTATGTTTTTCGGTAAGCTTGGTATATGGGTTGTATGAAAATATGTGATGGACATTGCAGAAGCCCAGGTTAATAGCATTTCGGCGGCCATCTTTAAAGATGGCTGCCCTAACCAATAAATGATTATGTATCTCCAAAGAATGCTTCTTGTTCACTTTTAATTCAGTGGTTATCTGTTATTTATTTGTTTATATCCAGTAGAATATTGTGAAAAATGTGATTTTTCTCTAATTTTTTTTCATTATTTTGTGCGAATAGTTCCATTTTCATTATATTTTTTTCAGGTTTTGCTCATATTCAACCTCTGAATATTGTTATTTGTTGAAATATCAAATGGTCACCATGTATTTCTCTGTTCACAACTTTGTCAAATTAAAAACTAGTGTCATATACATTTATACGTATATTGATATGTATATATACCATTACCTATATATTTAAGTGATTCATTTTGTTCATATTTGCTCACTTATTCAATAATTTGTCTTGTTTGTGTTTTAAGAGAATTTAGAAAAGAATTAATAAATATTTATAATTATTGACACATTTAATATGATGGGGTTATAATATTTGAACGGCCCCTAAATATTTGTTTCAGGCATGACTTATTTGGCTACCAAAATGACTGATGAAGAAGTTACAACAAAGTGACCAAGAATGGACCCTAAGAGCTGTGTTATATGTGGGAAAGTGTCCACTCTGAATTAACTAAATAGTCCTCAAGATGAAGCCTCCTGGATTACCCTACGTGAAGCTGCAGAAATAAGAAACTTTGAACCAATACTTAGCTTGCCCCAAGAATTCCCAAAAGCTTTATCAAGTGTACTATATCACAGAAAATGCAGATCTAATTTTACTCACTAAAGGCCCTGGATAAGCTAAGAAACCAAGAAAGTTTGGAACTAAAAGAAGATGATGCCTTCATGCCTAGGCAATCATCCCGACAAGGCCCTGCCCCTCAATCTACAGTGTATGATAAGGTGTGCATATTCCGTTTGAAAACATCAAAATAAGTGAAACATACAAATACCTGGGAGCCAATAAAACCAGCAGTTGAGCTAAGAGCTGATAAAAAGATTAGGGACATTGCCACTCAATGTATGGATGAAAGAATCCTTGCTATCACATCAAAAGACATTGTTGCAGCAGAGGCACACTATCATAAATCCTGTTACAAAGGCTACACTCATACTAAACCTGACAACCAGCAGGAAGAGTATCCTTACCAGAAAGTGGAGAAAGCAGCTATGAAAATGTTGAGTGAATTTATTCGTAATGATCTTTTCAATAAACCACGAAAACTTCCCTTAACTGAGCTCATATCAAAGGTTATAACCTTTATGAACCAGAAAGGAATATATGAAGTTACGGATGCCACAAAGAACCATCTACGCCGTAAACTTGAGGCTGAGTTTGGAGAGGCATTACATTTCTTCACCATATCTTGCCTGGTCTATCTGAGACCTGACAATTTGTCGTGCAAATCAGTCATTAATAAAAATGTACTGTTCAAGAACAAACTTCAGGCATATACCCAAAATGATGACTTTGATTGTTTAATAGTCAAGATTGCCCAGTTTTTACGCCATGAAATAAAATGTGAAATCCCAGAACAAACATGACCTCCACACCCTCAAGAACTTAGTGAAGGATATTTGCCCATACCAGACAATCTCATTAAGTTTCTCTGCATCTTACTTTGTGGAAAAGAACAGGCACCCACCTTGCGTGTTAATAGGTTGTCATGGTCTATTGCTCAAGACATTATCTCTGGGGTGACTTTATGTAAGGTGCTTACACCCAAGCATGTCCCGCTTCCTTTGGTTGTAAAAACACTTACAGGAAATGTTGAACGGATTAAAACATTGAATCGATTGGGACATTCATGTTCATATTCAGTTTTAGAAGAGATTGACACTGCACTCTGTCTTGAAAAGCTAGAGAACACAGATAACAATAGGCTCCCATTACCTTCAGATATCCATCCTGGTGTTCCTATAGTGCTAGCATTTGATAACACTGACAGACAAGAGGAGGTACTCAGTGGAGCAGGAACTTCACATCGTGTGAATGGAATAATTGTACAGGCCAAATCGATGACATGTGCCCCACCTAAACCACAATTTTCCATCAGCAAAAAGGACAAGAAGAGAACAATCAGATCCTCTGACATACCACTTCCAGTGTATACTGCAGGCAAAGGGAATGGTCCAGCACCAGTAACACCATCTGACCTTTCTTAAGTATTAAAGGATGCTGCCTGGAGGGCACAGCGGAGAAATATTCAATTTATAATAGAGCGGGCAGAGGACTCAACAAATCAAACAGTAAGTTCGTGGACAGGCTTCAACATTTTAACCAGAGACAATATTCCAGTTCCATCAGACACAGTTCGGTACCTACCAACAATAAATGCTCCTGCAACAGAAATGACAACTGTACAGGAAATCCTCCATCAATCCCTCACTATTCAGTCATCACTCCACCTAGACAGCATAGCAGTTGTCCTGGATCAAGCTTTGTTTGCTAAGGCAACAGAAACTGCATGGAAGTATCCAGAAAAATATGGAAAGATTGTATTGATAATGGAGAATTTTCATACAATATGCAATTTTATGTCTACAATTGGGAAAATGTATGGTGATGCAGGACTGCGGGATTTAGCTGTGGAATCTGGACCAATATTTTTCGACGGTCCCTTATATGCCTATTTCAAAACCACTTCTTTAAACCTTATACCCATTATCTGGGGCTATACCCATTTCCCACAATTCCTCCATTACACCTAAACACCACCCATTTTCCACCCTACCCACCCAGCACGCCCACAGTCACCCCACGCCCATAGGCACAATAAAAAGTGGTCTCTTTAACCCTAGGATTCAAAGCATAGACATTTAAAAACGAATTGCTTTTTGCTTGTGGATGAAATAGGAACAATATTGGAGAGATTAAGAAGTGAAAAAAAGAAGGGAAAAAAGAAAAAGGAAAGAGTAATCATAAAGGGAAATAAAAATAGAAGGAAGGGGAATACAAAAGGTGTGAAAGCGATGGGGGAGAAGGGAAGAGAAATAAGAAGAAAATAATAGAAATAGAAAAGAAGCAAATGGAAAAGTTTCAAAAGAAAGGAAGAGGAACAAGAGAAAAATATGTAAGAGCTGACGAAATACAAGAATCAGAATCAAGAAAGAGAGAAAAGATAATTGAATGAGAAAAAAAAAATAAAAATAGTATAGAAAAGAGGAACATGGAAATAATCAAAAAGATGAGACGAAATATAGGAATCCAGAAGCAAAAGGAGATTAAGAGAACAGATAATTAAATTTGGGAGAAAGAAAGACAAATGAAATAAGCGAATGAAAGGCAAAATGGAAGAAGCCAGAAAAACAGCTAAAAGAATTAAAAGGGAAGAGAGACAGAGAAACAGATAAAAGAATGAAAAGGGGAAAATAATGACGGAATACAAAGAAAATGGGAAATGACGAAGAGCAAAGAAAATAGAGAGAGAGAGAGAGAGAGAGAGAGAGAGAGAGAGAGAGAGAGAGATAAAAAAAATTACTATCAGCAAAGACAAAGCAAGCTAATTCTCCAAATGGTCATTTTGAGAGAGAGAGAGAGAGAGAGAGAGAGAGAGAGAGAGAGAGAGAATGATTATCTTCCATGACTGGTTCAAAAAATCGTCAAGATTAGTTCAAGCGATGAACTCACGTCATTAAGAAAGTATTTTCCTTTTACTTTGCTTCGCGAAAAGCAATTTATTTGCTTGTGCAATTTTGGCGTCTCAATGACTTGGGTCGTCAACGCAAAATGACAGGAAGAAAATAAAAATAATATTCAAGCTTTCTCTCATTTTGTGTTAGCAATAAATTATTTTTTTTTCTCTTTATGTCAAAGAACATATTCTGTTTGTCTTACAGACAAAGTGTTTCCATCCTATTTGTGTCACTGATAAAGTTTTTTATCATAAAGTTTGTAACAAAAAGATTAACAAAGTTATTTAGTGCAGCCAAGCAAAGAAGCATTTGGTTTATCCTTTTTGCCTCAATAACAGAAAAATATTTTAATTTTCTATGCATCAGTAATATAGTCTGTTTGTGTCACAAATAAATTATTTTCAATCGGATAGTTATTTATATAAGTTATTGAATTCATTTAGTTAGTTATTTATTTTGTTAGCTATATAGTTAGTTTTTGATTTAGTTATTTGTTGATTTATTTAGTTATATAGACATTTATTTAGTTATTAGTTAATTATTTAGATATTTAGCTAATTATTTTTGTATTTAGTTATTTAGTTGATTGCCTATTTTAGTTATTTAGTTTTATTTCTAGTTCTTTAGTTATTTATCATTGTTATTTATAAAATTAAAAAAAAATAAATAGAGAAGATTAAATTGTGTAGTTGGTGCTTGTATTAAAATGAAATGGAGAAAAAGCAAGAGACACACATAGAGTAGAATACCCAAATTGCAACTACATCATGTAAGAGTTGTAGTTGATGCTTCCGAATTTCCATTGGTAGAATGTATATCAGTATTAAGAATGCTCGTGGTGGTAATGTTAGTACCACAGGCTTGCATATGAAGTTGGTGCGTTGGGTCTCCGTTGTACCAAAATGGTTTATTATAATTTCATTATAATCATTAATCTCTGTTATAATTTGATATTCAATTTTCATCAATCTTAAAGTAAAAAACCAGTCGTCTTCTGGTGAAAGGGTTTGTGCATCGTCATGATCTGAAAAGGTTTATTAGTCATGGAAACCCATATACTAGGATGGTTTGCTGTGAGTGATCAAACAGAAATATCCCATCATCACCAGTTTGCAGTTCCAATGTGGTGACAAAAACTGGCTAAATCCAATGCTGGAATAAAGACGTGTGCGGCCTTTGTTCTGTAATGGGCTATAAACGGCTGCAATTATTTTTGGTGTATGTGTGTGTGTGTATATATATATATATATATATACATATATATATATATATATATATATATATACGCGAAATTTTGAAAACAAAAAAAATGTATGTCATAATTAGAAAAAGATTACGAAGGAAGATACTTGATTAACGTAATAACCAGAGAGAGAGAGAGAGAGAGAGAGAGAGAGAGAGAGAGAGAGTGTCAAAATGAAGCACCCTCCAAGGAATTTATCTTTTCAAAAGAAGAAAGTACTGTGTGGGTGTTATATATACTATATATATATATATATATATATACAATATATATATATATATATATATGTATGTATGTATATATATATATATATATATATACATACATACATGTATACGGTAGTAGTGTACGTAACCAGTTAAAATTTACGACTACATAATTAAATAGGCACACACACGCACACAAAGATATATAGTCCATGAGCCAGGCAAGATTTGACTACCATATTGGGGGACTAATAACCACTATGTTTTTCGGTAAGCTTGGTATATGGGTTGTATGAAAATATGTGATGGACATTGCAGAAGCCCAGGTTAATAGCATTTCGGCGGCCATCTTTAAAGATGGCTGCCCTAACCAATAAATGATTATGTATCTCCAAAGAATGCTTCTTGTTCACTTTTAATTCAGTGGTTATCTGTTATTTATTTGTTTATATCCAGTAGAATATTGTGAAAAATGTGATTTTTCTCTAATTTTTTTTCATTATTTTGTGCGAATAGTTCCATTTTCATTATATTTTTTTCAGGTTTTGCTCATATTCAACCTCTGAATATTGTTATTTGTTGAAATATCAAATGGTCACCATGTATTTCTCTGTTCACAACTTTGTCAAATTAAAAACTAGTGTCATATACATTTATACGTATATTGATATGTATATATACCATTACCTATATATTTAAGTGATTCATTTTGTTCATATTTGCTCACTTATTCAATAATTTGTCTTGTTTGTGTTTTAAGAGAATTTAGAAAAGAATTAATAAATATTTATAATTATTGACACATTTAATATGATGGGGTTATAATATTTGAACGGCCCCTAAATATTTGTTTCAGGCATGACTTATTTGGCTACCAAAATGACTGATGAAGAAGTTACAACAAAGTGACCAAGAATGGACCCTAAGAGCTGTGTTATATGTGGGAAAGTGTCCACTCTGAATTAACTAAATAGTCCTCAAGATGAAGCCTCCTGGATTACCCTACGTGAAGCTGCAGAAATAAGAAACTTTGAACCAATACTTAGCTTGCCCCAAGAATTCCCAAAAGCTTTATCAAGTGTACTATATCACAGAAAATGCAGATCTAATTTTACTCACTAAAGGCCCTGGATAAGCTAAGAAACCAAGAAAGTTTGGAACTAAAAGAAGATGATGCCTTCATGCCTAGGCAATCATCCCGACAAGGCCCTGCCCCTCAATCTACAGTGTATGATAAGGTGTGCATATTCCGTTTGAAAACATCAAAATAAGTGAAACATACAAATACCTGGGAGCCAATAAAACCAGCAGTTGAGCTAAGAGCTGATAAAAAGATTAGGGACATTGCCACTCAATGTATGGATGAAAGAATCCTTGCTATCACATCAAAAGACATTGTTGCAGCAGAGGCACACTATCATAAATCCTGTTACAAAGGCTACACTCATACTAAACCTGACAACCAGCAGGAAGAGTATCCTTACCAGAAAGTGGAGAAAGCAGCTATGAAAATGTTGAGTGAATTTATTCGTAATGATCTTTTCAATAAACCACGAAAACTTCCCTTAACTGAGCTCATATCAAAGGTTATAACCTTTATGAACCAGAAAGGAATATATGAAGTTACGGATGCCACAAAGAACCATCTACGCCGTAAACTTGAGGCTGAGTTTGGAGAGGCATTACATTTCTTCACCATATCTTGCCTGGTCTATCTGAGACCTGACAATTTGTCGTGCAAATCAGTCATTAATAAAAATGTACTGTTCAAGAACAAACTTCAGGCATATACCCAAAATGATGACTTTGATTGTTTAATAGTCAAGATTGCCCAGTTTTTACGCCATGAAATAAAATGTGAAATCCCAGAACAAACATGACCTCCACACCCTCAAGAACTTAGTGAAGGATATTTGCCCATACCAGACAATCTCATTAAGTTTCTCTGCATCTTACTTTGTGGAAAAGAACAGGCACCCACCTTGCGTGTTAATAGGTTGTCATGGTCTATTGCTCAAGACATTATCTCTGGGGTGACTTTATGTAAGGTGCTTACACCCAAGCATGTCCCGCTTCCTTTGGTTGTAAAAACACTTACAGGAAATGTTGAACGGATTAAAACATTGAATCGATTGGGACATTCATGTTCATATTCAGTTTTAGAAGAGATTGACACTGCACTCTGTCTTGAAAAGCTAGAGAACACAGATAACAATAGGCTCCCATTACCTTCAGATATCCATCCTGGTGTTCCTATAGTGCTAGCATTTGATAACACTGACAGACAAGAGGAGGTACTCAGTGGAGCAGGAACTTCACATCGTGTGAATGGAATAATTGTACAGGCCAAATCGATGACATGTGCCCCACCTAAACCACAATTTTCCATCAGCAAAAAGGACAAGAAGAGAACAATCAGATCCTCTGACATACCACTTCCAGTGTATACTGCAGGCAAAGGGAATGGTCCAGCACCAGTAACACCATCTGACCTTTCTTAAGTATTAAAGGATGCTGCCTGGAGGGCACAGCGGAGAAATATTCAATTTATAATAGAGCGGGCAGAGGACTCAACAAATCAAACAGTAAGTTCGTGGACAGGCTTCAACATTTTAACCAGAGACAATATTCCAGTTCCATCAGACACAGTTCGGTACCTACCAACAATAAATGCTCCTGCAACAGAAATGACAACTGTACAGGAAATCCTCCATCAATCCCTCACTATTCAGTCATCACTCCACCTAGACAGCATAGCAGTTGTCCTGGATCAAGCTTTGTTTGCTAAGGCAACAGAAACTGCATGGAAGTATCCAGAAAAATATGGAAAGATTGTATTGATAATGGAGAATTTTCATACAATATGCAATTTTATGTCTACAATTGGGAAAATGTATGGTGATGCAGGACTGCGGGATTTAGCTGTGGAATCTGGACCAATATTTTTCGACGGTCCCTTATATGCCTATTTCAAAACCACTTCTTTAAACCTTATACCCATTATCTGGGGCTATACCCATTTCCCACAATTCCTCCATTACACCTAAACACCACCCATTTTCCACCCTACCCACCCAGCACGCCCACAGTCACCCCACGCCCATAGGCACAATAAAAAGTGGTCTCTTTAACCCTAGGATTCAAAGCATAGACATTTAAAAACGAATTGCTTTTTGCTTGTGGATGAAATAGGAACAATATTGGAGAGATTAAGAAGTGAAAAAAAGAAGGGAAAAAAGAAAAAGGAAAGAGTAATCATAAAGGGAAATAAAAATAGAAGGAAGGGGAATACAAAAGGTGTGAAAGCGATGGGGGAGAAGGGAAGAGAAATAAGAAGAAAATAATAGAAATAGAAAAGAAGCAAATGGAAAAGTTTCAAAAGAAAGGAAGAGGAACAAGAGAAAAATATGTAAGAGCTGACGAAATACAAGAATCAGAATCAAGAAAGAGAGAAAAGATAATTGAATGAGAAAAAAAAAATAAAAATAGTATAGAAAAGAGGAACATGGAAATAATCAAAAAGATGAGACGAAATATAGGAATCCAGAAGCAAAAGGAGATTAAGAGAACAGATAATTAAATTTGGGAGAAAGAAAGACAAATGAAATAAGCGAATGAAAGGCAAAATGGAAGAAGCCAGAAAAACAGCTAAAAGAATTAAAAGGGAAGAGAGACAGAGAAACAGATAAAAGAATGAAAAGGGGAAAATAATGACGGAATACAAAGAAAATGGGAAATGACGAAGAGCAAAGAAAATAGAGAGAGAGAGAGAGAGAGAGAGAGAGAGAGAGAGAGAGAGAGAGATAAAAAAAATTACTATCAGCAAAGACAAAGCAAGCTAATTCTCCAAATGGTCATTTTGAGAGAGAGAGAGAGAGAGAGAGAGAGAGAGAGAGAGAGAGAGAATGATTATCTTCCATGACTGGTTCAAAAAATCGTCAAGATTAGTTCAAGCGATGAACTCACGTCATTAAGAAAGTATTTTCCTTTTACTTTGCTTCGCGAAAAGCAATTTATTTGCTTGTGCAATTTTGGCGTCTCAATGACTTGGGTCGTCAACGCAAAATGACAGGAAGAAAATAAAAATAATATTCAAGCTTTCTCTCATTTTGTGTTAGCAATAAATTATTTTTTTTTCTCTTTATGTCAAAGAACATATTCTGTTTGTCTTACAGACAAAGTGTTTCCATCCTATTTGTGTCACTGATAAAGTTTTTTATCATAAAGTTTGTAACAAAAAGATTAACAAAGTTATTTAGTGCAGCCAAGCAAAGAAGCATTTGGTTTATCCTTTTTGCCTCAATAACAGAAAAATATTTTAATTTTCTATGCATCAGTAATATAGTCTGTTTGTGTCACAAATAAATTATTTTCAATCGGATAGTTATTTATATAAGTTATTGAATTCATTTAGTTAGTTATTTATTTTGTTAGCTATATAGTTAGTTTTTGATTTAGTTATTTGTTGATTTATTTAGTTATATAGACATTTATTTAGTTATTAGTTAATTATTTAGATATTTAGCTAATTATTTTTGTATTTAGTTATTTAGTTGATTGCCTATTTTAGTTATTTAGTTTTATTTCTAGTTCTTTAGTTATTTATCATTGTTATTTATAAAATTAAAAAAAAATAAATAGAGAAGATTAAATTGTGTAGTTGGTGCTTGTATTAAAATGAAATGGAGAAAAAGCAAGAGACACACATAGAGTAGAATACCCAAATTGCAACTACATCATGTAAGAGTTGTAGTTGATGCTTCCGAATTTCCATTGGTAGAATGTATATCAGTATTAAGAATGCTCGTGGTGGTAATGTTAGTACCACAGGCTTGCATATGAAGTTGGTGCGTTGGGTCTCCGTTGTACCAAAATGGTTTATTATAATTTCATTATAATCATTAATCTCTGTTATAATTTGATATTCAATTTTCATCAATCTTAAAGTAAAAAACCAGTCGTCTTCTGGTGAAAGGGTTTGTGCATCGTCATGATCTGAAAAGGTTTATTAGTCATGGAAACCCATATACTAGGATGGTTTGCTGTGAGTGATCAAACAGAAATATCCCATCATCACCAGTTTGCAGTTCCAATGTGGTGACAAAAACTGGCTAAATCCAATGCTGGAATAAAGACGTGTGCGGCCTTTGTTCTGTAATGGGCTATAAACGGCTGCAATTATTTTTGGTGTATGTGTGTGTGTGTATATATATATATATATATATATATATATATATATATATATATATACGCGAAATTTTGAAAACAAAAAAAATGTATGTCATAATTAGAAAAAGATTACGAAGGAAGATACTTGATTAACGTAATAACCAGAGAGAGAGAGAGAGAGAGAGAGAGAGAGAGAGAGAGAGTGTCAAAATGAAGCACCCTCCAAGGAATTTATCTTTTCAAAAGAAGAAAGTACTGTGTGGGTGTTATATATACTATATATATATATATATATATACAATATATATATATATATATATATGTATGTATGTATATATATATATATATATATACATACATACATGTATACGGTAGTAGTGTACGTAACCAGTTAAAATTTACGACTACATAATTAAATAGGCACACACACGCACACAAAGATATATAGTCCATGAGCCAGGCAAGATTTGACTACCATATTGGGGGACTAATAACCACTATGTTTTTCGGTAAGCTTGGTATATGGGTTGTATGAAAATATGTGATGGACATTGCAGAAGCCCAGGTTAATAGCATTTCGGCGGCCATCTTTAAAGATGGCTGCCCTAACCAATAAATGATTATGTATCTCCAAAGAATGCTTCTTGTTCACTTTTAATTCAGTGGTTATCTGTTATTTATTTGTTTATATCCAGTAGAATATTGTGAAAAATGTGATTTTTCTCTAATTTTTTTTCATTATTTTGTGCGAATAGTTCCATTTTCATTATATTTTTTTCAGGTTTTGCTCATATTCAACCTCTGAATATTGTTATTTGTTGAAATATCAAATGGTCACCATGTATTTCTCTGTTCACAACTTTGTCAAATTAAAAACTAGTGTCATATACATTTATACGTATATTGATATGTATATATACCATTACCTATATATTTAAGTGATTCATTTTGTTCATATTTGCTCACTTATTCAATAATTTGTCTTGTTTGTGTTTTAAGAGAATTTAGAAAAGAATTAATAAATATTTATAATTATTGACACATTTAATATGATGGGGTTATAATATTTGAACGGCCCCTAAATATTTGTTTCAGGCATGACTTATTTGGCTACCAAAATGACTGATGAAGAAGTTACAACAAAGTGACCAAGAATGGACCCTAAGAGCTGTGTTATATGTGGGAAAGTGTCCACTCTGAATTAACTAAATAGTCCTCAAGATGAAGCCTCCTGGATTACCCTACGTGAAGCTGCAGAAATAAGAAACTTTGAACCAATACTTAGCTTGCCCCAAGAATTCCCAAAAGCTTTATCAAGTGTACTATATCACAGAAAATGCAGATCTAATTTTACTCACTAAAGGCCCTGGATAAGCTAAGAAACCAAGAAAGTTTGGAACTAAAAGAAGATGATGCCTTCATGCCTAGGCAATCATCCCGACAAGGCCCTGCCCCTCAATCTACAGTGTATGATAAGGTGTGCATATTCCGTTTGAAAACATCAAAATAAGTGAAACATACAAATACCTGGGAGCCAATAAAACCAGCAGTTGAGCTAAGAGCTGATAAAAAGATTAGGGACATTGCCACTCAATGTATGGATGAAAGAATCCTTGCTATCACATCAAAGACATTGTTGCAGCAGAGGCACACTATCATAAATCCTGTTACAAAGGCTACACTCATACTAAACCTGACAACCAGCAGGAAGAGTATCCTTACCAGAAAGTGGAGAAAGCAGCTATGAAAATGTTGAGTGAATTTATTCGTAATGATCTTTTCAATAAACCACGAAAACTTCCCTTAACTGAGCTCATATCAAAGGTTATAACCTTTATGAACCAGAAAGGAATATATGAAGTTACGGATGCCACAAAGAACCATCTACGCCGTAAACTTGAGGCTGAGTTTGGAGAGGCATTACATTTCTTCACCATATCTTGCCTGGTCTATCTGAGACCTGACAATTTGTCGTGCAAATCAGTCATTAATAAAAATGTACTGTTCAAGAACAAACTTCAGGCATATACCCAAAATGATGACTTTGATTGTTTAATAGTCAAGATTGCCCAGTTTTTACGCCATGAAATAAAATGTGAAATCCCAGAACAAACATGACCTCCACACCCTCAAGAACTTAGTGAAGGATATTTGCCCATACCAGACAATCTCATTAAGTTTCTCTGCATCTTACTTTGTGGAAAAGAACAGGCACCCACCTTGCGTGTTAATAGGTTGTCATGGTCTATTGCTCAAGACATTATCTCTGGGGTGACTTTATGTAAGGTGCTTACACCCAAGCATGTCCCGCTTCCTTTGGTTGTAAAAACACTTACAGGAAATGTTGAACGGATTAAAACATTGAATCGATTGGGACATTCATGTTCATATTCAGTTTTAGAAGAGATTGACACTGCACTCTGTCTTGAAAAGCTAGAGAACACAGATAACAATAGGCTCCCATTACCTTCAGATATCCATCCTGGTGTTCCTATAGTGCTAGCATTTGATAACACTGACAGACAAGAGGAGGTACTCAGTGGAGCAGGAACTTCACATCGTGTGAATGGAATAATTGTACAGGCCAAATCGATGACATGTGCCCCACCTAAACCACAATTTTCCATCAGCAAAAAGGACAAGAAGAGAACAATCAGATCCTCTGACATACCACTTCCAGTGTATACTGCAGGCAAAGGGAATGGTCCAGCACCAGTAACACCATCTGACCTTTCTTAAGTATTAAAGGATGCTGCCTGGAGGGCACAGCGGAGAAATATTCAATTTATAATAGAGCGGGCAGAGGACTCAACAAATCAAACAGTAAGTTCGTGGACAGGCTTCAACATTTTAACCAGAGACAATATTCCAGTTCCATCAGACACAGTTCGGTACCTACCAACAATAAATGCTCCTGCAACAGAAATGACAACTGTACAGGAAATCCTCCATCAATCCCTCACTATTCAGTCATCACTCCACCTAGACAGCATAGCAGTTGTCCTGGATCAAGCTTTGTTTGCTAAGGCAACAGAAACTGCATGGAAGTATCCAGAAAAATATGGAAAGATTGTATTGATAATGGAGAATTTTCATACAATATGCAATTTTATGTCTACAATTGGGAAAATGTATGGTGATGCAGGACTGCGGGATTTAGCTGTGGAATCTGGACCAATATTTTTCGACGGTCCCTTATATGCCTATTTCAAAACCACTTCTTTAAACCTTATACCCATTATCTGGGGCTATACCCATTTCCCACAATTCCTCCATTACACCTAAACACCACCCATTTTCCACCCTACCCACCCAGCACGCCCACAGTCACCCCACGCCCATAGGCACAATAAAAAGTGGTCTCTTTAACCCTAGGATTCAAAGCATAGACATTTAAAAACGAATTGCTTTTTGCTTGTGGATGAAATAGGAACAATATTGGAGAGATTAAGAAGTGAAAAAAAGAAGGGAAAAAAGAAAAAGGAAAGAGTAATCATAAAGGGAAATAAAAATAGAAGGAAGGGGAATACAAAAGGTGTGAAAGCGATGGGGGAGAAGGGAAGAGAAATAAGAAGAAAATAATAGAAATAGAAAAGAAGCAAATGGAAAAGTTTCAAAAGAAAGGAAGAGGAACAAGAGAAAAATATGTAAGAGCTGACGAAATACAAGAATCAGAATCAAGAAAGAGAGAAAAGATAATTGAATGAGAAAAAAAAAATAAAAATAGTATAGAAAAGAGGAACATGGAAATAATCAAAAAGATGAGACGAAATATAGGAATCCAGAAGCAAAAGGAGATTAAGAGAACAGATAATTAAATTTGGGAGAAAGAAAGACAAATGAAATAAGCGAATGAAAGGCAAAATGGAAGAAGCCAGAAAAACAGCTAAAAGAATTAAAAGGGAAGAGAGACAGAGAAACAGATAAAAGAATGAAAAGGGGAAAATAATGACGGAATACAAAGAAAATGGGAAATGACGAAGAGCAAAGAAAATAGAGAGAGAGAGAGAGAGAGAGAGAGAGAGAGAGAGAGAGAGAGATAAAAAAAATTACTATCAGCAAAGACAAAGCAAGCTAATTCTCCAAATGGTCATTTTGAGAGAGAGAGAGAGAGAGAGAGAGAGAGAGAGAGAGAGAGAGAGAGAGAGAATGATTATCTTCCATGACTGGTTCAAAAAATCGTCAAGATTAGTTCAAGCGATGAACTCACGTCATTAAGAAAGTATTTTCCTTTTACTTTGCTTCGCGAAAAGCAATTTATTTGCTTGTGCAATTTTGGCGTCTCAATGACTTGGGTCGTCAACGCAAAATGACAGGAAGAAAATAAAAATAATATTCAAGCTTTCTCTCATTTTGTGTTAGCAATAAATTATTTTTTTTTCTCTTTATGTCAAAGAACATATTCTGTTTGTCTTACAGACAAAGTGTTTCCATCCTATTTGTGTCACTGATAAAGTTTTTTTATCATAAAGTTTGTAACAAAAAGATTAACAAAGTTATTTAGTGCAGCCAAGCAAAGAAGCATTTGGTTTATCCTTTTTGCCTCAATAACAGAAAAATATTTTAATTTTCTATGCATCAGTAATATAGTCTGTTTGTGTCACAAATAAATTATTTTCAATCGGATAGTTATTTATATAAGTTATTGAATTCATTTAGTTAGTTATTTATTTTGTTAGCTATTTAGTTAGTTTTTGATTTAGTTATTTGTTGATTTATTTAGTTATATAGACATTTATTTAGTTATTAGTTAATTATTTAGATATTTAGCTAATTATTTTTGTATTTAGTTATTTAGTTGATTGCCTATTTTAGTTATTTAGTTTTATTTCTAGTTCTTTAGTTATTTATCATTGTTATTTATAAAATTAAAAGAAAAATAAATAGAGAAGATTAAATTGTGTAGTTGGTGCTTGTATTAAAATGAAATGGAGAAAAAGCAAGAGACACACATAGAGTAGAATACCCAAATTGCAACTACATCATGTAAGAGTTGTAGTTGATGCTTCCGAATTTCCATTGGTAGAATGTATATCAGTATTAAGAATGCTCGTGGTGGTAATGTTAGTACCACAGGCTTGCATATGAAGTTGGTGCGTTGGGTCTCCGTTGTACCAAAATGGTTTATTATAATTTCATTATAATCATTAATCTCTGTTATAATTTGATATTCAATTTTCATCAATCTTAAAGTAAAAAACCAGTCGTCTTCTGGTGAAAGGGTTTGTGCATCGTCATGATCTGAAAAGGTTTATTAGTCATGGAAACCCATATACTAGGATGGTTTGCTGTGAGTGATCAAACAGAAATATCCCATCATCACCAGTTTGCAGTTCCAATGTGGTGACAAAAACTGGCTAAATCCAATGCTGGAATAAAGACGTGTGCGGCCTTTGTTCTGTAATGGGCTATAAACGGCTGCAATTATTTTTGGTGTATGTGTGTGTGTATATATATATATATATATATACATATATATATATATATATATATATATATACGCGAAATTTTGAAAACAAAAAAAATGTATGTCATAATTAGAAAAAGATTACGAAGGAAGATACTTGATTAACGTAATAACCAAGAGAGAGAGAGAGAGAGAGAGAGAGAGAGAGAGAGAGAGAGTGTCAAAATGAAGCACCCTCCAAGGAATTTATCTTTTCAAAAGAAGAAAGTACTGTGTGGGTGTTATATATACTATATATATATATATATATATATACAATATATATATATATATATATATATGTATGTATGTATATATATATATATATATATATACATACATACATGTATACGGTAGTAGTGTACGTAACCAGTTAAAATTTACGACTACATAATTAAATAGGCACACACACGCACACAAAGATATATAGTCCATGAGCCAGGCAAGATTTGACTACCATATTGGGGGACTAATAACCACTATGTTTTTCGGTAAGCTTGGTATATGGGTTGTATGAAAATATGTGATGGACATTGCAGAAGCCCAGGTTAATAGCATTTCGGCGGCCATCTTTAAAGATGGCTGCCCTAACCAATAAATGATTATGTATCTCCAAAGAATGCTTCTTGTTCACTTTTAATTCAGTGGTTATCTGTTATTTATTTGTTTATATCCAGTAGAATATTGTGAAAAATGTGATTTTTCTCTAATTTTTTTTCATTATTTTGTGCGAATAGTTCCATTTTCATTATATTTTTTTCAGGTTTTGCTCATATTCAACCTCTGAATATTGTTATTTGTTGAAATATCAAATGGTCACCATGTATTTCTCTGTTCACAACTTTGTCAAATTAAAAACTAGTGTCATATACATTTATACGTATATTGATATGTATATATACCATTACCTATATATTTAAGTGATTCATTTTGTTCATATTTGCTCACTTATTCAATAATTTGTCTTGTTTGTGTTTTAAGAGAATTTAGAAAAGAATTAATAAATATTTATAATTATTGACACATTTAATATGATGGGGTTATAATATTTGAACGGCCCCTAAATATTTGTTTCAGGCATGACTTATTTGGCTACCAAAATGACTGATGAAGAAGTTACAACAAAGTGACCAAGAATGGACCCTAAGAGCTGTGTTATATGTGGGAAAGTGTCCACTCTGAATTAACTAAATAGTCCTCAAGATGAAGCCTCCTGGATTACCCTACGTGAAGCTGCAGAAATAAGAAACTTTGAACCAATACTTAGCTTGCCCCAAGAATTCCCAAAAGCTTTATCAAGTGTACTATATCACAGAAAATGCAGATCTAATTTTACTCACTAAAGGCCCTGGATAAGCTAAGAAACCAAGAAAGTTTGGAACTAAAAGAAGATGATGCCTTCATGCCTAGGCAATCATCCCGACAAGGCCCTGCCCCTCAATCTACAGTGTATGATAAGGTGTGCATATTCCGTTTGAAAACATCAAAATAAGTGAAACATACAAATACCTGGGAGCCAATAAAACCAGCAGTTGAGCTAAGAGCTGATAAAAAGATTAGGGACATTGCCACTCAATGTATGGATGAAAGAATCCTTGCTATCACATCAAAAGACATTGTTGCAGCAGAGGCACACTATCATAAATCCTGTTACAAAGGCTACACTCATACTAAACCTGACAACCAGCAGGAAGAGTATCCTTACCAGAAAGTGGAGAAAGCAGCTATGAAAATGTTGAGTGAATTTATTCGTAATGATCTTTTCAATAAACCACGAAAACTTCCCTTAACTGAGCTCATATCAAAGGTTATAACCTTTATGAACCAGAAAGGAATATATGAAGTTACGGATGCCACAAAGAACCATCTACGCCGTAAACTTGAGGCTGAGTTTGGAGAGGCATTACATTTCTTCACCATATCTTGCCTGGTCTATCTGAGACCTGACAATTTGTCGTGCAAATCAGTCATTAATAAAAATGTACTGTTCAAGAACAAACTTCAGGCATATACCCAAAATGATGACTTTGATTGTTTAATAGTCAAGATTGCCCAGTTTTTACGCCATGAAATAAAATGTGAAATCCCAGAACAAACATGACCTCCACACCCTCAAGAACTTAGTGAAGGATATTTGCCCATACCAGACAATCTCATTAAGTTTCTCTGCATCTTACTTTGTGGAAAAGAACAGGCACCCACCTTGCGTGTTAATAGGTTGTCATGGTCTATTGCTCAAGACATTATCTCTGGGGTGACTTTATGTAAGGTGCTTACACCCAAGCATGTCCCGCTTCCTTTGGTTGTAAAAACACTTACAGGAAATGTTGAACGGATTAAAACATTGAATCGATTGGGACATTCATGTTCATATTCAGTTTTAGAAGAGATTGACACTGCACTCTGTCTTGAAAAGCTAGAGAACACAGATAACAATAGGCTCCCATTACCTTCAGATATCCATCCTGGTGTTCCTATAGTGCTAGCATTTGATAACACTGACAGACAAGAGGAGGTACTCAGTGGAGCAGGAACTTCACATCGTGTGAATGGAATAATTGTACAGGCCAAATCGATGACATGTGCCCCACCTAAACCACAATTTTCCATCAGCAAAAAGGACAAGAAGAGAACAATCAGATCCTCTGACATACCACTTCCAGTGTATACTGCAGGCAAAGGGAATGGTCCAGCACCAGTAACACCATCTGACCTTTCTTAAGTATTAAAGGATGCTGCCTGGAGGGCACAGCGGAGAAATATTCAATTTATAATAGAGCGGGCAGAGGACTCAACAAATCAAACAGTAAGTTCGTGGACAGGCTTCAACATTTTAACCAGAGACAATATTCCAGTTCCATCAGACACAGTTCGGTACCTACCAACAATAAATGCTCCTGCAACAGAAATGACAACTGTACAGGAAATCCTCCATCAATCCCTCACTATTCAGTCATCACTCCACCTAGACAGCATAGCAGTTGTCCTGGATCAAGCTTTGTTTGCTAAGGCAACAGAAACTGCATGGAAGTATCCAGAAAAATATGGAAAGATTGTATTGATAATGGAGAATTTTCATACAATATGCAATTTTATGTCTACAATTGGGAAAATGTATGGTGATGCAGGACTGCGGGATTTAGCTGTGGAATCTGGACCAATATTTTTCGACGGTCCCTTATATGCCTATTTCAAAACCACTTCTTTAAACCTTATACCCATTATCTGGGGCTATACCCATTTCCCACAATTCCTCCATTACACCTAAACACCACCCATTTTCCACCCTACCCACCCAGCACGCCCACAGTCACCCCACGCCCATAGGCACAATAAAAAGTGGTCTCTTTAACCCTAGGATTCAAAGCATAGACATTTAAAAACGAATTGCTTTTTGCTTGTGGATGAAATAGGAACAATATTGGAGAGATTAAGAAGTGAAAAAAAGAAGGGAAAAAAGAAAAAGGAAAGAGTAATCATAAAGGGAAATAAAAATAGAAGGAAGGGGAATACAAAAGGTGTGAAAGCGATGGGGGAGAAGGGAAGAGAAATAAGAAGAAAATAATAGAAATAGAAAAGAAGCAAATGGAAAAGTTTCAAAAGAAAGGAAGAGGAACAAGAGAAAAATATGTAAGAGCTGACGAAATACAAGAATCAGAATCAAGAAAGAGAGAAAAGATAATTGAATGAGAAAAAAAAAATAAAAATAGTATAGAAAAGAGGAACATGGAAATAATCAAAAAGATGAGACGAAATATAGGAATCCAGAAGCAAAAGGAGATTAAGAGAACAGATAATTAAATTTGGGAGAAAGAAAGACAAATGAAATAAGCGAATGAAAGGCAAAATGGAAGAAGCCAGAAAAACAGCTAAAAGAATTAAAAGGGAAGAGAGACAGAGAAACAGATAAAAGAATGAAAAGGGGAAAATAATG
>NC_090749.1:37779625-37792125 GCF_036898095.1 Palaemon carinicauda | reverse complement strand
CCTTTCCGTACCCTTATTTTTTTTCCTTTCACCTCATAGCACATTGGCTTCACGAAGCACTTGGTGAAGAGTATCAGAAGCACCAAGTTTTTATTAAAAAGACTCAACTTTCTGAATGACACTTTATTAGGAACAAGATTGACAGGAGATAGATCTGTTGCGTTTCTCTATACAAGAATTGTATGTCTTGAACTGAT
The DNA here is from genome assembly GCF_036898095.1 of Palaemon carinicauda. NCBI lineage: Eukaryota > Metazoa > Arthropoda > Malacostraca > Decapoda > Palaemonidae > Palaemon > Palaemon carinicauda. The sequence continues at coordinate 37,791,928 of NC_090749.1, read as the reverse complement.
ATTTTAATCCATCTTATTGAAGACGTTGAATTTTAATGCAAGTGTTATTGTCTAGATATATTGCACTCCATGTTTGGAAGGTTTACATTGCTCCTTAGTTCGGTGTAGTAAAATTGATTGTGGCTTGCATTGTCTGGTTTGAATTATTGTACATATGATCTTTACCGCTAGATTTATTGTGGTTCTAATGGGTTACTTTGAATTTATTGCGCTGAGTGTTAGTTCGAGATCACTACAGCTATGTTAAGATGGTTTAATCTGCCGTTTCTCAAGTCAGGTAGTGGTGGCCTGGTGGTAGTGTCTTTGCCTGGTGATTGCCAGACTGGAGTTCGAGTGCCGCTCAAACTCGTTATTTCCTTTGATCGCTGCAACCTCACCTTGTGAGTTAATGATGAGAAGTTTGTTGGAGCCTATAGGTCTATCTGCTGAGTCATCAGCATCCATTGCCCTGCCCTCCTTGCTCTTAGCTTGGGTGTAGAGGGTGCTTGGGCACTGATCTTATGGTCAGTCTATAGTGCATTGTCCTGCTTGATAGGGTAATGTCATTGCCCCTTTCCTCTGCCATTCATGAGCGACCTTTAAACCTTTGAGTGATAGAGTTCTCTCATTACTACACCTCCTAATGGCATTTCATTAAATGAAGTTCAATTTGCTGCGGTTATAATGAGCTCCTAAGCCCGATATTTATTACACCAGCAGTCACTTCTCCAATTAATGTACTGGGGTCTAAGCGAGCGCTTGAAATAGGTCTTTATTATGCCTCTAATTGGTTTTCTCTAGTAATAATGCCATAGCCTCTGTATAATAGTTTACCGCACTGTAATTGTGCCGTGGCTACTTTCCATATAGTGAGTAGAGAAGAGACTCTTTAGCTATGGTAAGCAGATTTTCTAGAAGGACACTCCAAAACCAAACCATTGTTCTCGTCTTGGGTTGGGCCATTGCCTCTGCACCATGGTATTTCATTGAATTGGGTTAGAGATCTCTTGCTTGATGGTACACTATTCTATCGGTTTCCTTATTTCCCTTCCTCGCTGTGCTATTTTCCATTTTAAATTCCCTGGGCTTATAGCATCCTGCTTTATCACCTAGCTTTGTAGCTTAGCTAGTATTAATAACAAAAATAAAAATGCGATACTAAGATTGTTTCTTTTTATTAAGCATCCGATTGTATGTCAGTTTAGTATTCCTGTAAGTGCTATGGTTTATGTGTGGTCCTGAACTACGTCTTTATTCCGACATCAATTGGAATTTCATTCAGTAACTCAATTTGTTATGGTTTCATTGACATTTTAAGCTGAGGGTTATGGTTGCCCATTTAGCAACATCCCTGCCTGGCGATCTTCCAGACTGGGGTTCGAGTCCCAATCAAGCTCGATAGTTTCTTGTAATGTCTAACCTCACTATCCTTGTGAGCTGATGATGGGAGTTTTGGGAGTCTTTGGATCTCCCTGCTGAATCATCAGCAGCCATTGCTTGACCCTTCCTGGTCCTAGCTTGGATGGAGATGGGGCTTGGGCGCTGATCATATGCATTGTCACTATCCCCTGCCTCTGCCATTCATGAGTGACCTTTAATTGGTTGTTCTTGTTATGTGACCCTAAATTCAGAGTTTTGTGAGTCCTATTTGGTTGTTCATTTAGTGTTCCTTTTTATTGCTAAGTTTTTATTAGCACCTGAGTTGGTTCTTCACCATCCCTCACATTAGTTGTTCATCTAATTTCTCTTTATAATCCTGCGATTGGTTCTTTGTGCGTCTGATTTCTGCGGCTTTTATGAGCTCCTGAGTTGGGTGTTTAATTTATCACATTTAACGTACCCCGATTTCTAAAGTTTTATGAGGCCATTACTTTAGTCTTTCTTACATATTGCAATTGGTTGTTCACTAAACATAACAAAGATTACGAGAGTTTTACTGAGCTCTTGAGTTGGATGTTTATATCAGCTCTGTTTCTTTAATATGTCACTAATTGCTAGGGTGAATATGAGCTCTTAAAAAGGGCATTTACGAATAATCTAATACACTTCTGATTGGTAGATTATACATCTCCAGTACATTGGCTCATCTAACATTTTTCTCTTATTGGCGGGTTTTACTAAGCTGCTGTGAAAGGTTGGCTAATTTCCTGTTCCTCATATTTTATTAAATATTCGACTGATTGGTTGGATCACCTAATGTGCCCCTGATTGGACGGATTATTTAATGTGCATCTGATTGTTGGATCATTCAATGTGCCTCTGATTGGATGGATCATTCAATGTGCCTCTGATTGGATAGATCATTTAATGTGCCTCTGATTGAATGAATAATTTGATATGCGTTTTATTGCATTGATCATTCAATGTGCCCCTGATTGGATGGATCATTTAATGTGCCTCTGATTGGCTGGATCATTTAATATGCGTTTTATTGGATGGATCATTCAAAATACCCCTGATTGGATGGATCATTTAATGCGCTTCTGACAGGTTGGATCATTTAATATGCATTTTATTGGATGGATCATTCAATATGCCTCTGATTGGATGGATCATTTAATGGGCCTCTGATTGGTTTGATCATTTTATATACGTTTTATTGGATGGATCATTCAATGTGCCTCTGATTGGATGGATCATTTAATATGCCTCGGATTGGTTGGATCACTTCATGAGCCTCTGATTGATTGAACCATTTAATAAGCCTTTGATTATGCGGATCAAGTAATGTTCCTCTGATTGGATGGAACATTTATTATACATATGGTTAGGTGGATCATTTAACGTGCTTCTGATTCGTTTCATCATTTAATGTGCCTCTCATAGGTTCAATTATTTAATGTGTCTCTGATTTGATGGATAATATAATATGCCTTTGATTCGTTGGATCATTAAATGTACCTTAGATTGGTTAGATAATTTAATATGCCTCTGATTGGATGAATCATTTAATATAATTTTTCTTGGATGGATCATTAATATGTCTCTGAATTGTTGGATCATTTAATGTGCCTCTGATTGGATGGCTAGTTTAATGTGTCTATGATTGGTTGGATCATTTAATGGGCCTCTCATTGGATTGGCTATTTAATGTAAATCAGATTGGTTGGATCATCTACTGTTCCTCTGATAGGGTGGACCATTTAATGTGTCTCCGATTGGATGTACAATTTCAAAAGGTATGACTGAAACACCACACTTTAACAGAGAATCAAACACAACAACACAACATAACCTAACGTAGGAACCGTGTCCTTACTTACTTGCCTACCGAGGTCCTAAGTCCCTCTGAGAACCGTCCTTGACCCCAAGGACTGTCGTAACCTTAGCTTACCCTAAGACCAAGTCTCAAACCTGTGTTTGTTTCCTAACTGGCTTCACTCCTTTCAAGGTAGCACTAAATCATATTTCTCAAATCGTAAAACTAGCTTCATATTATCATATTCCACAGCACGATAAACATTTTCCCAATAAGTAAAATATATTGGACAATTAAAAAGAAATTTTATGACTGTTTTAAAAACTATATTCAACCCAATAAAAATTCTCCGAAACTAGTATCTATCTTAGGAAAAGGTTAATCCACTCTTGAAAAATGGCTTATATTTCGTAGCAAATAATCGTATGTAGATGGTAGATATCACAAACTTAATTCTTTAAAATAACACTATCTCTATACATAAAAGACGGAATCACAGCATTCACAGGTTTTAGGTAAAGCAAAGCTGTAAATATCCCCCTCCCTCCCCCCTTTGATCTGACATAATTCCAGCTTATTCAGAGACACAGTTCAAAAGTTTCAGAAGGCTAATCCAGGACCATCGTCCAAAATAGACACGTTAAAGGGCTGCATTGTCAGAGGCTCAAAATCCTACAATTCCCTGGACAAGATATTGATATGCAGAAGTCACTGGAAAACAAGGTGTGAACGAGATATATACGAAACTTTAACGGTCATCTCGCTGGAAACGGAAAGGCTGGAAACAAATCACGCTGGCGGTATCATGGCAAAGCATCTAGAAAATGCTTTGACAATTGTCTGGATTCTAGTGACAAATCTAGTACTTTATCTTGAGACTGTTTTCTTGAAGCAGATACTAGATCTTTTTCTGATTTAATTTTCATTCTTTTTCGAACAAATTTCTTTTTGTCTATCCCAGTTTAAGAACATATCTCTCTCTCTCTCTCTCTCTCTCTCTCTCTCTCTCTCTCTCTCTCATTTCATGTTTATTCCCCTTATCAACATCCAAAGAGGAATCCTGAATCTGTTTAACATTCACACCACTCTGTTAATATGCTCTCTCTCTCTCTCTCTCTCTCTCTCTCTCTCTCTCTCTCTCTCTCTCAGAATGTCAAATAATTTTTATTCAAGAATCCATACCAATTTTTGGCTTTTCTGAGCATGTTTTCTCTCTCCTCTCTCTCTCTCCTCTCTCTCTCTCTCTCTCTCTCTCTCTCTTCCTCAGGATTTAAGATAAATCAGTATTCAAGGATCTATACCAATTTTTGGCTTTACCCAGCATGTTCTCTCTCTCTCTCTCTCTCTCTCTCTCTCTCTCTCTCTCTCTTCCTCAGGATTTAAGATAAATCTTTATTCAAGGATCTATACCAATTTTTCTCTTTACCCAGCATGCTTTCTCTCTCTCTCTCTCTCTCTCTCTCTCTCTCTCTCTCTCTCTCTCTCTCTCTATCTCTCTCTCTCTCTCTCTCTCAGGATCATAACACCTCTCTCCCTTTCTCTCACACCCATCCAGCATTCCTGTTTCCCATGGCACCAACCAAGGAATTCTTATTCCATTCAAGATTTTCCGTCTGGGACCTTGGGAGAAAAAAAAGACGTCAGTTGGCAAAAAAATCTTCCCGAAACGTGTTATTTTTTAATCCCCTTCCTTGATGAGATTAAGAATTAGCATCTGTTTCTCATTAATCTAGGGAGAACCGCTTTCCGAGCTTCTCTCTCTCTCTCTCTCTCTCTCTCTCTCTCTCTCTCTCTCTCTCTCTCTCTCTTTTGAAAAATAAACATGCTATTCTTTGTGAAGAATATTTATCTAGCTATATATCAATGTATGACCTTTTATGCTATGTGCCTTTCCGAGTCTTTCTACATAATAACTAATAATTTAGATTAAAAGAGTTTGTCCATTTCATCACCGCACTGCCAACTGTGGATTGGTGAGGGTGGGAGACTTTAGTCTGATCCCTCAAAGCATAATCTACCAAGTCTGGGTAGCCAAGACTAGTATAGCTTTGTTGATCATGATGATACGTAGTCCATTTAATGTATCTTTAGTCAGAGAGGGAGAGATAGGGGGAGGGTCCCAGCGAGATATTATTCACTTCACAGAGAGGAAACTATTCATAAGATCTTCATTTCTCTTTTTTTCATGAAGCAAATGCTTATGCACGATGGCTTCGGTCATAGGAAAAAAAAAATAAAAAAGAAAACAATAAGCATTTTGCTTTAAAAAAAAAAATCTTTACTTTTGTTTGTTCTTTCATTGAAAAAAAAATGTCTTTTCTAACGCAGAAAATGTCTTTGTAACAGTGCGTTGTAAAGGAAGTCTTTGTAAAACGAGCATGTTTTTAGCTTTTTGCAGCAAATGAAAGCGAATTTGACCCAATTGTTTTCTGTGTTTTTTCATGTACTTCAACAAAAACATGACTTGAAAAGGTTTCGCTACCTTTAGCGACCCTTTTGACTTCACACGGTCAAGAAAATTGGATAATATAATTTTTCTCTATATTCGTATAAGAATGATTAATTATGTAATGAATACATACGAATAAAGTGTTTAAATATACAGTTTTAGGTTGTCCAATATTACTCCATGAACGTATTGAAAACTCCCCTGCCTGATGTTCTAATGCACGAGAGATCGAGTCCAGCACAAACTCGATATTTTTGTCTAGGTCTTCAACCTCTCTATCCTTGTGAACTAAGGATGAGAGTTTAGATGAGCGAATAAGTCTACTTGCTGAGTCATCACCAGACATTGCCTGGCTCGGCCTGTTCTTTGCTTGGGTTGGGATGGGACTTGGGCGCTGACCATATGTATATATGGTCAGGCTCTAGGACACTGTCCTCCTAGTTAGGGCAATGTAATTGTCCCTTGCCTTTGCCATTCATGAGCGTCCTTTACACCTTTAATCTCAGTCTTGCCTTCTGAGACAACAAATGATAATGCTCTTGAATGTATCAAAGATCACGAGCAAGATTATCGTCAACAACGAGGGACCCCAATAAACCTGTATCTGGAAGTTAGTCTACTGTTGTGGTTCATTTCGGATACTAGCTGAGATGGAAGGATATCAATTTCTGGAGCCCCACCCTATCAAAGACGGGGGGGGAGATCAGGTGATATCCATGTATCAACAATTGGAATATATATATATATATATATATATATATATATATAGAGTTACATATATATACATAGAAAAGAAAGTGTTTTACATGTAGCTCAACCCAGACAGAAAGTTAATTAAAAAGAATCTCATAGTAAAAGCAGGAGAAATGGTGTCGGACATAAAGTTAGTCACCAGTTGATTAAGTCAGTATTTTGGAGATATGTTGAATAAGCCGCATTTAAAGAAAGGAAAGGAGAGGTACGAGTAAGTGGTGCAATACATAACAGGAATAATGAAAAGCTGGGAGTTGCCAGAATTACAAGCGAGATAAAAGGAAGGAAACCCACTAGAAGTTGACAAAATTACGAGCAAGATAAAAAAAAAATGAAATCCACTGGGAGGTGACAGAATTACAAGCGGGATAAAAGGAATGAAACCCACTAGGAGTGTAGAGAATTACAAGCGAGATGAAATAAATGAAACACTCTGGGAGTTGACAGAATTAAAAGCGAGGTAAAAGAAATGAAACACACAGGGAGTTGACAGACTTACAAGCGAGATTAGCTACTACAGCATTGTGGGGGTAATGTACACGTCCGGCTGACTTGAATTTTCATGGATTTTGTGGATGAAAGAAAGGTTCTTAAAATATGAGTTAAAAGATTTGATTCATTTTATAAAAAGAAAATGGGATTACACTTGATTGTAAGAACATTGAATCGTACCTTACTGAAGCATACTGGTATACTTAGTATACCAATGAAGGTATATGAAAAAAAATTTAAGACGGACTTGAAAGGAACTCATAGAGGATGAAAAATATGTGCTTAGAAGAGGAATATGGTGTCTGCATTAATAATCATGTAAAATATTTGAGAGTAAAACGAAACGCTGTAAGTGGCATATATACGCTGTAGTCCCAGTAAAAGTTTAGGAGGAACTCGATAAGGAATTAATATAGAAGGTACTGGAAAAGTAGTGCATATATGATAGCTTGCGATAAAAATTGATTTTTTTAGGGTACAATTAAAGTATACGTTAGAGTATGTATACACAAAAATGATTGGCATAATATGGAAGTGAGTTTGAGATAAGAATGCTTCATCTACTTGTCTGTGGTCATAGAGGAATAAAAATGTTACAAAGATAGAATATTTGAACAGATCGCCATGGATAATGAAATTACACATACATAATTACATACATACATATATACAGAGAGAGAGAGAGAGAGAGAGAGAGAGAGAGGAGAGAGAGAGAGAGAGAGAGAGGAAATCCCAGACGAATGTGGAACTACTTTCAACTACTTCCTCAATGTTGGGTAGGGAATAAGGAAGCTGGATATAAGATGAATAGTAAAGGGTAATAAGGATGACCTTGCAAAAGTTCTCCTGATTTCTGGAGAGATGATTGAAGCCCTTAACACTACTCTAAGATTTATTATTTTCTCCCTCTGTAGCTCTACTGCAGCTATGACCTAAAAGAGTTGACTAGCAATCAGAAACATTATGTCACTGTTGGTACAGTTATGAGAGAGAGAGAGAGAGAGAGAGAGAGAGAGAGAGAGAGATGAAACGATCACTTAGTCCAATAGAGTAAGAGCATTACGATATACCTAAAAATATCCTGTATGTTGGGAAAAGCCAGTTCAGAGAGAGAGAGAGAGAGAGAGAGAGAGAGAGAGAGAGAGAGAGAGGGAGAGAGAGAGATTCTGTGCCAGAGCCATTAAAGAGGTATTGAAAACTAAAAATAGATTTAAAATTCGTTTTTGGATGCTTGTTAAGAAAAGGTAAAAGACGCAGAGAGAGAGAGAGAGAGAGAGAGAGAGAGAGAGAGAGAGTCAGTCGGTGGCAGAGCCATCAAAGAAGTATTGAAAACTATAAATAGATTTAAAATTCATTTTCGGATGCTTGTTACGAAAAGGTAAGAGAGAGAGAGAGAGAGAGAGAGAGAGAGAGAGAGAGTCAGTTGGTGGCAGAGCCATCAAAGACGTATTGAAAACTAAAAATAGATTTAAAATTCATTCTGGAATGCTGGTTACGAAAAGGTAAGAGAGAGAGAGAGAGAGAGAGAGAGAGAGAGAGAGAGTCTGTGCCAGGGCCATTAAAGAGTTATTGAAAACTAAAAATAGATTTAAAATTCGTTCTTGGATGTTTGTTAAGTAAAAGGTAAAAGGCAAGAGAGAGAGAGAGAGAGAGAGAGAGAGAGAGAGAGAAAGTGTGTGTGTGTCGGTGACAGGGACATTAAAAATGTATTGGAAACTAAAAATAGATTTAAATTCGTTCTTGACTACTTGTTAAGAAAAGGTGAGAGAGAGAGAGAGAGAGAGAGGAGAGAGAGAGAGAGAGAGAGAGAGAGAGTATACGCATAAAAGAAAAGTTCTTAAACTGGAAGAGCGACACCTAAACATTTCCCAGTTCGTAAAAGAATAAAATCGCATCAGGAAGATATTGCCCTTGTCTGACGAAAAGGGCCTCGGGAAAAAGTGTCTGGATTTGTCTATGGAATATAAGCAAACGTCGAAGCATCTCTGAGATTACACTGCCTGGAAGATGCTTTTCCACGAAGATGTTTCGCGTCGTGATGCTTACGACTTTGATATTCTTTCCATTTTCAAGTTTCCAGAGAACTGCTAATTAATAGCTTCATACATTTAATATAAACTTTATCCTGGAGCATCTGGAAGTCAAAAAAATTTCCAGGATGGCGTATGTCAATGTCTTACGGGTGAATTTTGAATGTCATGGTATTCTGCGGCATGTTTACATTCGAAATTTACAGTGACTGCTGGATGTTAGTTATACTTACTTACTTTTCAACATTTCCAGAGTTACTTTTTTTTTTTTTTTTTCCTTTTTTTTTTTTTAATATTCTGCTCTTGAATGTCAGAGGCAAGGCACACTAACAATGCCCCAGAGACTCATTTTATTATCATTATTATTAGGTAAGCTACAACCCTAATTAAAAAAAAAAACAGGATGCTATAAGCCCAAGGGCTCCAACAAGAAAAATAGCCCAGCAAGGAAAGGAAATAGGGAAATATATAAATATGGTTAGTGCCCAAGTCACCTTTCCACCCGAGCTAGGACCAGGAAGGGCCAAACAATGGATGCCAATGATTCAGCAGGTAGATTTACAGGATCCCCAAAATCACCCATCCTTAGCTCACAAGGATGGCGGGGTTGCAGATACTACAAGAAACTATCGAGCTTGAGCAGGACTCGAACCCAACTCCAGCAGATCACCAATTAAGGGCGTTCCCAATAGGCCACCAAAACCATAAGTATACACTTCTTTTACAGGGACTTTTGGATGTTGAGTCACTGCTAGACCCCCTCTTACACTTGACAGATTTTGGATCAGGCCAGTGCTAGGGAGAGTATCTGGTGACGCAGTTGTATTATGACGCAATAGTTTACAGACAGTAAGATGAAAAAAAGAAAACGGGAACAATTTAAAGTAGAGTACTCAAAAGTGGGTGGAACAAGTGGCCGAGAGAACGCTACAAGATCATTTGGTAATGCTCAAAGTGCACCTAGTCAGGTACACTGACGACAATAACACGCCCCCCCCCCCTCCCCCTCCCCAAGGATCTTATCCATGGCATACTGGATATCGACAAAGTTCTCAGGAAATGTCGATACCTTTTCCATGAATTGCTGGATATCAAAGTAATTTCCAGGGATTAATGGGTATTAACACTATTTCCAGGGACAGGTGGATGTCAAGATATTTTCCAGGGATTACTGGATTTCATCATATTTCCAAGGGAATATTGGATGATTATATTTCCCGTAATTTCTGAATGTCAACATCCATTACGCTTACAGGGAATACAGAATATCGACAAAATTCCAAGGACTGCTGGATGTCTAAATCCTTTCCAGGGAATACTGAACGCCAACACTAATTCCTAAAAATACTGGATGTTACCATCTTTTCCAGAGACTACTTGAAGCGAATATATTTTCCTATCCCTGCTGGATTTAAGATAAAATCCTATCACAGCAACTTCCTTCAACCCTCTTGTATTGGATGAATGTCCTGATTTATTCTCTGGAGAATTTGAAAGCATTTATAAACATGGTGGAATTATGAGAAATGTCCTGGGGATAGAGGGTCCACATTCAATCTTTTCAAGCACGAGTATTTTAATTTACATGGGAATACGATCAGCGAAGATACATCACTCATTTCAAATTTTGTCAGAATGATTTTCTGTGAAGATTGCTTTTCATATATTTGTTTAAAATAAACAGAATCTACGTAGAGATTTAATCATAGAGCCACATATTTTACTACGTTAAAAAAAAGAAAAAAAAAAAACATTCTTTCAAAACTATCTTAAGAATACCCATTATTATACTAGCGAGTAATATGTTCAAGGATTGTTTGGTAGAATTGAAAAAAAAATCTTTGAAAGTCTATTAAAGCCAATTAAATAATATATACCCAGGCCTTCTTCATCATAAAATTTAACACTACACAGTACTCTATTAGTTTTATTCCAGCTGTGACCCAGTTGCGGAATGATCTTCTGAAGCGGATTGTTGAATCGTGGGATCTTCAGAAGTACAAACTTTCAGAAAATGTTTTTATGTTGAACAGGCTGACATAAGTCTGGTTATAGTATAGGCCTACAGTATATATGAAAAAACTGTTTCAGTGTTGTTACTATTCTTGAAATATTTTTATTTCAATTGTTTTTTACTTCTCATATAATTTATTCATTTCCTTATTTCCTTTCCTCACTGAACTATTTTCCTTGTTGGGGCGCTTGGCCTTATGGCATCCTTCTTTTCCCATTACGGTTCTAGCTTACCTAGTAATATATATATATATATATATATATAAATATATATATATATATATATATATATACATATATATATATATATATATATATGTATATATATATACACATACATACATATATATATATATATATATGTGTGTGTGTGTGTGTGTGTGTGTATGTATATGTAACTCGGGAACACGTGAAGCTCATATGCTATTGAAGATATGAAACGAAACTAGTCAGGATTCCTTAAATTATATATATATATATATATATACGTATATATATCTATATTTATATATATATATATATATATATGTGTGTATATATATATATATAAATAAATATATAGATAGATAGATAGATAGATATAGCAAGATTCTATTTATTGCATTTGTATATCTTTATATGACCCCAGAATGATTCATTTAAATTTCTTAAAATCAATTTATGAAATATTTTCCCTATTTCTATATCATGAATAATAAATATTCTCTTAGCAACTTTTTCTATGATAAGAAAACAATCCATGTTTCAAACACAACGAAAATATATAAAAAGTAATCATTTTACAAAATTATCAAACCACTGAAAGCTATTAAAATCAACGTTCAGCTTATAGACAATGAATTAAATTCAACCCATCAAATTCGCAGTGACATTTCACAGAAAGACTGATTGAGAGAGAGAGAGAGAGAGAGAGAGAGAGAGAGAGAGAGAGAGAGAGAGATTGGTAAATTTTGCATATCATCAGAATTATCATAAATAATATTATGATTAGAATATATCATTAATAATAATATGATTAGAATATATCATTACGATTATACAAATAATCCAATATTATTACTGCTGATATTATCATTATAATAATAACATGAACGACCAGAGATTTCTAACCTTCGACAAAGGTTAATGTAGTCACCCATTGCCCAAGATCAGAATCCGTCAATTTTTTTTTCGATGCGTTTCTTAAAGGTCGTAAAATGCCAATCCGGATCTAGAATCCGGGTGAAGATGATCTCCAAAATTCAATGGGGTCGTCCATAACTCAAGATCTATCTGTGGAGAAACTTTTGACTAAATCCATTAGGTAGTTTGGACGTAAACCTGTCCACAGACACACAGACAAATAAATGAATAAATAAATAGAAACCGTATCCGGATACAGATCGTCT
>NC_090749.1:37758560-37771060 GCF_036898095.1 Palaemon carinicauda | reverse complement strand
CAAATTCTGTCACTAGTCGGTCAAGCTTCTCTTCTGTGTCTGCAACCAGTACAGTATCATCCGCAAACAACAACTGATTTACCTCCCATTCATGGTTATTCTCGTCTACTAGTTTTAATCCTCGTCCAAGCACTCGAGCATTCACCTCAACATCAACATACAAGTTAAACAACCACGGCGACATCACACATCCCTGTCTCAGCTCCACTCCCACCGGAAACCAGTCACTCACCTCATCTCCTATTCTAACACTAGAAACTTTTCACTGCTTGCAACAACCTTCCACCAACTCCATATAACCTCATCACATTCCACATTGCTTCCCTATCAACTCTATCATACGCTTTCTCCAGATCCATAAATGCAACATATATATATATATATATATATATATATATATATGAAAAAGAACTGGACATGGGCAGTACATATAATAATAATGAAAGGAAACAGATATACGTTAGTAATAACAGAATAAATTCCTAGATATTGAAAAAGATGGAGTGGAAGGAAGAGAAGACCATGGATTTTCGAACTAAGGAAGTTTGCGTGTGTATGCTGGCTTAGAGAGACCATAAACAGACGCAAGTGGAAGATGTCTGAGGCCTTTGATCTGTAGTAGACTAGTTATGTCTGATGAAGATAATAATGATGATAATTATTTATAATGTATGTATATATATATATATATATATATATATATATATATTTATATATGATAATTTTTGCACATATGGAAGTGTTTTTCATATTCAAATAAGCCATATATATTTTTGATACATTAATGTCTGGATTCTCTTAACGACCTCGGGATCAGAGCCCCAGGCGAAATCACACAAAGACAAGAGCTTGACACTTTATACACAAAATAACTTAGAAAAGTTAATGTGATCATTAAAGTTCTTTTGTAGAGCTACTCCTGTTAAGTGGAACGGTTTATTATTACAAGTGTCACACACACACACACACATATAATGAAACCTTTGTCACGAACTGTTTAACTATTACATTCCATAACATCTGCTCTGAAAACTTTTATTTAATAAAACGCGTGAAATAACCGTAGATATTTCTTTTCCCAAAGGGGTCTTTTACCCTCAAATGAAAATAGCGTTGGAAAAGCAGTTGAGAAAAACGAAAATAACTGAAAGAGAATAAAAAAAAATGACCCCCTAAGATAGTGATTCATTGTGAGACGGATGTTTGCATAAAAACTCCATCAAGGAGAGGAGAACTGAGAGGAGTCTTTATGAATAAATGCGTTGGCTGTGTGGCACAAACAGATGACTTACAGGTATCCGGTATTTCAGTTCAAAGAAATATTATGGGGGAGACTTGTCAACAAGATGGTCATTCTTTTGACATTTCTCTTTATTTTTTTTAATATATCAAGAGTCAAGGTTATATTCTTATTGCTTTTCAAGGTCAGTGGGCATTTTAAGGTGAAGATTGTCGGCTATTTTAGTGTCTTGAAGGTCATTGTTGCTTGTTTGAAGATCACCGCTTGATTGATCAATTGATTTAAAGTTTTCAGGCATCCTGACTATCACTGCTTGAAAGATTGAGAAATTATGAGATTAGAAGAATGGCAGGCGTAGTAAAAGTTACAGTGGTGATAAGAGGTTCACGACTGAGATGGTGCGGGCATGTGTTGAGGATAGATGGTGGGGAGGGAGTGAGGAGGGCTTGGGAGGAGCCTGTTAGAGCAGGATTATCGAGAGGGAGTCACAGATATAGATGGCGAGATGAGGTGAAGGATGATATGAACAGAAGAAGTTTGGTGGAAGAAGATGCCTTTAATAGAGGGCATTGGAGAGAGCCGCTAAGGAAACCAACCCCTTAAAGTAAGGATAACGGTGGCGAAGAAGAAATAGCCTGTTTGAAACTATTTTTCCTTTTCTTTTAATATTATTGAACAGGTTAGGTACTTTCGTCTTGACGTTTTTGGCTTTCAAGTTCACTTGGTATTCTACATATCATTTTAGCATTAATGTGTATTATATGAATAGGTCAGATAAGTCTTTTTTATAGGATTTAAGGTCAAAATGTGGCCATTAAAGGTTTAAAGGTCGTTCATGAATGGCAGAGGCAAGGGAAAGTAACAATGCACTAGAGTCTGGTCATTTATATGCATTTTATCAGCGCCCAAACTAACTCCCCACCCAAATTAGGACCAGTAAGGGACAGGCAATGGTTGCTGATGACTCTGCACGTAGTCCTATAGACTCCCCCAAAAACCCCTTCCTTATCTCATAAGGATTGTGAGGTTACAGACACTACAAAGAACTTTGGAGCTTGAGCGGGACTCGAACCCCATTCCGACAGATTGCCAGGCAGATGAGTATCCAATAGGCTACTGTAACTCTAAAGTTTCATTGTCTGGCAGGATTCCATGTCAGTTTAGGGTTCTAGTGCTTTGATCCGGCAACCGACCCCTTAAAGCTGAACAAGAGGAGTTTGATTTCCTTTACATTTATTCTTTTAAACACATCTCCTCATATTGATTTAATCCAACAAAGTAAATTTTCCTTAAAACAAATGTAGAAAACGTACATATAAAATGCATGAGTCAATTTAAGGAAGGAATTTTAGGGGATTTTTTTATTTTTTTTTTTTTTTTTATTGTTTAGACGTTCACACCAGGATTTCAAAACTTTGATTGTATGGTGTTTTTTGTCCATAAGAGTCAAAGAGAGAGAGAGAGAGAGAGAGAGAGAGAGAGAGAGAGAGAGAGAGGCATACGATTAATTTTATGAGTCAAAACGACATTTTATGTTTAGGAAATCAAAGTTAATCATTTTGGGGTCATATAAATAGGTATACAAAAGCAATAAATAGAAGCTTACTTGTTATATATATATATATATATATATATATATACACAGAGAGAGAGAGAGAGAGAGAGAGAGAGAGAGAGAGAGAGAGATATTAATTATTATATACTAGCTAAGCTACAACCCAAGTTGGAAAAGCATGGTGCTATAAGCCCAGTTGCTCCAACAGGGAAAAATAGCCCAGTGAGGGAAGGAAGTAAGGAAAAAAAACTATATTAGAAGTATCGTACAATAAAAATTAAATATTTTAAGAACAGTAACAACATTAAAAAAGATCTCTCATATATAAACTATAAATAGACTTATGCCAGCCTGTTCAACATAAAAAACATTTGCTGAAAGTTTAAACTTCTGAAGTTTTAACCGATTCATCTATCCGAATAAGAAGATCACTCCACAATTTGGTTACAGCTGGAATAAAATTTATAGAATACTGTGTAGTATTGAAGCTCATGATAGAGAAGGCCTGGGTGTATATTTAGGTAGGTTTAATAGTTTTTCAAAGATTATTATGATTTTTTTTTTTTTACCAAACAATCCTTGAACATATTACTTGCTGGTATAAGAATGAGTATTCCAAAGATAGTTCTGAAAGAATGTTTTTTTTTTTTTTCCGTAGTAAAATATATGGCTTTATGATTAAATCTCTTCTTCGATTTTGTTTATTTTGAAAGAAATATATTTATATCCCGAATGAATAAAGTCTTTATAAAAAGGAAATCTTCACAGAAAATCATCATGACAAAATTTAAAATGAGCGATGTGTCTTCGCTGATCGTATTCCCAGGTAAATTGAAATACTTGTGCTTGAAAAGATTGAATGTCGATCCTGTCTCTCGAGGACATTTTTCATAATTCCACCATGATTATGAACGCATTCAAATGCTCGAGAGAATAGATCAGGACATTCATCCAATACACGAGGGTTGGACGAAGTTGCTGTGATAGTTTTTTTTTTCTTTTTTTAAATCCAGAAGGGATAAGAAAATATGTTCGCTTCCAGTATTCTCTGGAAGATATCTTCGCTTTTATTTGTCTCTGGAAAAGATGATAACTTCCAGTATTTTTAGGAATGAGCGTTGGCATTCATTATTCCCAGGAAAGGATTAAGACATCCAGCAGTACTAGAAATTTTGTCCATGTTCAGTATTCCCTGTAAAGGTTGTTGACATTCAGAAATTACTGGAAATAATATAATCATCCAATATTCCCTTGGAAAGATGATGTAATCCGTTAATCCCTGGAAATATGGTGACATCCACCAGTCCTTGGTAAAAATGTTGATACCCATTAATCCCTGGAATATATATTAACATCCAGCACTCCCTGGAAATTACTTTGATGTCCAGCAATTCATGGAAGAGGTATCGACAGGTTCTGGGAACTGTCGATAATCCAGTATGCCATGGATAAGATCCTTGGGGAGGGGGTGGGGGCTCGTGTTATTGTTTCCAGCATTACCAAATGATCTTGTAGCGTTCTAGTTGCAATCACTTTTGAGTCCTTTACTTTAATTTGTTCCCGTTTTCTTTCGTTCATCTTACTGTCTTTATACTATTGCGTCATAGTGGAATTACGAACTATTTTCCCCGTTCCAGCTCGTCGCTGGATGGTCTCCTTGGCCCTGGCCTGATCCAAATTTTGTCAAGGATTAGAGGGCATCTAGCAGTGACTTCATATCCATAAGTCCCTGTAAAAGAAGTGTATACTCATGGTTGTGACGGCCTATTGGAAACGTCCTTAACTTGCTATCTGTTGGACTTAGGTTCGAGTCTCGCTCAACCTCGATAGTTTCTCATAGTATCTACAATCCCACCGTTCTTGTGAGCTAAGGATGGGTGTGTTTTGGCCAGCCTGTAAATCTTCCCGCTGAGTCATTGTCATCCAATCCTTGGCCCTTCCTGGTTCTAGCTTTGGTAAAGAGGGGACTTGGGCACTGACCATATCTATATATTTTTCTATTTCCTTTCCTCAATGGCTATTTTTCTCTGTTGGAGCCTTTGGCTTTATAACATCTTGTTTTTTCCAAATAAGGTCGTAGCTTACCGTGTAATAATAATAATAATAATAATAATATTAATAATAATAATAATAATAATAATAATAATCAGTCTCTGGGGCATTGTCAGCATGCCTTGCCTCTGACATTCAAGAGCAGAATATATAAAAAAAGTATCTCTGGAAATGTTGAAAAGTTGGTGAGGATAACATTCAGCTGTCACTGGAAACCTTAAATGTAAACATGCCGAAGAATACCATGATATTCAAAATTCCCCGGTAAGATATTGACATAAGCCATCCTGGAAAATGTTCTGACTTCCAGATGCTCCAGGATAAAAAAAAAAAAAAAAAAAAAAACAAAGTTTATATGAAAAGTATGAAGCTATTAATTAGCGCTTCTGTGGAAACTTAAAAACTGAAAGAATATCAGAGTCATATGCATAACGAGGCAAAAAATCTTCGTGGTAAAGCATCTTCCAGGCAGTGTAATCTCTGAGATGCTTTGACGTTTGCTTGGATTCCATCGACAACTTCAGACTCTTTTTCCCGAGGCCATTTTCGTCAGACAAAGACATCTTCCTGATGCGCTTTTATTCTTTTACGAATTGGGAAATGTTTACGACTCGCCCTTCCAATTGAAGAGCTTTTCTTTTATGTGTATACTCTCTCTCTCTCTCTCTCTCTCTCTCTCTCTCTCTCTCTCTCTCGTCTTTTACATTTTCTTTACAAGCAGCCAAGAATAAATTTTAAATCTATTCTTAGTTTTCAATACCTCTTTAATGGGCCTAGCGCAGGACTCTCTCTCTCTCTCTCTCTCTCTCTCTCTCTCTCTCTCTCTCGTCGTTTACCTTATCGTAACAAGCATCCAAGAACGATTTTTAAATCTATTTCTAGTTTTCAATACCTCTTTAATCGGACTGGCGCAGACTCTCTCTCTCTCTCTCTCTCTCTCTCTCTCTCTCTCTCGCGTCTTTTACCTTTTCTTAACAAGCGTCCAAGAATGAATTTTAAATCTATTTTTAGTTTGCAATACATCTTTAATGACCTGGCACAGACACTCTCTCTCTCTCTCTCTCTCTCTCTCTCTCTCTCTTGAACTGGCTTTTCCCAACATACAGGATATTTTTAGGTATATCGTAATGCTCTTACTCTATGTGGACTAAATGATCGTTTCATATCTCTCTCTCTCTCTCTCTCTCCTCTCTCTCTCTCTCTCTCTCTCTCTCTCTCTCATAACTGTACCAGCAGTGACAATGTTTCTGATTGCTAGTCAACTCTTTTAGGTCATAGCTGCATTAGAGCGAAAGAGAGAGAAAATAATAAACCTAAGAGTAGTGGTAAGGGCTTCAATCATCTCTCCAGAAATCAGGAGAACTTTGGCGAGGTCATCCTTAGTACCCTTTACTATTCATCTTATATCCCGCTTCCTTATTCCCTACCCAGCATTGAGAAAGTAGTTGAAAGCGGTTCCACATTCGTCTCTAATTCTTAATATTCTTGGAATCTCTCTCTCTCTCTCTCTCTCTCTCTCTCTCTCTCTCTCTCTGTATATATGTATGTATGTAATTTTGTATGTGTAATTTCATTATCCATGGCGATCTGTTCAAATATTCTATCTTTGTTACACCTTTTATTCCCCTATGACCACAGCCATGTAGATGAAGCATTCTTATCTCAAACTCACTTTCATATTATGCCAATAATTTTTGTGTATACATACTCTAACGTATACTTAAATTGTACCCTAAAAGCTCAATTTTTATCGCAAGCTATCATATATGCACTACTTTTCCAGTACCTTCTATATTAATTCCTTATCGAGTTCTTCCTAAACTTTTACTGGGACTACAGCGTATATATGCCACTTACAGCTTTTCGTTTTACTCTCAAATATCTTACATGATTATTAATGCAGACACCATATTCCTCTTCTAAGCACACATTTTTCATCCTCTATGAGTTCCTTTTAAGTCCGTCTTGAATTTTTGTTCATATACCTTCATTGGTATACTAAGTATACCAGTATGCTTCAGTAAGGTACAATTCATTGTTCTTACAATCAAGTGTAATCCCATTTTCTTTTCATACAATGAAGCAAATCTTTTAACTCATATTTTTGGAACCGTTCTTTCATCCACAAAATCACGCAAGTCAGCCGGACAAGTACATTACCCCCACAATGCTGTAGTAGCCTATCTCGCTTTTAATTCTGTCAACTCCCAGTGTGTTTCATTTCTTTTACCTCGCTTGTAATTCTGTCAACTCCCAGTATGTTTCATTTCTTTTATCTCGCTTGTAATTCTGTCAACTCCCAGTATGTTTCATTTCTTTTATCTCGCTTGTAATTCTGTCAAATCCCATTGTATTTCATTTCTTTTACCTCACTTTTAATTCTGTCAACTCCCAGAGTGTTTCATTTCTTTTACCTCACTTTTAATTCTGTCAACTCCCAGAGTGTTTCATTTCTTTTATCTCACTTCTAATTCTGTCAATTCCCAGTGTGTTTCATTTATTTCATCTCGCTTGTAATTCTCTCAACTCCTAGGGAGTTTCATTCCTTTTTAGTCCAGCCGTTTTCAGTAAAAATCGTTCAAATTTGGTTAAAAGCACCAAATTTTGCACAAAGTTAGCTTGAGATATACCTTTTGAAATGTGATAGAGACCCATTTGATATCTTTCCAATATGGCCACCTTTTTCAAGATGGCCGCCAAAAATCATGAAAATGCTGCTATTTGAAGTATTTTCATCGTATAGTCACAATATTGGAGTCAAAACCTATATTTTCAAGGATGTTCTAAACAGTAAAAGCAAATGTGGGCACATAAAACAAATATTTAAGGAGCAAATGGCCTTTTTGTTACAGAAACTGCCTACAAAAATATTAAACCGGCTCTAATTATATTTGTTCTGTAATTTAACACAAAGTAAAGAATGTATTTGAATGTCAAACATAAGTAAAGTGTTTTATTAACTCAATATGATGAGTTTTATATTAACTTAATCCCAAAATAGGTCTTATTCTTGTAACCATAAATTGATAGTACAGTACTGAAATGACTAATTTAAGTACACAGTCTAATCACATACAGGCAACAATCCCCCCTGCATTTGCACAGAGCCGTACATGCTAATTGTGCTTTCACACACTTGCATCTTCCTCTGCAGCCTTTGACACATCCACATTTCAGGAATTCCATATAGGAAACTGATGCTTGAGGCAGATCTGACCAATAGGGTTCCCATGCATTCCCAGGTCAGTTCATCCAACCCCATTCAACAGGTGAAGGTAACACAGGATTGGGGAGAAGTGACTGGCCCCAAAAATTACCCGCTTGATAAGATGCTCTTATGACATGCTGTTAATTTAGAGAGCAGCAGAAGTTGGTGGTATTAGATCAATAGACTTGCCCTTCCTTGTGAAGAGATCTTTTCTCGCTTCATAAGCTGATGTGGCAGATTTCATAAAGCAGAACAACAAATCGCTCTAGGTTTGCCATGTGCTGGTCAATTCTCTCCAGTGTTGGTACATTCCCAAGGTCTGCAAACACCTCGGTTAAACTTTCACATATTTGCCACGTCTCCCAAAAAGATTTCTTCCCTTTACCAGCAAAGGAGGATGTGTTGTCACACTCGCTGAAGGCATGAAACATAGGCAGAGCTCGACACTTTGGACCTAGAGAACCAGCTATGGTGTGTACAGGGATATATTTGAAGTTGTCCCCAACCCCAAAGCTGATCCACAGTTCACTTGCATGAATTGGAAGACACAATGCTATAGCTAACACTACTACATCAGTGTCCACAGTTCTGATCATGATCCTCTCACAATCATGTTGAACAGCATCTTTTGCATGGAGAAGAAGCCTTGTGTCTGCTTCCTCATGGGAACACGGAGATATTTGATCAATGCTGTCCCTCTGGGGGTTACAAAGGACCAATTCTCCTTTTGTGGACATAATTTGCTTGCCCTCTGGACAGCTGACAGTAGTACATTGATCCTCTAGAAAGCTGAAGAGCTCGGGTTTGTTTGCATCACACCGCAAGAAAGCCTTCCAGTTGCCAGGAACAGGAGTGTTAGCCTTTACGTTTCTGCAGTCCCCCTCTCCTCTGAGACTCCTAGCAGTCGCCTTCAGACTGTCTTGGAAGTACTGATCAAAGATAATATCAACTCTTCTTGCTGACTCCAGTTGACGCTTTACATGTGGTACAAATACCTGGTCAGCATACTCTTGAAATGTTCTTGATGCACCAGGGTTAAGCATATTAACAATGGCAGCCCCCACTACTGTAGAAGAACTGCATCAGTATCAGGCTTGGCCTTGATTGTGGTACTATGCTGTGTAAGGAATGGGAAAAGATCAGTTTTGGTCCTATGTTGGAGTTTTCCACCCTGGGACAATGATGGTGGACTGGACTGATTCTCATGGCGGAAAAACTCATCAATATCCCCATCTCTCACTTGGCAAGACACATAAAGTTTAGAAAAAAAGAGAACAGTCTTGTTTTAATGATGCAATTTGTTGCTTCTCCTTTGACACTTTGCGGATAGGCTGGCTGCTGAATAGAGGAAATTTGTTCCTTTTGATAGGGTCTGTCAGACTTTTTGGTTCTGTCTTCTAGCCGTTCCTTCACAAAATCCCTATATTGTTCATTTCCCACCCTTTTGATATGCCTTACCTTTCTATAACTTCTTTGTCTACAACATCCTGGGTGCCTAATACAAGAAGATCAGATGAATCTTCCATAAATGGATTTCCCATGTCTTCGAATGTATCACACAAGGATTTAACTTGCTTTCTGTATGTTGTCTGTACCCCCTGTTGAGCTTCATGGTGTCTTTGGTCTGAATACTTTTCCGCCTGTCTCCGGAGTCCTTCCACCATAGTTTTAAGCTCATTCACAACTCTTGACACTTCTGGCCCAGCCACCATCCATCTTTGGAGTTGTTCACTGTTTTCAGTTAGACCCACAGCATCACCATCTCCTTTAATCTGTTTGTTGTTCTGTTCGTGAGCTTGGTCTAATAGGATGCCGGAAAATGAGTGTTGTGTTTTGTGAACAACAAACTTTCCCTCTGAGAATTCAGCAGCAACCTCAGGATGCCATATCTCTAATATGCACTGCAACCCAACGAGCATAATTTGGGTGGTCAAGTGCAAAGAACCATGAGGCCAGCTTTGTGAGTGCAGCCTTGTACAGATTGAAGTTGCTTTGTCGCAGTGATTGGAGGAAATCCATCATAGCTAGTTCTAGGTCAAGTGTGATGGACCAGAAGTTAAACATAGGGACTGCATTTTCCATTTTCACTCTCCATTGCTCAAAGCTTAGAGGATCTATGGTGTGGTCTTCTGTTTGGTGACGCTTGTAGGCTCTATCCATGAGAATGTACAAGCTCCCTGCGGTCACATGGTGGGCATGCTTCGTTCTCATTATATGTGCAGCGTTCAGGAAGGAATCTGCAATACCTTGTGAGGCTATCTCTGCCTGCACAAGGGTGTTGGTCCATGCAGTTCCTTCCAGCCAGTCTCCAAGAACTTTGAGAAGGGCCAGCTCAATGTGTAAGCTACCGAACATCATTACAACTTGGTTCTCACCGTGAATGTTGGGGTATTACTATTGGAGTTGTTTGGCAATAGCATAAAGTGGCTGATCACAGGCAACTACAGGGATCTGAACAGGATTCAGAATATTTACTGCATTTTTCACAACTTTCATAGTATGGGCAATCATGACACTTGACTTAGCCTCCTCATAGAACAGTGGGAGCAATGTGCTGATGTCGGAAGGAGCAGGTTGTTCTGAGTGGACTGATCAGCATGGTATGTAGCCCAGAATGTATTTAGGTCTGTTGATGACTCCGCTTCAATCTCTTCTTCCACATGTTTCAACCACCTGCAAAATGATTGTATAACAAACAAAATGGTTTTCACTGTAGAATTGTAAGAATTGAGACAGATAACAACATTTAGAACAATTTTTCAGTATGTTTGACTTATTTCAGAATTTGAATGGGCATTTGCTGTTAGAATATTGTTCTCCTTTACTTATTTTTATTCTCATTGTTTGGAACATCCTTGAAAATATAGGTAAAGACTCCAAAATTGTAACTTTACGATGAAAATCGTTCGAATAGCAGCATTTTCCTGAATTTTGGCGGCCATCTTGAAAAATCGACCATATTGGAAAGATATCAAATGGGTCTCTATCACATATCAAAAGGTACATCAAAAGCTAACTTTGTGCAAAATTTGGTGATTTTAACCGAATGTGAACGATTCCTCCATATTATATATATATATATATATATATATATATATATATATATATATATATATATATATATATATATATATATATATATATATATATATATATATATATATATAGAGAGAGAGAGAGAGAGAGAGAGAGAGAGAGAGAGAGAGAGAGAGAGAGAGAGAGAGAGAGATAGAGAGAGAGAGAGAGAAAGAGAGAGAGAGATACATAGATAGATAGATATATGATGTATATATAGATATGTAGTACTGTATATTCCATTTTCTACCAAATAATGAAAAGTATATATATATATTTATTTTCTTCCTAATTCTGATATATAAATAAATCTTGTGAATGTTTCATAATGAAATTTATTATGACCAGGTTGAATGTTTTTGTATTGCTGATGGAATTTTGTTTTGAAATCAATTTATTTTCTTTTACTTCAAAGTCTTCATTGCTGTTAATGTGTATTTATGAAGCAAAAATTAAGAGCTGTTTACTTTGTTATTTTGTAATTCTCTTGATATAAAATACTTTTTCACTAGTGTAATTAATCTGTTATTGTATATTTCGATATCCTGTAACTAGGCCTTACAGTATAGTTAGGTTTCTATGTACAGGGACATGGGCAGCAAAGTGATTTAAAAGGGGGGTGGAATTGGAACTGGTGGGTTCGGGCTGAATGTAGGGGTGGGAGCGGTGGGTGGGTGGGGGTGGGGTGGGGCGTCACTAGGAACTTTGCCCTAGGGCGGCAGTTAGGTATTTGAGGGCCCTGAATGTTTCACACTGGTAATATCCCTAAATGGGCAATGTTCTAGTAGCATTGATCCCCCTGGAGATTGTTTTTGTGACATTTATGATTCTTTATGATTATTCATTCATTATTTCATATCTATTTACATTTCCATAAGGATCATATACGGATGGTTTCGGCGAGTACACTTACAGGATACAATTCTGTAATGAAAGTTTTTCCCTATCATTGCCATCTTAAGTATTTTTGGAAGATTTGGATGTGACCCTTCTCTCTTAGTCCATCTATCGTGACTTTTTATTTTTCAGCTATATTCTTTAACCTTTACCTACAGAATTCTATTTCATACAACTTTCTAAATATTCAAAAAAACTAAATAGTGTCAGAATTTTTGAAAAAAGGATAATGCAAGAACAACAAAGTACATTTCTGTTTATTATAAAATAATCGGCAATATTACTAATAATAAATACAAAGCGTATATTTGTAATATAAACTTGCATAGTAATACCAAGGAAATATACTATCTGAGAATGCTAATCACATGATGAAAGGTGTTCATCAAAGAGATAAAACTTTTCACTAGTAAATTGCCAGCACAAGACATGCTTCATAACTATAAACTAATACACAACAACAAATATGAATG
>NC_090749.1:37738560-37751060 GCF_036898095.1 Palaemon carinicauda | reverse complement strand
ATCAAACTCGAACGCTCACTATCCTTGAGAGTTAAGAAGGGGGTTTTGGGGAGCCTGTAGGTCTATCTGCTGAGTCGTCAGCAGCCATTGCCTGGCTCTCCTTGATCCTAGCTTGGGTGGAGAGGGACTTGGGTGCTGATCATTTGTATACATGTTCAGTTTCTAGGGTCCCTTGCCTTACCATTCATGAACGGCCTTCAAACATTTAAAGAGAAACTTGTATGAAACATGTTTTAAATAAGCAGAGCAAATATATGTCCTAGGGTTTGAGGACCGTCTATAAGAAGGAATCTACCATTGCCTGTCCCTCCCTAGGCCTAGCTTGGGTGGATAGGGGACTTGTGCTCTGATGATATATGTATATAGTCAGTCTTTAGGGCACTGTCCCTTGCCTCTGCTATTCATGATTGACTTATAAACCTTTACATCTCGAGACAGAATATAGTATAATATTAATGAACAAATGGATTACAGTTCTGTAGCTTGAGGGTACTCTCAGGCACACTATTCTATTTCATTTCTCTTCCTCTTTTTTTAACTTTTTATAGTTTACGTGTGAAAGATTTGTTTTAATGTTGTTACTGTTCATAAATATATATTAATTGTTTGTTGCTTCTCTTGTATTTTATTTATATCCCAAGTTAATTTCCTAACTGGGCTTTTTTCCCTGTTCCAGCACTTGGTCTATTAGCGAATGGCTTTTCCAATTAGGGTTGTAGGTTAGCGAGTAATAATAATAATAATAATAATAATAATAATAATAATAATAATAATAATAATAATAATAATAATAATGGATCAAAAAAATATATTCAGAAGAACTTACTTAACAAACTGTTGTAATTTAGATCCTAATATATATCAAGCATAGGAACTAGTTATAAAATCCCTACATTTACTGCATGTGACGTGGATGAGACATGGATCCATAAAGAAGAAACACACACACACACACACACACATATATATATATATATATATATATATATATATATATATATATATATATATATATATATATATATATATATATATATATATATATATATATATATATATATATATATATATATATATATATATATATAAAAGGTGGAAAATTATGTGTCCGGATCTTAAAGTTTAGTCTCATGAACATGTGTGAAAAGGCTGGTTTACACGGTTGAACTGTTCGACAGACAAGTGTTTGAAGTGATGTTCGAATGTGTGAACGGGGTATTTGGTTGTCGAACGGTTTGAAGAAAATCTGGTCTCGTCTGACTTTTGTGGGCAGGGCTTTATTATCCACAAACCTTAAACATTTGTGACCGACTCCACCCCTTCGAATCGTTTTACAATTAGGTTCGACAACAGGGTTCGACGTGTAAACCCAGATTTACAGCGCATGTTTTTCTTGAGACAAAGGCTAATAGTCCATGAGCCAGACCCAAGAATTGTATGGATTGGTACCACCTGGGGTGGCAAAATGTCACTGTTTTTCCTTGATAGGTATATATCCATAGATGAAAAAAAAAGTTTGATGCCAAGCTTGGAGGAGTAGCTTAGTGTTAGTAATCACCTCGTAAAGATCTACGAATGGTCCCAATATGGGATCCAAAATTTTGGGGTAGGGGAAATGTAAATTGCAATATCTTTTGAAGTAATGATCCAGTATCTACTAGTTACAACTCAAAATGTTGGGAATCTTATGTTCTACAAAATTATACATATTTTTTTTCCAATATGCCAATAAAGTAGGTCACTAGCGATCAAAAAGTCATAGAATTTTGCCCTTGCATAAAATCTGTACCTCTGTTCAAAAAATCTCCCCAGCTACTACACCAATGGGAATTTTTCCACTGAAATGAGCTTAGATAGAAAATAATAAGTGTCCAACTCCGTTTTATGCCTAAAAGTTTTATATTTATTTGTATCCGAGGTATGGTACTTAACAGTATTTTACACATATTTGGAAAAGGCCATTTTTTTTAGTGAAACACCTGCAAACATAAAGATGACAATTTGTTGCTCGTTCATGCAATTTTACAAACAGATTTTCCCCACCAGGGGCAAAATTCATATCAGAATGAGTTTATTTCATCTAGTACTGTTTTGACATTTAAAGGTCAATGCCCTGGGCTCAAAGGCAAGCACATACACCACTTAACTTTGGAAATGTGTGTTACTTTTATCTGACAGAACAAAACATAAAAATATGGTAAACCATCTTTCAACAAATACAAAAATGTTGATACTTGGAAACATTTTTTCAGCATTTGTAGGCCTACTTATCTCCTACCCTAAAGTCATGCTCCCCAGGATATTTTTCGGCCTCTTTGAATCAGTAAATTTTTTTATCTCATTCTTCATCAGTGTCGTCATCATCAGATGAGCCTTCAAATTCAATTGTCCCCTGCTCCTCCTCCTCCTCCTCCTCCATGTTGCTGCATGTTTGTAACTTGCAAAGGTATGTGCATCTCATTCTGTTCTGTAGGCAAGAACAACTCTCCTCCAAGCACTGTTTTTGACAGTTGCGGGCGATCAACTCCATGACAGCCTCAGGAGTAGGTGGTGCGTCGCCCCAGTCGATCACTAATGGAACTCTGTACTCTGTGTGTGTAAGTATTTTATAGTAATACCCGAAGCCAGTTGATAGGTTGAGTAATACATGCAGTGTATTATCCTTGTGAGCTAAGGATGGGGGGTTTGGGGGAGCCTATTGGTTTATCTGCTGAGTCATCAGCAGCTATTATCCTACCCTCCCTAGTCCTAGCTTGGGTGGAGAGGAGCTTGAGCGCTGATCATATGTGTATATTATCAGTCTCTAGGGAATTGTAATACTTGCTAGGGTAGTGTCACAGTCCCTATGCTCTGCCATTTAGGAGCGGCCTTTAAACCATTATACTTAACAGTAGTACCTCTAACCTCACTGACCTTATGATCTACGTCTGCATACTCTGTCAACAGTAGCCATTTCCTGAAGCTCCCTGGTCTTATCTTGGGCGGAGAGTGAAAGTTGGACAGCAAAATTGAAGCCAGGTAGAAGGAACGTAGGTAAAATTCAGGAATAAAAAAGTAGATGTAGCTAAAGGCTATAGACCACTGTAAAGACCATTAAGTAATGCCTACAGTGCACCATGCGATGTGCATTAACAGCAGGGTTTTGACACCTTAGAACACTTTAAAGTATACAGCATACTGCAGGACTTGCAACTACTCCATAAAGACCAACATACTGCTACAGAAAGTGTAACATTGCAGAAGTGCAACGTACTGCATAAAGAAAAACATACTGTTACAGAAAGTGTAAAACTGTAGAATTGCAACATACTGCATAATACACAACATACTGCAGAAAAAACAACTCATTGCTATCACTTTCACAGACCTTTGAGCATAATATGTCTGTTCCTTGGGTGATATTCTCCCCAAATTCCTATAACTTTCCTACCGTCAAATTAGTCTCCTTTCTCCTCTCAAATCTTGCTATAAAATAAAACGATCTAATAATTTACTTTTTCTATCAGGATATTACTAGGAAATGACTATAG
Source organism: Palaemon carinicauda (assembly GCF_036898095.1). NCBI lineage: Eukaryota > Metazoa > Arthropoda > Malacostraca > Decapoda > Palaemonidae > Palaemon > Palaemon carinicauda. The sequence goes on along the minus strand of NC_090749.1, from coordinate 37,747,530 downwards.
CTGATTGCTGGAAAATTCACTGACTTGCTGAAGTTGCAGTCAGCGAATTGGAGCCTCGCTGAAGCCTATTGGTGGCCTAGTGAAAGCGTCCCGGCCTGATGCTCGTTGGACTGGGGTTCGATTTTTGCTCAATCTTAATAGTTTCTTTATTGTCTGCAACATCACAATCCGTTGGTGTAGCCTATAGGTCTATATGCTGAGTCATCAGCAGCCATTACCCTGACCTCCCTGGTCCTAGCTTTGGTGGAGACGAGTTTGGACACTGATCATATGTATTTATTGTCAGTCTCTAGGGCATTCTCCTGCTTGCTAGGGCATTGTCACTGTCTCTTGCCTCTGCCATTCAAGAGCAGCCTTTAAACCTAAAGGTTTAAAGGCTGCTCTTGAATGGCAGAGGCAAGAGACGGTAGTGTCTGTAACCTCACCGACCTTCTGAGCCACGTCTTCAATCTGATTCAACTGCAGCCATTGCCTAAAGTTCCCTGGTCCTAACTTGGGTGGAGAGTGAAAGTTCGATTGCAAAAGTGAAGCCAGGAAGAAAGAACGTATATAAAGCTCAGGAATAAAAATCAGATGTAGCTATAGCTGAAGAGCACTTCAAAGATAATCAAGTAATGCCTACAGTGCACCATGCAAAGTGTATTAACAGCACTACTGTCACTGGGGTTTTGACACCTTGAAACACCATAGAGTGTACAACATACTGCTGAACTTGCAACATACCCCATAAAGAACCACATAATGTTACAGTAAGTGTAACACTGCAGAAGTGCATCATACAGCATAGTGCACAACATCCTGCAGAAAATACAACTTATTGTAGTAAAGGCAACACACTGCAGATAAATTAACATACTTCGTAAAGTGCAACATACCGAAAAAAAATGCATAATTTTGAAGAAATTGCAATATACTGCATAAGGTACAACTTATTGCAGAAATTGCAACGTACTGCAGAAAGTATAACTTGTTGAAGATATTGCAACATACTGCAGAAACTACAACTTATTGCAGAAATTGCAACATACTGCAGCAAGTACAACTTCTGGCAAAAATTGCAACATACTGCAGAAAGTACAACTTATTGCAGAAATTGCAACATATTGCAGAAAGTACAACTTCCGGCAAAAATTGCAACATACTGCAGAAAGTACAACTTATTGCAGAAATTGCAACGTACTGCAGAAAGTATAAATTGTTGAAGATATTGCAACATACTGCAGAAACTTCAACTTATTGCAGGAATTGCAACATACTGCAGAAAGTACAACTTCTGGCAAAAATTGCAACATACTGCAGAAACTACAACTTATTGCAGAAATTGCAACATACTGCAGAAAGTACAACTTCTGGCAAAAATTGCAACATACTGCAGAAAGTACAACTTATTGCAGAAATTGCAACATACTGCAGAAAGTACAACTTCTGGCAAAAATTGCAACATACTGCATGGAGTACAACTTATTGCAGAAATTGCAACATATTGCAGAAAGTACAACTTCCGGCAAAAATTGCAACATACTGCAGAAAGTACAACTTATTGCAGAAATTGCAACGTACTGCAGAAAGTATAAATTGTTGAAGATATTGCAACATACTGCAGAAACTACAACTTATTGCAGAAATTGCAACATACTGCAGAAAGTACAACTTCTGGCAAAAATTGCAACATACTGCAGAAACTACAACTTATTGCAGAAATTGCAACATACTGCAGAAATTACAACTTCTGGCAAAAAATGCAATATACTGCAGAAAGTACAACTTATTGCAGAAATTGCAACATACTGCAGAAAGTACAACTTCTGGCAAAAATTGCAACATACTGCAGAGAGTACAACTTATTGAAGAAATTGCAACATACCAAAGAAAGTACAAGATATTGCATATAGTGCAATATAGGAGAGGAATTGCAACTTATCGCAAGAAGTGGGACACACTGCAGAAAGCGTAACATGCTCCAGAAAGTGGAACACAATGTAGACAGTGTGGCACACTGTAGACACGGTGGCGCAGCAAACTGTAAAAAGCGTGGCCATGTTATCGACCCAACCTCTGAACTCCCAAATAAAGAAATTATTGGAAACTCCTTGTGGCTCTCACCACGCCTTACGTGAATCGAGTGTATATAAACGGTGCAAGTAGATTTTGACCCAGTATAAAACAAGGTGGAGAGAGAGAGAGAGAGAGAGAGAGAGAGAGAGAGAGAGAGAGAGAGAGAGAGAGAGAGAGAGAGAGAGAGAGAGAGAAAATATGATTGTTACAGGTTCTGAAAAAAATAGTGTAATTGTAGTTGGTGCGAACTTTTTCATTTTCTATTTTAATTTTTATTTGTTTCGTGATATTGCAGCTTATTTTCGTACAACACGCACATAATGACATTTCTGTTTTGGTTTCTCTTCTCACATGTACATTTCGCTTGGGATTTTTTTTTAATCACTGTTCATGATGATGTTGTTTCTGTAAGTTTATAGATACATTCAACAATATTATCCACTGGATTGAACACATTTACTTTGTAGCTTATCTATTTTGTCTTTGTTTTCGTTAAATTTTGATATCCAAAAGGAAATAAATGAAAAATTTCTGTTTCTCGTGTGATGTATTGGGTGATGGAGCCCTGAAGGGTGTGTCATATTTTGCATTCTAGTAAACAAACTACATTAAATATTATTAGTAAATAGTATTTGGAGAATTTTCACTTTCATTTCGTTTTTATTGTAAGGTTTCCTATAAAAACGCATTTTGATTTTTTAGAGAAACAATGAGTTGAGTTGTTATTTGTGAGTTGGTTGTGTAAATATGTTTAGAAAATATAATTCTTCACGTCTCTCTCATGTTTGCTCATCCCACCATTCATTTCATTCACAATATTTGCTAAACATTTCTTCTAATTCAACAAAGTCACCATTTTCATTGTTTACATTTTTCCATGTTGATTGACTAAAGGCAGCCATTCCTTTGACAAACACCGCTCCAGAAATATCTCCCCAGAAGGTTGGTGTCGGGTTGAAGGGAGGGAAGGAGAGTGAAAATTCGTTATCTTTTTTTACGATTACGAGCCAATTTCCGCCTCGTATCAGGTGAAATTGAATAGGAAAATCCAAAACCATTGTGTCAGGACATAACAGCGAGGTTCTGAGCTCCCAGAGCATTGATGCCACACACATGGAGTGGAAATTAAATGTACCTTTTTATTTTTTTGCCTCTCTTTTATAGGGTCTCACGATACTTGTCATAAATAAAGAATATTGCATTCGTGAGGTTTTGCACGTGCAGGGGATCGCGATGTGGTTATGCAAAGTTACGAATATATATATATATATATATATATATATATATATATATATATATATATATATATATATATATATCCTTTTTGAGTGAAAGATCTTTATGTGGTGAAATGTTTTGCATATCGCCATGATCAGCAATGTAGTACTGGCCGGGCCATCCGTACTAAGTTGGATTGCTGTTAGGGATCGGACAAAAATCTCCGACAGTCACCAATCCCTATTGACCAGCAAGGTGATGAAAACTGGTCAAACTCCAGACACAAATACAAGTATCTTTGAGGCCTCCGCCCTGCCGTGGATTAAAAACGGCTGCATATGATCATGATGATGATGATGATGTTGTTGTTGTTGTTGTATATAACATGGTATGACGAGACAAGGAGGGCTACAACATCACAGTAAACTCGTTATAAAGAACAATGCTTCGAAGAAGGCCTTGTGACGGCGCCGAGTAAGGTTGTGAACTCAAATGCAGGTTGGAAACGACTGAGTTATATTATTGTAGAACTCTCTCCTTATATACAAAACCTCACGGCAACAGGACATAACAAGTTCACAAGACAGACAATATTACAGAGGAAAAACCAGACATGGATTTTCATGTTCGTTTTAGTGCGAGGGAAGAGCGAAGATACAAGCATAATATATACAAAAGGAATTATGTACAATTGTGTGAAACACGGTTGGTACATGGCTCCTCCCCTAAAAATGACATACTGTACATGTTAAATAGGGCGCCCTGATCTAGAGAGGCGAACTGTAGGCGGGTCATCTGGCAGATGATAAGCAGGTTTTAGACGATCAATGGAGACCCAGTCTTCTTTGCCCTGAATGTTTAGGAGGAATGCTTTCGGACTGCGTCGGATCACAAGGAAAGGGCCCGTGTAAGGGGGCGTTAGTGGTGGCTTGCTGGTGTCGTTGCGCAGGAAGACGTGCGTTGCAGAGTGCAAGTCCGTTGGTATGTGATGCTTCGCTTGGGGCTTGTAAGTCTGGCGGCACGGAGTAAATTTTCCCACGACGTGACGTATGCGCTGGAGATCGTCGGAGGAGGTTGTAGACTGAAAAAATTCGGCAGGGACGACCAACGGGTCGCCATACACCATTTCAGCTGCCGAGACGTTGAGGGCGTCTTTAGGAGTGGTCCTTAGTCCCGGGAGGACCCAGGGAAGCCGAGTAAACCAGTTGCAATCCTTGCAGCGGGACATCAAAGCTGCTTTGAGGGTGCGATGAAAACGTTCAACCATTCCATTGGCAGCGGGGTTGTAGGACGTTGTCCGATGTAGGGTGATGCCCAGGAGATTCGCTAATGACGTCCACAATTGAGAGGTGAAAGTGGTTCCCCTGTCAGAAGTAATATGCTCAGGGATACCGAATCTTGAAATCCATCCAGAGAGTAAGGCAGATGTACATGAGGCGGACGTTGCAGTTTCCATGGGAATGGCTTCAGGCCAACGAGTGGAGCGGTCGATGACGGTAAACAGGTAACGATGTCCTTGTGATGTGGGTAGGGGGCCTACAACGTCGACGTGAATATGTGCGAAACGACGCTGAGGTTCAGGAAAGGTGCCCACTCCTGAATCCGTGTGTCAATGTACTTTGGAAGTTTGGCAAGAAGTACAGGCGCGGACCCAATCCTTAGCATCCTTAGAAATGCCGTGCCAAATGAACTTTGCCTTCAGCAGCTGTGCAGTAGAACGGCACGAGGGATGTGAAAGGCCGTGAATGAAATCAAACACCTGTCGGCGCATGGGAGCAGGAATCCAAGGTCGCGGTCTACCGGTACTGACGTCACAGAGGAGGGTGGTGTTGGAGTCTTCAAGGGGAAAGTCTTCCCAACGGAGGGACGTGCAGGATGTCCTACAAGCTTGTTACTCTGGATCCTGTCATTGGGCTTCAGCCAGGGCGTTGTAATCCAATCCCAGTTGAACGGCAGCCAACGTGTTTCTTGACAGGGCATCGGCAATGGGAATCATTTTCCCAGGGACGTATTGGAGAGTGCAATTGTATTCAGCCACGGCGGAGAGATGTCGGCGTTGACGGGCGGACCAGGCGTCAGACTGTCGAGTGAAGGCGTGCACCAGAGGCATGTGGTCTGTGCGAATGACGAAGGGCATACCTTCTAAGAAATGGCGAAAGTGACGGAGAGCCAATTGCACCGCCAGAAATTGTCGATCGAAGGTAGAATAACCCGATTCTGCCTTGGACAGTTTTCTGCTGAAGAAGGCCAATGGGCGGGGCGAGCCTTTGATCACCTGCTCGAGTACTGCACCAATAGCGACGTCGCTGGCATCGGTGGAGAGAAGGAGAGGGGCATGTGGGATAGGCAAAGTTAGAGCCGCAGCAGTTGATAGGGCCTTCTTTGCATTGCAGAAGGCTGCTTCTTGAAGGGGACCCCACTTCAGGCCCTTCGGCTTGCCCTTAAGGGAGGCGTAGAGGGGAGCAAGAGTGGCGGCAATGGCTGGCAGAAAACGGTGATAATAGTTGATCATGCCCAAGAATTCCTGCAGAGCTTTGACGGTCGAGGGCACGGGGAAGTTCTGAACGGCTGCTACCTTCTCAAGGGGGGGGGGGGGGGGGTGGACACCTTCAGGAGTGATGCGGTGCCTTAAGAACGATACTTCGTTGGCGCCAAAGGTACACTTGTCTTACTGGACTACAAGGCCGTTTTGTTGCAGGCGGTCGAGCACGATGCGCAGGTGACGGAGGTGTTCCTCTTATGAGGAGGAGAACACAAGTATGTCGTCCACATAACATACACAGAAAGGGAGGTCCCCTAAGATGCCATCCATGAGACGTTGAAACGTTGCCCCAGCATTACGAAGGCCAAAAACGTAGTAATTGAAGGTGTATGTACCAAACGGAGTGGTGATGGCGGTCTTGGGGATGTCTTCTGGGTTCATAGGCACCTGATAATACCCCTTCAGGAGGTCGAGCGTAGAGAAAACCTTCGCTTTGTGCAGGTAGGAGGTCACGTCGGCAATGTTTGGGAGGGGGTAATGATCCGGTTCTGTTTGCATGTTCAGGCGCCTGTAATCCCTGCACGGACGGAGGGAGCCGTCTTTCTTCAGAACGATTTGTAAAGATGACGACCATGGGCTGGAGGCCTTTTGGCTAAGGCCCAATTTCTCCATTTCGGCGAACGTCTGTTTGGCGGCTGCCAATCGTTCCGGTGCCAGACCTCTGAATTTTGCGAAGACTGGGGGTCCCGTCGTCTTGATATGGTGATAAATACCGTGCTTGGCAGGAACCGTGGGCATTTGGCGAAGTTCTGGACGGAAAACTTCCGGGTACGACGTGAGGACGTGGGCGTAGGCATCCGTGGGTGCGCTGATGTGGAGAGCGAGGTTAGAGGTGGCGGGTTGAAGAGGTGTCGACAAGTATGAGTCTGCGTTGACCAATCTTCGGTGGGCGACATCGACCAGAAGGTGGAAATGAGAGAGGAAATCCGCACCGAGGATTGGCACTGTGACGTCAGCAACGAGAAACTTCCAATTGAATTTACCCTTTCCGAACCATAATGTGGGGTTCTCGTAACCGTAGGTGGGTATCGCAGATCCGTTGGCAGCTACTAAGCGGATGTCGGCAGATGTAGACAGACTACGTCGTGCCTTGAAGAGTTTCCTTGGCAAAAGAGAACGACAAGCACCCGTGTCTACCAAAAATCGCACGCCCGTTCCTGCATCCTGTAAAAAGAAAAGATTAGAAACATGGGAGGCCACCGCCACAAGCGATGGCCTACTTACACTTTTTTTGGCCACTGACAATCCTTGGCACATTTCTTCGCGGTTGCCCCGAATCTGAAGTGGTAGTAGCAAAACTGCGGCGGATGGGAGGTAGTAAGTGGCTGTAGAAGTCGTTCGTTGGGGAGCGAGCGATTGGTGGGTGGTGGGCGGCTTTGTCGCCGCTTCGGCACGTCACGGGGTAGGCGTGTATGTCCTACGGCATTCATGTCAGCTTCGGTTGACGTTGAATAGGCATCCTCGTCGTCAGGGGTGGAGGCGTTGATGGATGTCTTGAAGTGGCTGTCCATAAGGGCGTCAGCTTTGGTCATCAAGTCCTTTATGGGTAAACTATTGACATCGGGTATGGCAGCGCGTACAGGTTCGGGTAAGCGGCGTATTCAAAGGGCACGAAGTAGGTTCACCTCACGAGGAGAGCCGTCTGCGGCAGGTTGAAGGCGAGCGATACTGGTCATTTCCCTTAGGGCAAGCGAAGCCCTTTGGTCCCCCAACGGTTGTTGCGAGAGCTGAAAAAGCTTTGCTATACGGGCGGCTGGCGACGGCAAGTACTGCTGCAGAAGATATGTTTTGAGGGCGTCATACGCTATTGGGGTGTCTCCTTGTTCACAAAGCCAGTCGAATATTTCTGGGAAGGTGTCCTCGGGTATTGCCGCGAGAACATAATCCGCTTTGGTGGTTGAGCGAGTCACGCCTCTGATACGGAAGTGGACTTTTGCGCGTTGAAACCAAGCAAACGCCTCTACGGTGGCGAACGGTGAAAGTTTCAATGGGTCGGCCGCAGCGCCAACTGCTGTAGTAGAGTCCGTCTCCGTCATAGTACCAACGATGGAGGGGCGAGGGAGGTGGGGGTGGAAGGCAGTGGGAGCGTGTCGACTTCCGGGGTCACCAATGTGACGGCGCCAAGTAAGGTTGTGAACTCATAGGCAGGTTGGAAACGACTGAGTTATATTATTGTAGAACTCTCTCCTTATATACAAAACCTCACGGCAACAGGACATAACAAGTTCACAAGACAGACAATATTACAGAGGAAAAACCAGACATGAATTTTCATGTTCGTTTTAGTGCGAGGGAAGAGCGAAGATACAAGCATAACATATACAAAAGGAATTATGTACAATTGTGTGAAACACGGTTGGTACAGCTTTTAGTAGCCCACGGTCTACGTGCAAATGTGTTACACAGCCATGTAGCTGGGTCAAAACTGAATATCACGGAGCTCATAACCTGGCAAACGTCTTCCAAATGGGGCAGGGGCGTTTGGTGAATAAAAAAAAAAAGTTGATTAGTTTTTATAAGGAAAATATGGTGGTGAATGTTATTCTCCACATCTACCATCTATCTGTGGCATTGGCGTAATTATTATTATTATTATTATTATTATTATTATTATTATTATTATTATTATTATTAAATGCTAAGCTACAACCCTAGTCGGAAAAACCCGAGGGCTCCTACAGAGAAAATAGCCCAGTGAGAAAAGAAAATGAGGAAACTACAAAACAAGTAATTAACTACTGAAATTAAATATTTTGAAAACAATAACTGCATTAAAATGAATCTTTCCTATATAAATATGAAAAGTTTAAATAAACAAGAAAAATTAAAATTAAATAGAATAGTTTGCCAGAGTTTACCCTCAAGCAAGAAAACTCTACCCTAAGAAAGTGAAAGACCATGGTACAGAGGCTATGGTACTACCTAAGACAAGTGAACAATGATTTGATTTTGGAGTGGCTTTCTCTTAGAAGAGCTGCGTACCATAGCTAAAGAGTCTCTTCTACCCTTACCAAGAGGAAAGTAGCCACTGAGCCATTACATTGCAGTAGTTAACCCCTTGAGCGAGGAAGAACTGTTTGGAAATCTCGGTGTTGTCAGATGTATGAGAACAGAGGAAATTATGTAAAGAATAGGCCAGACTATTTTGTGTATGT
>NC_090749.1:37723216-37725716 GCF_036898095.1 Palaemon carinicauda | reverse complement strand
AGTGAAGATCTGAAAGTTTCCTGTCGAGTTCTGAAATATATTGGGAAATAGGTACCTCATTATCTCCCAACTTCAGGATGCGTTCTTTGACTGAACTGAGGATAGTTCGTGGCCGTCGACCGAAGAGTAGTTCAAAAGGTGACATACCAGTAGACTGGTTTCGAACTCCTCGTATGATGTACATGATCAGTTCGAAATTGCAATCCCACTTGTTACCTGAACTATGGATGTATTTCCGGAGAAGATTTTTAATGGTCTGGTGAGTGCGTTCTAATGCTCCATTGGTCTGTGGATGGTAAGCTGAGGATGAGACTTGGGTTATATGGTAATCTTTCATAGCTGTTTTAAAAGCATGACTCATGAAATTGGTTCCTTGATCACATTGTAGTTCAGTTGGAAATCCTACAACAGTAAATATGGACACTAGTGACTTTAGGATGTTCTTGGCTGAAATGTTTCTTAAAGGTACTGCAAATGGATAACTGGTAGTTGGGCATAAGGCCATAAGCAAGTATTCATGTCCCCTTTTTGTCCTAGGCAAAGGGCCTACACAATCTACTATGATCTTACTGAAAGGTTCTTTAGGCACAAGTATAGGTTTTAATGGTGCAACTGGTACTTTCACATTAGGACTACTTACTTTTTGACATGTTGTACATGTTTCTACGTACTCTTTAATGTCATTCTTCATGTTTGGCCAATAAAAGTCTTCACTGATGCGTTCATATGTTTTAGTGATACCAAGATGAGAGTCAGCAGAGTGAGAATTCTAGGATCAGAGGTCTTATATCCTTAGGAACAACTACCTGGAATAGATCCTTCCAGGTTTCTAGATGACTGTTCTTGCTGGACCTGAATTTTCTCATTAGTACATCATTATTAATATAAAAATAAGAACACTTGTTGGTATCCTTTGGTTTCACTTGGTTGAAACACTGCTGTAGAGTGACATCTTTCCTTTGTTGATAGCTAAAGGAATCAGGCTGGATCTTATATGTACTCATCAACTCGTTGAAATCCATAGGTTCAGAGACTGGCAACGGGTTTGATGATGATTCAGTAGGGGTGTCCTTTTTACTGCTTCGTGTCACTGCTAAGCATTCCTCCTGTACAACATCACCTGGAGATACTGCTATTAAGTTTGTTAAGACAACAGAGTTAGCTATGTCATTACCCAGGATTACATCTACATTCTTGCATGGTAACAGTTCTGGATTTACAGCTACTTCAGTAGTTCCAGAGAAATAAGGACAATGAAGGTTTACATTAATGAGAGGCAACATAGACTTACTGGTTAGGTCATTAACTGCAACATACCTGTGAGTTTCACCTTTAGATTGTATTACTTTAGGAGAGACGATCGTTTGAGAGGATCCAGTGTCTCTGAGTATGGTTACAGGTTTACCATTTATTTTGCCTGAGCAAGTGAAGGGTGCAAACGCTTGGGACTCGTGTGATGCACAATGGAAGGTCTTTTTCTTCTCCACCTTAGGTTTTGGTTCCTGTTTGGAAGGATTCATTTGCTTAGGAGAGAATTGAGGGGGATTAGGTTTTCTCTTTAAGTATGAAGCTGCACAATGTGGATCAGGACATTCTGAAATATGATGTCCTTCTTGTTTGCAGTATGTACAAGTTTCCTTAGGTCTAGTTTCTCTATATGGGGTTTTACCTACTTTATGAATAAGAGCATAGTCATCTGCCTTTAAAGCGGCTTTCTTAGGGTCAGATTCATTCTGCTCTCTTAGATACACATTAATGCTACCTGGTATTTTCCTTAAGAACTCCTCCATTACTATTAAATCTTTCAACTGCTCAAAAGTTTTGACATCTACTTTGTCTACCCAGTTCTGAAACTGTTTAATCTTTTCATTCATAAATTCTAAAAAGGTCTGCTGAACTTGCTTCTGACTGCTGAACTTGCTTCTGACTATTACGAAATATTTGCCTATATCCTTCAGCAGTAATAGAATAAGCATCAAGGATTGCCTGTTTAATTATGAAATAATCATGTTCCTCTAACATAGTGGCACATACAGATAATGCTTTACCTTTAAATGAGTTCCGGATGATCAAATACCATTTGTCCTGAGCCCAATTGAGATTCTTGGCTGTGTCTTCGAACACAGAAAAGTAGTTATCAGGTTCCCGTTCTTCAAATGTGGGCAGCAATTTCTGCACCTTGCCCACATCAAAGGGTTCGGGAATTAGCTTACCTTCTTCCTTTTCTTTCAGATCCCGTTCTGTTACTGTGGCAGCTTCTCTCTCAATCTGCAGCCTAACACGGAGAGCTTTGTTTTTCTGTTCACTTTCTTTTTCTTGTTGCTCCAAAGCAGTTTCCACCTTGATACGTTCTAGGGAAGCAGCGGCAGCAGCCGTGCGCTCAGCAGCAGCGGCTTTCCTCTCTTCTAACTCAGCGGCGGCAGTTGCGGCTCGTTCAGCAGCAGCGGCTTTCCTGTCTTCTACCTCAGCGGCGGCAGTTGCGGCTCGTTCAGCAGCAGCG
>NC_090749.1:37708216-37718216 GCF_036898095.1 Palaemon carinicauda | reverse complement strand
TTGATCTCTATATGACCCTTGGGCTTGAAGTGTATATATATATATATATATATATATATATATATATATATATATATATATATATATATATATATATATATGAAGATAGATAGATAGATAGATATATAGATATATATGTATACATACATACATACATATGTATACATACATACATACATACATACATAAACACACACATATATATATATATATATATATATATATATATATATATATATATATATATATATATATATATATATATATATATATGTGTGTGTATATATATATATATATATATATATATATATATATATGTGTGTGTGTGTATATATATATATATATATATATATATATATATATATATATATATATATATATATATTTGTATATATATATATATATATATATGATAAATTTTGCACATTTTTACGTGTTTTTCATATTCAAATAAGCCATATATATTTTGATATATTAATGTCTGGATTCTCTTAACGACCTCGGGATCAGAGCCCCAGGCGAAATCTCACAAAGACAAGAGCTTGGCTCCGGCCGGGAATCGAACCCTGGTCGGCAAGCTTATATAGACAGTGACTAACCCATTCGTGGCTGAATGGGTTAGTCACTGTCTATATAAGCTTGCCGACCAGGGTTCGATTCCCGGCCGGAGCCAAGCTCTTGTCTTTGTGAGATTTCGCCTGGGGCTCTGATCCCGAGGTCGTTAAGAGAATCCAGACATTAATATATCAAAATATATATGGCTTATTTGAATATATATATATATATATATATATATATATATATATATATATATATATATATATATATATATATATATAAATATATATATATATATATATATATATATATATATATATATATATATATATATGAAAATATGTTTGTATGTGCGCATAGTGATATGAATATAATCATATTATCATACATACATATCCATATACAGCGGGTATACTCTGATATTTGCAATAAAGCCATCTCTCTTAGATGAGATTTATATCCCAATAAAGGTCTTACGTAAATCTAACAGTTGTCTAATAAAGCACTCCATGAAATCGCCTTGTTGTTGGATAGACAGAGGCTGTAGATTGCTCTTTCAGAGTGACTTTTAGAGCACGATGCTGTTTTGTTTTTCTCTGATGCAATATGAGTGAATTTTTGGTGGTTGCGCGTTTGGTCGGAATGTTTCCGTAATTGATGGTGGTTTCCCAAACGAATTTTTCAGTTAAATATACAGTTTCACTGTTAATATAAGTCTAGATACCTTTGATATTCCTACCACTCAATTGGGTGATAGTCTATCGCTTTCACAGACGTTTGTGCATAATCTGTCTGTTCCTTGGTTGATATTCTCCCAAATTCCTATAACTTTCCTACCGCCAAATTGGTCTCCTTTCTCCTCTCACATCTTGCTATAAAATGATACGACCTAATAAATTACTTTTTCTATCAGGATATTCCTAAGTAATGACTACAGCAGACTGGCAGAAGTAGCAGTCTGTGAATTGAAGCCTCGCTCAAGCCTATTGGTGGGCTATTGAAAGCATTCCTGCCTGGTGCTCGTTGGACTGGAGTTCGAGTCCTGGTCAAGCTTGATAGTTTCTTGTAGTGTCTGCAACCTCTCTATCCTTGTGAGCTAAGGATGGGTGGTTTGGGGGAGCCTATTGGTTTATCTGCTGAGTCATCAGCAGCCATTTTCCTGCCCTCCCTAGTCCTAGCTTGGGTGGAGAGGAGCTTGGGCGATGATCATATGTATATATTGTCAATCTCTAGGGAATTGTAATACTTGCTAGGGTAGTGTCACAGTCCCTATGCTCTGCCATTTAGGAGAGGCCTTTAAACCATTATACTTAACAGTAGTTTCTCTAACCTCACTGACCTTATGATCTACGTCTGCATACTGTTTCAACAGCAGCCATTTCGTGAAGCTCCCTGGTCTTATCTTGGGCGGAGAGTGAAAGTTGGACAGCAAAATTGAAGCCAGGTAGAAGGAACGTAGGTAAAATTCAGGAATAAAAATGTAGATGTAGCTAAAGGCTAAAGACCACTGTAAAGACCATTAAGTAATGCCTACAGTGCACCATACGATGTGCATTACCAGCAGGGTTTTGACACTTTGGAACACTTTAAAGTATACACCATACCGCAGAACTTGCAACTACTCCATAAAGACCAACATACTGCTACAGAAAGTGTAACGTTGCAGAAGTGCAACGTACTGCATAAAGAAAAACATACTGTTACAGAAAGTGTAAAACTGTAAAATTGCAACATACTGCATAATACACAACATACTGCAGAAAAAACAACTTATTGCTATCACTTTCACAGACCTTTGGGCATAATATGTCTGTTCCTTGGGTGATATTCTCCCCAAACTCCTATAACTTTCCTACTGTCAAATTAGTCTCCTTTCTCTTCTCAAATCTTGCTATAAAATAAAACGATCTAATAATTTACTTTTTTTTATCAGGATATTACTATTGGTGGCCTAGTGAAAGCGTCCCGCCCTGATGCTCGTTGGACTGGGGTTCGATTTTTGCTCAGTCTTAATAGTTTCTTTAGTGTCTGCAACAACACAATCCGTTGGTGTAGCCTATAGGTCTATATACTGAGTCATCAGCAGCCATTACCCTGCCCTCCCTGGTCCTAGCTTTGGTGGAGACGAGTTTGGACGCAAATCATATGTATTTATTGTCAGTCTCTAGGGCATTGTCCTGCTTCTAGGGCATTGTCACTGTCCCTTGCCTCTACCATTCAAGAGCAGCCTTTAAACCTTTATACTAAACAGTAGTGTCTGTAACCTCACCGACCTTGTGAGCCACGTCTTCAATCTGATTCAACTGCAGCCATTGCCTGAAGTTCCCTGGTCCTAACTTGGGTGGAGAGTGAAAGTTGGACCGCAAAAGTGAAGCCAGGAAGAAAGAACGTAGACAAAGCTCAGGAATAAAAAGCAGACGAAGCCATAGCTAAAGGGCACTTCAAAGATAATCAAGTAATGCTTACAGTGCACCATGCGAAGTGCATTAACAGCTCTTCTGTCACTTGGGTTTTAACACCTTCAAACACCATAGAGTGTACAACATACTGCTGAACTTGCATCATACACCATAAAGAACAACATACTGTTACAGTAAGTGTGACACTGCAGAAGTGAAACATACAGCATAGTGCACAACATCCTGCAGAAAATACAACTTATTGCAATAAAGGCAACACACTGCAGATAAATTAACATACTTCGTAAAGTGTAACGTACCGAAAAAATAAAAAATTTTGAAGAAAGTGCAACAAACTGAAGAAAGTACAACTTATTGCAGAAAGTACAACTTATTGCATAAATTGCAACATACTGCAAAATGTACAACTTATTACAGATATTGTAACGTACCGCACAAAGTATAACTTATTGAAGATATTGCAACATACTGTAGAAAGTACAACTTATCGCAGAAATTGCAACATACTGCAGAAAGTATAACTTATTGCAGAAATTGCAACATACTGCAGAAAGTACAACTTATGGCAGAAATTACCAAATAATGCAGAAAGCACAACTTATTACAGAAAATGCAACATACCAAAGAAATTGCAACATATTGCATATAGTGCAATATAGGAGAGGAATTGCAATTTATCGCTAGAGGTGGGGCACACCGCAGAAAGCGTAACATGCTCCAGAAAGTTGTAGACACTGTGGCACACTGTAGACACGGTGGCGCAGCAAACTATAAACAGCGTGGCCATGTTGTCGACCCAACCTCTGAACTCCCAAATAAAGAATATATCAAATACTCCTTGTTGCTCTCACCACGCCTTACTTGCATCGAGTATTTATAAACGGTGCAAGTAGATTTTGACAGTATAAAACAAGGTGGAGAGAGAGAGAGAGAGAGAGAGAGAGAGAGAGAGAGAGAGAGAGAAATCTGATAGTTACAGGTTATGAAAAAAATAGTCTAATGCAGTTGGTGCGAACTTTTTTATTTTTTATTTTGCTTTTTATTTTTGTAGTGATATTGCAGCTTGTTTTCGTGCAACACGCACAAAAGGACATTTTTTTCTTTCTTTTTTTTTTTTTTTTTAGTTTCTCTGCTCACATGTACATTTCGCTTGGGATTTTTTTTAATCACTGTTCATGATGATGTGGTTTCTGTAAGTTTATAGATACATTCAACAATATTATCCACTGGATTGAACACATTTACTTTGTAGCTTATCTTTTTTGTCTTTGTTTTCATTAAATTTCGATGTCCAAAAGGAAATATATGAAGAATTTCTGTTTCTCGTGTGATGTATTGGGTGATGGAGCCCTGAAAGCTGTGTCATTTTTAGCATTCTTGTAAATAAACTACATTAAATATTATTAGTAAATAGTATTTGGAGAATTTACACATTCATTTCTTTTTAATTGTAATGTTTCCTATAAAAACGCATTTTGATTTTTTAAAGAAACAATGAGTTGAGTTGTTATTTGTAAGTTGGTTGTGTAAATAAGTTTAGAAAGTATAATTCTTCACCTCTCTGTCATGTTTGCTCATCCCAACATTCATTTCATTTACAATATTTGCTAAACATTTCTTCTGATTTACCAAAGGCCGCCATTTTCATTGTTTACATCCTTCCACGTTGATTGACTAAAGGCAGCCATTCGTTGGACAAACACCGCTCCAGAAATATCTCCCCAGAAGGTTGGTGTCGGGAGTCAGGGGTTGGAGGGAGGAAGGAGAGTGAAAATTCGTTATCTCTTTTAACGATTACAAGCCAATTTCCGCCCCGTATCAGGTGAAATTTAATCGAAAAATCCAAAACCATTGTGTCATGATATAATAGCGAGGTTCTGAGCTCCCAGAGCATTGTTGCCACACACAGGGCGTGGAAATTAAATGTGCCCTTTTTTTTTTCCTTGGCGTTTATACGGTCTCACGATACTTGTCATAAATAAAAATGATTGTATTCGTGAGGTTTTGCACGCGCAGGGAATCACGATGTGGTTATGCAAAGTTACGAATTTATATATATATATATATATATATATATATATATATATATATATATATATATATATATATATATATATATATATATATATATATATATATATATATATATAAATCCTTTTTGAGTGGGGAGACCTTTATGTGGTGAAATGGTTTGCATATCACCATGATCAGCAATGTAGTACTGGTAGGGGCCACCCATACTAGGTTGGACTGCTGTGAGGGATCGAACAAAAATCTCTGACTGTCACCAATCCCTACTGACCAGCATGGTGATGAAAACTGGTCAAACTACAGACTTGAATACGGACATGTTTGATGCCTCTATCCTGAGTGGACCGGAAGCGGTGGCATATGGTGTTGTTGTTGTTGTTGTTGTTGCTGTTGTTGTTGTTGATGTTGTTGATGTATATATAAAATGACATAACGAGACTAGGATAACTTTAACATCTCAGCAGACTTGTTATAAAGAACAATGCACCAACGTAGGCATTTGGTATCCCACAATGTCCCTCTGTCTATCGTGTGTTTCACAGCTATATAACTGGGTCAAGAATGAATATCACGGGGCTCTTAACCTTGAAAATGTCTTCCAAATGGGAGAAGAGTGTTTGGTAAATATCAAATCCATGATTAGTTTTATATGGAAAATTTAGTGGTGAATGTTATTCTCCACCTTCAACATCTATCTGTGGCCTTGGCGTAATTATTATTATTATTATTATTATTATTATTATTATTATTATTATTACCTGCTAATCTACAACCCTAGTCGGAAAAAAGCAGGGGAAAATAGCCCAGTGAGAAAAGAAAATAAGGAAACTACAAAACAAGTAATTAACTGCTGATATTAAATATTTTGAAAACAATAACAGCATTCAAATAAATCTTTCATATATGAATATAAAAACTTTAAATAAACAAGAGAAATAAAAATGAAATAGAATAGCATGCCAGAGTTTACCCTCAAGCAAGAGAACTCTACCCTTAGAAAGTGAAAGACCATGGTACAGAGGCTATGGTACTACCCAATACAAGAGAACAATGGTTTGATTTTGGAGTGGCTTTCTCCTAGAAGAGCTGCTTACCATAGCTAAAGAGTATCTTTTACCATTATCAAGAGGAAAGTAACCACTGACCAACTACAATGCAGTAGTTAACCCCTTTAGCGAGGAAGAACTGTTTGAAAATCTCGGTGTTTTCAGGTGTATGAGAACAGGAAAATATGTAAAGAATAGGCCAGACTATTCTGTATATGTGTAGGCAAATGGAAAATGAGCTGTGACCAGAGAGAAAGCTCCAGTGTAGCACTGTCTGGCCAATCAAAAGGACCCAATATCTGAGACTAATGTGTGTTCTTGGGTGCATAACAATGGCATAAGGTTTAAAGGTTTCTCATGAAGGGCAGAGGCAAGGAACAGTGACAATACCCAAGTAGAACAATGTCCTGGGATATTGTGATCAGCACCCATACCTCTCTTCACCTAAGTTAGGACCAGGGAGGGCCAGGACATTATTGGCTAAAAAGGTAGACCTATTGGTTCCCCCCAAACCCTTATCTCACAAGAATAGTGAGGATGGAGGTACTAAAAGAAACGGTAGAACTTTTGTCGGTCTCGAGCCCCAATCCAGCAGATCGCCAGGCAGTGACGTTTCAAAGAGGCTATCACAACCCTAAATCTTCGTAACATCACAATATGGTAGCGTAATCAGAGAATATGGTACGATTATCATGTGAATTGCATATGTGGATTTTGAGAAGGCCATTCAGCGCCATTGCACAACATGGAAAAGCCAGAAAGTTTTGGTATGAGGCAAAGGTTAAAAGGTATTGCAATTAGATGTAAGAAAGGGAGTCAGAACATGGTAGTGTGTATATGTCCATTACAATAATATGCAATCTGAAGTTTGTTGATGCATCTACACTTATATTGAATTTAATCTGCTGTGATTGCATCTCCTTAAATGAAAATTTTTGATAACTAAGTGTGGACTTTTTTCTTCAACTAATCACTGTCTTTCATCCACAATAAAATATATGGATACAATCCATTTTTACAGCATGGTATATATATATATATATATATATATATATATATATATATATATATATATATATATATATATTCATATACATATATATAAAAATATATATATATATATATATATATATATATATATATATATATGTACAGTATATATATATATATATATATATATATATATATATATATATATATATATATATATATATTTATATATATATATTTATATATATATATATATATATATATATATATACATACACAAAGTATATATGTGTGGTGTGTCTATTTATCATAATTATTATTATTACTTGGTAAGCTATAACTCTAGTTGGAAAAGCAGGATGCTGTAAGCCCATGGACTCAAACAGGGAAAATAGCTCAGTAAGGAAAGGAAATACGGAAATAAATGAACTACATGAGAATTAATTAAGAATGAAATAAATTGTTTTAAGAAGAGGAGCAACATGAGAATAAATCTTTCATATATAAACTATAAAAAACTAAAAAAAAAAAGAGGAAGAGAAATGAATAAAATAGTGTGCCCGACTGTACCCTCAAGCAAGAGATCTCTACCCCAAGACAGTGTAGGGCAATGGTACAGAGGCTATGGCACTACCCAAGACTAGGGAACAGTGGTTTGATTTTGGAGTGTCCTTCTACTAGAAGAGCTCCTTACCATATATGAAGAGTCTTTTCTACCATTGCCAAGAAGAAAGTAACCACTAAACATTTATATTGCTGTACTTAACCCCTTGAGAGAAGAAGTATTTGGTAATCTCAGTGTTGTCAGGTGTATGAGTGCAGAGGTGAACATGTAAAGAAAAGGTTAGAGTATTCGGTGTGTGTGTAGGCAAAAAGAAAATGAGCCGTAACCAGAAAGAAGGATCAAATGTAGTACTATCTAGCCAGTCAAAGGAGCCCATAACGCTCTAACGGTAGTATCTCAGCGAGTGGCTGGTACTTTGGCCAACCTACTACCTAGTATGTCGGGATATTATCATCAGCCGTAACTAGTCCTGTGCAGGACAAAAGCCTAATACATGACCTTCCAGACACTTCTGTTTGTGCCACTTCATAGTTGCAAATTTTCTTAGCTCGTCAATATTTCGTCCTCTCTTTCTTCTCCTACTTTTGCAATGTTTAGGGACCGATTCTGTTGTTCTTAATGTCCATATATTGTCTGTAATTCTCATTATATGTCCTGCCCAGTTCCATTTCTTTTTCTTACATGTTGTTAGAATATTCTCTTCTTTAGTTTACTCTGATATCCATGTTTCTTTTTTTTCTGTCTCTTGGTGTTATTCCCATTTATTATTATACACCTTTATGCACATATATTTCAATACTTCAACAGTGTTTATTTTCATATATATATATATATATATATATATATATATATATATATATATATATATATATATATATATATATATATGTATATGCATACATATATTTCTGTATACATACATGTATATATATATATATATATATATATATATATATATATATATATATATATTTATATATATATACATATATATATATATATGTTTATATGTATATATATATATATATATATATATATATATATATATTTATATATTTATATATATATATATATATATATATATATATATATACAAATATATATATGTATATGTATATATATATATGTATATATATATGTATATATATATATATATATATATATATGTGTGTGTGTGTGTGTGTGTGTATGTAAGTCGTACAAGTTGACCAAACTGGTCTCAATTGTTCTTTGCGGTAATGTAATAAACTAGGATGATGTCTTCATAATATATTTTCCTATGCGGCACCTGGCCTCACACTAGGAATCTAAATGATGCATTCCTACCAAATAACTTATTCAAATAAAGAAGAAAATGAAGATGACACTTTTTGACCTTTCTGACATTGGGTGGTTTAATGAAAAATGTTATTTACATAGATTTGATGTAGGGAATTTGAATATTACTCAATCTCAGATACACGATTTCTTGGAAGATGTTTGGTAATAATTTACATTTCTAGAATAAAAGATAAGGAATACCAAAAGGCTCCCTGCATTCATTAAAGCTGAAGTTTGACGAAAACCATTGAAAGAAAGACAAAATTCTATGTCTGTATAATATTTCCTTTCATGATTGTTTTATCCCAATGAATATAATTATGAAGTATAATAAAAGAAATTTATCAACCACAGAAAAATAACCCATTAGATATTAAAAGACGAATGAAATTATTATTTGACTACGATTACGAATTCTAATTCAGAATTGAAGATGACAATTTTCATCCTAAAAGCACATTATTAAAATGATTAAATTGCTTAATAGTAAACCATGTACAAAATAAGAAAATATAATAACGTGATTTCCTTGTCTTCTTCCTTGCAACATCTTCTTGAAAGAAACATTTATGAAAGCGTAATTATTAGCAGTGTCAATAAGGTTAATATTCTCAGGAATTGAAATTATATTTGATATAGGTAATTTTCATTTGGGGCGATTGCTTCAGTAATTTCGCCTAAAATCGTTATCGGAGACATACTGGTTATGATATTTTTCTCATTAGCCCAGGAACAAAGGTTTAATCCCTTGGAGAGGCAGTGTATTTATGTCTCGTTCATAGCTAAAGAACAAAGATACAATCCCTCGAGTCTCGATCCCTTCAAATCCCGTTGGTTTTCACTGAAATGTGGACATAGTAATTAGTCAGATTCATTGGGACGTAGGGTAATTTTATTGGTGGAATATTTACATGAGTAAGATACTCGTAAGGATAAGGTTTGTTTTATCAAACATTTCTGAAACATTTCTGATTGGAATTACATTAGCGTTATGATAGGCGAAGCTGTACTAGTCTGGGCCACTCTTTAAGGTCGGTTTGCTGTGAGCTATCAAACTAAATTCTCCCACC
>NC_090749.1:37700716-37703216 GCF_036898095.1 Palaemon carinicauda | reverse complement strand
ATTACAGAGCAGTAGTTATTCAAAGAGATGCAATAAGATTTTAAGTCCCTACTTCCAGGCTATCTTCATCTCATCTATATCCCTTCCTGAGCCCTGGAAAAAGGCCTCTGCATTCCCTGGGTCATTCTTCTTTCTTGTCACTCTACAATGAGCAGAACAGATGTCATTCAGGATGATGGTTTTATCCATTGCATGGAACAGACTCCGCAACACACACCAATGAAACCAGCCAGCACAAAAGATCTTGGCTCTTCAAAGTGCGTCTGCTAAAGGAATAAATCTCTCTCTCTCTCTCTCTCTCTCTCTCTCTCTCTCTCTCTCTCTCTCTCTCTCTCTCTCTGTAATCACCCAGCCACGGAAACTGGCTGCAGACTAAATGTTGGGTTAAATTCACCGTGGAATTGGGCCGTACTTTCAACAAAATAAACATTGGTGTCCGCAGATAAAACTCCCACACAGATGCAGCTTATAAAATTATAGGGACCTTCCTGTAACTGTATATTCTTTTATTTGTTTTTTTATTTATTTTATACTCTTTTTCTCTATTTTGATACCTTTTTATTCTATCATACAGTCTTTCTTTTTTTTTTGCAGAAATTGTAAAGAAACAAAGGAAAAAAATTATTATGAAATGAAATTAAAATTACTTACGGAAGAATATACCACCAATAAATTTTCCTAGTAAAAATATATTATTGTGTAACTCCAGAAGTCAAATCAAAAGAAAACGTCTCCTATTCTCTAGACGAGATGAGAGAAAAAAATCTTATTTAAGAAAACGCTCAAGTACAATTCATAAGAGCAATAATGAAAAGAAAGTCTTCAGAAAGAAGTAAAAACGTTTATATAGATATCTATATCTACAATGTAACTGGTAACAAGAAATAGAAACCATTTTAAGAAAACGTTCGTTTCATCTCAGACGTATAAAAAGGGAAAACGTTTATTTCTCTATCGCCGGCTGCAGCGAATCCATTATGATTAGGGATTTCAACACCAACTTCAGATAAACATGCGATGTCGTTGGGCAAAATTTCTATTTTTTTTTTTTTTCGGGAACATGAAATTGATGTTCTTGATGGGCCAGAATATTGATTGATGGGGGGGGGGGGGGGTTATTTGGAGAGGGGGATTACATAGGGGGCTGGGGGGAACTGTGATGGGAAAGGAGCTAGTATTAATCCTCCTAGGAAAGGAGAGCCCCTGGAAGAACAACGCGCTCATCATCTTTTCTAACGGGTTTTATATTTAGCCAATTCGTGGTCCTCAGTGGCGAAAATATCTTCTAATGTCTCTCCCCACGACGTTTGCTATCACGGGTATTTGAGGAATGGGGAACCCTTTCCCCAACAGGGATGAGGGAGCTAGCGTCCTTTGGGGAGGGACGGAAGGAAGAATTTACGACAATGAAAGACGGTATCCCTGGACTTCGCCAATTTATTCCTCCGCAAAAAAAAAGATGATCGTAGAAAGAAGCGCCAAATCTCATCATATATCAGGATCTTTTGTATATCCAGACATTGATGTGATCCTTTATGGATATGTATGACACGGGAAGAGTTATTCTTATTTGGTGTATGAAGATAAAGACTGGACAGAACTGAAACGACATATCTTGCTCCACAGAATAAAGATGATAACAAACAAATTCTTTTTATCATATGCTACAAAGGTGCATTTAAATATATTCAGTGAGTACAGTAGAAATTATTTATTGATCAAAAAAAGCAAAATTAAAAAGACCTTTAGTATAGCCTATTCTTTCCACATTCTCCTCTGTCCTCATACACTTGACAACTAGAGAGTTATTGGATCCTTTGACTTGCCAGACAGTAATGCATTCGATCCCTCTCTCGGGTTACGGCTCATTTTTTCCGTGCCTACACATACATTGAATAGTTGGGCGTATTCTTTACATATTCTCATCCTTACACATACACCTGACAACACTGAAATTACCAAGAACAATTACTGTATTGTAATTGTTCAGTGGCCACTTTCCTCTTGGTAAGGGTAGAAGAGACTCTTTAGCTATAGTAAGTAGCTCTTCTAGGAGAAGGCCACTCCAAAATCAAGACGTTGTTCTCGAGTCTTGGGTAGTGCCATAGCCACTGCACCATGGCCTTCTGCTGTTTTGGATTACAGTTCTCTTGCTTGATGGGTACACTTGGGGGCACTGTTCTATCTATTTCCTTACTTCCTTTCTCCTCTGCTAATAATAATAATAATAATAATAATAATAATAATAATAATAATAATAATAATAACGAGTACGGCAAACTTGAAAATAATTAGGCGTTTTTAGTGTGTAGCCTATGGAATATAAATTGGACAGAATTGAAAAATTGGAGTTTATCATCTAAGCGGATTCTTTGAGACACTTTGTTTAAGCTCGAGAATAGATTCGAAATTAACTCGTCTGTGTAGTCAGAGTTGCAATTCCTATTTGACAAATTAGTGTAATTTGAGTAATCATGGTAGACACCAGAATCTCCTTTTT
>NC_090749.1:37689558-37697058 GCF_036898095.1 Palaemon carinicauda | reverse complement strand
ATAATAGATTAGTAAGAGGACACTAATAAATATGGCAAAAATTAAATATATAATAATAATAATAATAATAATAATAATAATAATAATAATAATAATAATAATAATAATAATAATAATAATAATAAAAATTTCAATGATGATAAAAATATATGTTCAATAACAAATTTTTTTCTTCTTTTACAGGTAAGATTAAAAAACCTTCAACTCTCTCAGTAAGTAGATCGTCAACTGGTCCTTGCTCTTATCGGGTGTGATACGGCTTGTAGAAGCCATGAATCCTTCGAGAGAGCTCTTTCATATGCAATCTCAAGCAAGGCATAAACGGTTAGGTGTAACTGTTAGAATCTTTTTCCCTTCCGTTATCCCTACATTAAGGGTTGAGGGGTCGGTTGCCTGATGCGCCCTCTCCAAGGCCTTCTATCAAAGGCACCCTCTTCCACCAATCCTCTTCTCTCCAAGTCATCCTTCACCTTATCTCACCATCTAATTCTTTGTCTCTATCGCGATCTTCTCCCCCATACAGGTTCCTCTTAGGCCTGCCTCACCCCCCCCCCCACCTCCACTATCCATCCTCAACACGTGCCGACACTATCTCAATCGTGACACTCTTATCAGATCTGTAATCTTTACTATGCCTGTCAATCTTCTCTGGATTTACTTGTTATCGATTTCCCTTTTATTGAGTTATCATGTATTCAGATATTATGTTTTACCACTTGGAATAATGATAATAACCATAGTGATAATATTTCAGGTGTTATGTTGACGTGTAGCTATCATTTCAATTACTGCCTCTTACACCTGTTCGCTGAAGAATCAGTAAGGTTTAAGTGACAAGTATCAGTGTATAAAAGCCTATCGCTGAATTAAGCCCTACGATTTTAAGCAAATGTTTCAACTTTACACCACTAGTAATAATAATATTATTGAACGGTAATATTGGTCTAGTTGTTAGCACACTTGTCGAACGAGTGAAGGGCCTTAGGTGTGATTGCTAAAAAAAAAAAAAAAAATAAAAAAAATAAATAAATAAAACAGGAACGATTTTGGCAATTCTATTAGTTCTTGAAATTCCATGAATTCATTAAACTATTGGGTGGTTACCTGGTGTACAGGAAAATATTACAGGTTGCAGCTAGGAATGATAAGTGGTAGATTTATACCATGTTTAGTGGGGAATACCTTAACGTGGTGAAAGGGTTTGTGTATTGCCATGATCAGCAAATCTCTACTAGTCAGGCCCAACTATACTAGGATGGTTTGCTGTCAGTAATGAAACTAAAATCTCCCACCATCAACGGTCCGCAATGGCCAGCCGGGTGAGGAAAACTGGCCAATCCCCAGACATGAATAAGGACATGTCCTGCAGTGGACTAGAAACGACTTTGAACATTCAGACTTCACATACCTCCACCAAGACCAGGAAATCAATCAAACCCCCCCCCCCCTTTCAAAAGGACCTTATGCCAATCCAGATCCCCCCTCCCCCCCAAAAATATAATAAATCATTGCCCTTCATAGTTCCCATCTTTAATCATATTCTCGTCATAATCCAATGATAACTTTTGCAATAATGTGGCCAGCTCTGTAAGAGCCGAGCCCAGGTTAGTAAAACTTCCTCCTTTTAATAAATAAAAAATAATGGATATCCTTCCTAGAATCAGACAATTCAACATAATCTTTGTGTTGGAAGTAATGCTGTTAAAAATCATACCATTTCTTGAGCAATGAGATCACTGTAAAAGTGTAATCGAAGGCGGATTATTAGGAATAACAAAGAATATTTAATAAATTTACTTAGTATGAAACCTGAGAATTTCTTGGAAGACATTTGAACTTGATGAAATGACAAGATGTGATAAAAAAAAAAAAAACTGTGAATTACAGAACCTAGACTCGAATTAACACTGTAATAACGCCTCTTTGTTTAAGTTAACCTCTTGCTGAATTCGAGGCAATTTCAGGATGCCTGTAATGTAAAGAATTTTATTCCTCATTGGCACGATAGTTAGGCAGAAAACGTGAATGTTTTAGTGCGCAAAGTAATTGGAATCTGTACTGTAATTGTGTAATGCAGATCTGGCCCTGTCATTCATATCTTGATTTCAACCTACGGGTTTTTTGTAACTGGGTTCTTTGGTAATTTTTAGTGCAATAATATCAAGCAGATGATAGGGGTCTAACAGGTGTGATTCAGGTATGTGATGTTATTGTGCAATTTAATTGTTTCCACAAATTAGAAAACTCTCTCTCTCTCTCTCTCTCTCTCTCTCTCTCTCTCTCTCTCTCTCTCTCTTATCTTCGTCTTATATTTCCTGGTTTTTGTGAACACCAAAAATGGTGTTGAAGCTAAAAATCAACTATTTGATTAATCTCTCTCTCTCTCTCTCTCTCTCTCTCTCTCTCTCTCTCTCTCTCTCTCTCTCTCTCTCTCTCTCACTGAGCACATTCTCCCTCTAATATTTCCTTGTTTTTGTGTACACGAGAAATTGTGGAAGTTGAATTATAATACCAACTATTAGATTCTCTCTCTCTCTCTCTCTCTCTCTCTCTCTCTCTCTCTCTCTCTCTCTCTCTCTCTCTCTCTCTCTCTCTCTCTATCTAAATTAACACCTAAAGCAAATTAATAAATGTTCTCTCTAACTTCAAAAAAAGGAAACTTTTAAAAAGATCTCTTTGACTTCTAAGCAAAACTGGTGAAAGTTTAATCAAATTGGCACACCTTTGCCTGAATGACACTTAATGAGTCTTTAAGCCAGGCAGTTTAACTCTTCTCTCCGGGGGTCAATCTTCCCCCCCCCTCCCATTTTCTCTCTTATAATAATAATAATAATAATAATAATAATAATAATAATAATAATAATAATAATAATAATAATAATAATAATAATAATAATAATAATAGTAATAGTAATAATAAATTGTTTATGTACCGCTAGATGACAATGCCCAGTACCAAAAGTTTGAGTAATAGAAAGCAGGAAGAGATCAAGTAATAGAAAGTGGGGAAACTTTGAGTAATAGTAATCGCGAACAAATCGATTAATAGTAAGCAGGAACAGGTCGAGTTAATAGTAATCAGGAACAGATTGAGTAATAGAAAGCAGGAAGAGATCAAATAGAAAGTGGGAAAAGTTTGAGTAATAGTAATCATGAGCAGATCGATTAATAGTAAGCAGGAACAGGTCGAGTAATAGTAATCGGGAACAGATTGAGTAATAGAAAGCAGGAAGAGATAAAGTAATAGGAAGTGGGAAAAGTTTGAGTAATAGTAATCGCGAACAGATCGATTAATAGTAAGCAGGAACAGGTCGAGTAATAGTAATCGGGAACAGATTGAGTAATAGAAAGCAGGAACAGATCAAGTAATAGAAAGTGGGAAAAGTTTGAGTAATAGTAATCGGGAACAGATAAGGTAATAGAAAGTGGGAACAGATCGAGTAATAAAGAGCATGAACAGATCAAGCAATAGAAAGTAGGAAATGTTTGAGTAATAGTAATCGCGAACAGATCAATTGATAGAGAACAGGACCAGGTCGAGTAATAGTTATCAGGAACAGATTGAGTAATAGAAAGCAGGAACAGATCAAGTAATAGAAAGTCGGAAAAATTTAAGTAATAGTAATCGGGAGAGAGATTGAGTAATAGAAAACAGGAATAGATCAAGTAATATAATGTAGGAAAAGGTCAAGTAAGAGTAATTGGGAACAGATTGAGTAATAGAAAGCAGGAACAGATCGAGTAATAGAAAGCAGGACTAGGTCGAGTAATAGAAAGTGGGAAAAGGTGGAATATTAGAAACTGGGAACAGATTGAGTAATAGAAAACGAAAACAGGTCAAATAACAGAAAGTGGGAACAGGTAAAATATTAAAAAATAGGAGCAGGTCGAGCAATAGTAATCGTTAACAGATCGAGTAATAGAAAGCGGGAACAGATCAAGTAATAGAAAGCAGGAACATGTCAAATATTAGAAAGTGGGAACAGGTTGAGTAATGGAGAATAGGAACATGTCGATAATTCCACTGCTTTGTGGCCAAGGAAAAAATTGCTATTAGTGAACAGTGTATTGTAGTGTGTTTCCTTGCTATAAATGATCACCATATTGATTCCTTTGAAAGCAGAGTTCTGAACGAGAGTACGGTAGTGTTTTGGTATACCATAACAATACGCTTTTGAAATAACGTTCGTGATAGTGATTAAATGTGTAGTCTGATATGTAGCAGTCAGTTATGCTCCTGATGTGACGGGCCGAGAGAGGCTGTGACTAAGAAGGCAGGATGAAAGCAACTGAGTAACTTTTTTACAGAACATCCGTTTATATATACATAAACCCCAAGCAAAAAGGGCATAAAAACATAACAGGCAATTTCATGTTCAACCGACAACCGCACCGGTTAACAGTTAACGATGAGAAAAACAGACATGTTATTTCACGTCCCTATCAGTGTGAGGGGAGAGCGAAGATACAAGCATAATATACACAAAAAATGAAATGTCGTTACTATGTACGATCGTGTAACACACGGTTGGTACATGGCTCCCCCCTAAAAATGACATACTGTACATTTTGAGTAGGGTGCCCTGATCTTGAGAGACGAACTGTAGGCGGGTCATCTGGCAGGAGATAAGCAGGTTTTAGAAGATCAATGGAAACCCAGTCTTCTTTACCACGAATGCTTAGTAGGAATACTTTCGGACTGTGTCGGATCACAAGGAAAGGGCCTGTGTAAGGGGGCGTCAGCGGTGGCTTGCTAGTGTCATTGCGTAGGAAGACGGACGTACGTTGCAGACTGCAAGTCTGTCGGTATGTGATGCTTCACTGAGGGCTTGTAAGTCTGGTGGTATGGAGTAAATTTTCCCACGACGTGACGTATGCCCTGGAGATCGTCTGAGGAGGTTGCAAAAGGAAAAAATTCAGCAGGGACGACTAACTGGTCGCCATACACCATTTCAGCTGCCGAGACGTCAAGGGTATCTTTAGGAAGCTGAGTATATCAGTTGGAATCCTTGCAGCGGGACATCAAAGCTGCTTTGAGGATGCGATGAAAACGTCCTACCATTCCATTGGCAGTGGAGTTGTACGCAGTTGTCTGATGTAGGGTGTTGCCCAGGAGATTCACTAATGATGTCCATAATTGAGAGGTGAAAGTGGTATCCCTGTCTGAAGCAATATGCTCAGGGATACCAAATCTTGCAATCTATCCTGAGAGTAAGGCAGATGTACATGAGGTAGACGTTGCAATTTCCATAGGAATGGCTTCAGGCCAACGAGTGGAGAGGTCAATGACGGTAAACAGATAACGATATCCTTGCGATGTAGGTAGGGGGCATACAACGTCGAAGTGAATGGGGGCGAAACGATGCTGAGGTTGAGGAAAGGAGCCCACTCCTGAATCCGTGTGTCGATGTACTTTGGAAGTTTGGCAAGAAATACAGGCGAGGACCCATTCCTAAGAATCCTTAGAAATGGTGTGCCAAATGAACTTTGTCTTCAGCAGCTGTGCAGTAGAACGGCAGGAGGGATGTGCAGGAGGCCGTACATGCTTGTTACTCTGGATCCTGTCGTTGGGCTTCAGCCAAGGCGTTATAATCCAATCCCAGTTGAACGGCAGCCTACGTGTTTCTTGACAGGGCATCAGCAACGAGATTAATTTTCCCAGGGACGTGTTGAAGGGTGCAAATGTCGGCGTTGACGGGCGGACCAGGCGTCAGACTGTCGACTGAAGCCGTGCACCAGAGGCATGAGGTCTCTGTGAATGGCGAAGGGCGTACCTTCTAAGAAATGGCGAAAGTGACGGACAGCCAAGTGCACCGCCAGCTATTCGCGATCGAAGGTAGAATAACCCGATTTTGCCTTGGACAGTTTTCTGCTGAAGAAGGCCAATGGGCGGGGCAAGCAGTTGACCACCTATTCGAGTACTGCACCAATAGCGACGTCGCTGGCATCGGTGGAGAGAAGTAGAGGGGCATGTGGGATAGGAAAAGTGAGAACTGCAGCGGTTCATAGGGTCTTCTTTGCATTGCAGAAGGCAACTTCTTGAAGGGGACCCCACTTTGGCTTGCCCTTGAAGTAGGCGTAGAGGGCAGCAAGTGTGGCGGCATTGGCTGGCAGAAAATGGTGATAATAGTTGATCATGCCCAAAAATTCCTGCAGATCTTTGATGGTCGAGGGCGTGGGGAAGTTCTGAAAGGCTGCTACCTTATCAGGGAGGAGATGAACTCCTTCAGGAGTGATGCGGTGCCCTAAAAACGACACTTTGTTGGCGCCAAAGGTACACTTGTCGTACCGGACTACAAGGCCGTTTTGTTGCAGGCGATCGAGCATGATGCGCAGGTGACAGAGGTGTTCCTCTTTTGAGGAAGAGAACATAATTATGTTGTCCAAATAACATACACAGAAGGGGAGGTCCCTTAAGATGCCATCCATGAGACGTTGAAAAGTGACCTCAGCATTACTAAGGCCAAAACAGGAGTAATTGAAGGTGTATGTATCAAATGGAGTGGTGATGGCGGTCTTGGGGATGTCGTCTGGGTTCATAGGCACCTGATAATACCCCTTCAGGAGGTCGAGCGTGGTGAAAACCTTCGCTTTGTGTAGTAAGGTCACATCAGCGATGTTTGGGAGGGGGTAGTGATCCGGTTCTGTTTGCATGTTCAGGTGCCTGTAATTCCTGCACGGACGTAGGGAGCTGTCTTTCTTCAGAACGATGTGTAAGGGTGACCACCATTAGCAGGAAGCCTTTTGCCAAAAGCCCATTTCCTCCATTTCAGCGAACGTCTGTTTAGCGGCTGCCAGGCGTTCCGGTGCCAGACGTCTGAATTTTGCGAAGACTCGGGGTCCCGTCGTCTTGATATGGTGATAAATACCATGTTTGGCAGGAGCCGTGGGCAATTGCCTACTTACACGCTTTTTTGGCCACTGACAATCCCTGGCACATTTCTTCGCGGCTGCCCCGATTCTGTATAGGTATTAGTAAAACTGCGGCTGATGGACGGCAGTAAGTGGCTGTAGAAGTCGTTGGTTGGGGCGCGAGCGAGTGGTGGGTGATGGGTGGCTTTGTTGCCGCTCCGGCACGTCACGGAGTAGGCGTGTATGTCCTACGTCATTCACGTCAGCTTCGGTTGCTGTTGAATAGGCGTCCTCTTTGTCAAGAGTGGAGGCGTTTATGGAGGTCTTGAAGGTCGTGAAGTGGCTGACCATAAGGGTGTCGGCTTTGGTCATCAAGTCCTTTATGGGTAAACTATCAACATCGGGTATGTCAGCGCATACAGGTTTGGGTAAACGGCGTATCCAAAGGGCACGAATTAGATTCACCTCACAAGGAGAGCCGTCTGCGGCAGGTTGCAGGCAAGCGATACTGGTCATTTCCCTGAGGGCGAGCGAAGCCCTTTGGTCCCCTAACGGTTGTTGCGAGAGCTGAAAAAGCTTTGCTATACGGGCGGCAGGCGACAGCGAGTACTGCTGCAGAAGGTATGTTTTGAGGGAATCATATGCTAT
>NC_090749.1:37667058-37684558 GCF_036898095.1 Palaemon carinicauda | reverse complement strand
AAAAAGGTTTAGTTTTTCCACGCATTTATATATTTATTTGTTTAATCGTTCATGTGTCTGTTAGCAGGATTATGTCAAACATTTTTAGCTGGGTTTTTATTGAATTTCAACAACGGATAGATATTTTGCTCAGAAATAATTCAATACATTTTGGAATGAATCCGGATCAAAATGATGATTCTGGATCAACCTTTTGCTTCTCACTATATACTGCAAGTATATGAAATGGGGAGTACGTAGCCCGTAGACATGTTCAATAATAGTAAATACCGGCATGGTCAAAATGTACAAAGGGGAGTGGGCTATCCGTAGAATTTTGTAACCATTGCTCTTCAAAGCTTGTTTTAGATTATTGTTGATTCGTCTTAGTGATACTGCATCTCCGTATTAAAAAGTGAAAAATTCGTTAATAACAAAACTCTCTCTCTTGTTCGCAGCTCCTCTGATGGCGGTCTATGCAATCAGGGGGCAGACCGTCAGGCTGCCCTGCAACTGGACGTCCTCTCCGGAGAACCCTGTCATCCTGGTGCTGTGGTACAAGAGTGGCACCAAGACACCTGTCTTCAGGTAAGGTTCATCTCCATGTTTTATTAGCTAAGAGATTGCAAGTATTGGATTTGGTGAAGTTGTCAGGTAAGTCTCTTGGATATATTAATTCAGAATCAATATACGAGTCTTTAGGTAAGGGGCCTTTTGGTAGTTTCTTGTTAAATGTATCACTTGGTTGGATCATGTGGCTACGTTGTTAATCTGCATTCAGATAACGATTTCTTATCTTTTAAATTATGTAACTACAATGGGTAATATATGCTAATCACTGTCATGGTTAGAAATGTAATAGAATTCATGCCTCCTGACAAGGATTAACTGTATAGATTTGTGCTTTGGTTAATGTGTTACTGGGTTACTTGGTAATTTGTCCAGGTATTTCACTTATATTTTGAAATAGGAAGGAAAACACGTCTTCAGTGTATACTATATTACATTATTAGGTTTAGGCCATCAAGCCATTTCCTGGAACCAGGTTCTTTCATTCAGCATGATTCAATTTAGAGGAATTAGATGGTTAGGTGATATTTTGGGGGGACAATTACCAGAACTCGTGGATCAGATGGGTAGATTTGCTAAGGAATGATATGAGTTGAGTGGAATGGGGTTAGAGAAGATAATGCAGCGAATAAGAATATATGGAAAAAGCTATACACTGGGACGAAGGCTTGCTTCACATTTTAGGATTTTTTATGCACAAGAAAATATTCACTCATTAATTGGTGTGTCTTCACACAAGTGGATTTTTTCCCGAGCGACCGCTACACTTGAATGACATGAGTTAGCAGTGAGCGTGGCTAGTAAATTGCTGCTGCTCAGAAGAAAGGCCGCTGGGAAGAAATGCTGCTGGGAAGAAATGACGCTGGGAAGATGCCACTTAGAAGAAATGCCGCTCGGAAAAATTGCCGCTCGGAAGAAATGCCTCTTGGAAGAAATGCCACGCGGAAGAAATACCACACGGACATTCTTCGAAGCGGGCAGCGTTGGTATTAATTGATTTCTAAACCATGCGCACAAAACTGCGCGGCATTAAACCGCTAGTATGAATCAAACCTATCAAGATCGAAAGAAGCCGACCTGGACCTTCATTTACCTGATTATTGTAACGGTCTGTTTCAATATTTGATTTTTTAATATGTTTTGGTAAAGGTCGCAATTGATTTAAATGAAATCTGTATGCTATTCTACTTCGGCATAAGAAAATTGTAGACAAGGGAAATTTACTTTCTGGCTAATTGGTAGATTGAGGAAGTGGTTTTAAGGTGAGAGTAATTATAAATGTGGACACCAGTGTTCGATGTATTTGTTTAATTAAGAAATATGTTGAGGTGGCTTTAATAGCTATAGTGGGAATGACTCGTGTTGTTCGTGGAGACTTATTTCTCTCTCTCTCTCTCTCTCTCTCTCTCTCTCTCTCTCTCTCTCCCCCCTGTATATGAACTTGTTCATCTATCTATTTCTCTCCTATAGATTAAAGCTTTTCCAAATTTGAGAAATTTGTCTACTGTTTTGAGGCTTCAATGTATATCTTCTCTTCCTCTCTTTTCTTCCGTTTTTTTTTTTTTTTTTCATTTTATCTCGTTCTCTCATTCATTGCCTTCTTACCTGATGTTTAATGTTTAATCCACAGAGAACAAAATCGTGCATTAGGTGTAATTATAATTTCGTGTTTATAATGTGATTTTTTTTTCTCTTTTTTTTTCTTACAAAATATGAATGCTTTTGGGTACCTTACTGTATTAGTTAGTTTGTCTGACTGTATATTTTGTTTATTTATTTTAAATGCAATACTTTGTTTATATTTGTTCATGACCAGCGACCCTCCTTTGCCAATAAATACTCATAAAATTAAAAAAAATTTAGTAGTTATTATTATTATTATTATTATTATTATTATTATTATTATTATTATTATTATTATTATTATTATTATTATTATTATTACTAGCTAAGCTAAAACCGTAATGGAAAAGGAGGAGGCTAAAACCCCAAGGGTTCCAACAAGGAAAAGTAGCCCAGTAAGGACAGGTAATAAAGAGAAATAAACTACAACTAAACTAAATAGTGAAAAAAAATAATATGAAATATTCTCAGATCAGTAACAACATTTATATTGGCCTTTCATATATAAACTTTAAAGAGAGAGTTATCAGCCTGTTCAAAATAAAAACATTCGTTGCCAATTTGAACTTTCTGAGAACTTAAAAAAAGAAATACATAGTAATATTATCAATTGAGGTTTCTAACTTATGCAAATTTTGAAAATTAAGCCAGAAAATTCACAAAATCAGAGTTTTTGAATCGTGTAAATATTTTCTGTCAATTATGAAAAACTAGTATACTCGATCTGTCAAGACGACAGTTAAACACAGATTACAACACTTCCTACCCCATCTCGCCTTCCTAACTATATTTCTGGCTATGCTGCTAAGCATAATTGGACAGAAATATATATATATATATATATATATATATATACATATATATATATATATATATATATGGGTCTGTGTATATATCCAGACACTCTCTCCTTATTATATAGTGGAGACGGCCTCAGATATTCTGAATATTTGCTATAAATTTTCAATTTTCCTTCCGTATTTCCATGGAATTTACACAAGAGAAATACTTTTCCTAGATAACTTTAGCAAAGTACGACAATGTAAGTAAGAGGATTCACGTTATTGTTTCAGTGAACACATAGAAATTCTGAGTTTTTTCCACATAGATCAAAATTTACGAACAGTAAATTCTGAGTATTTTCAACATAGATCTAATTTTATAAATAGTAAATATGTGTATTTTTCCACATAGATCTAAATTTATGAACAGTAAATTCTAAGTATTTTTCCACATAGATCAAAATCTATGAACAGCAAATTCTGAATATTTTTCCACATAGATCTAAATTTATGAACGGTAAATTCTGAGTATTTTCCCCACTACAAATCTAAAATATGAACAGTAAATTCTGAGTATTTTCCCCACTAAAAATTCAAATATAGACAGTAAAATCTGAATATTTACCCCACTAAAAATCTAAAATATGATCAGTGAATTCTGAGTATTTTTCCTACTAAAAATTTAGAATATGAACAGTAAATTCTGAGTACTTTTACCACTAAAAATCTAAAATATAAACTGTAAATATTGAGTATGTTCCCCACTAAAAATCCAAAATATGAACAGTAAATTCTGGCTATTTTTCCCACTAAAATCTAAAATATGAACAGCATTTTCTGAGTATTTTTCCTACTAAAAATCTAAAATATGAACAGTAAATTTTCTGTATTTTCCCCACTAAGCATCTAAAATATAAACAGAAAATTCTGAGTATTTTCCCTACTAAAAATCTAAAATATGAACAATAAATTCTGAGTATTCTCCCCATTAAAAATCTGAAATATGAACAGTAAATTCTGAGTACTTTCCCCGCTAAAAAAACTAAAATATGATTAGTGAATTCTGAGTATTTTCCCCACTAAAAATCTAAAATATGAACAGTAAATTCTGAGTATTTTCCCTCTCTAAAAATCTAAAAAAAAAGCCAGTAAATTCTGAGTATTTTTCCCTCTAAGAATCTAAAGTATGAACAGTATTTTTTCATATAATTCTTAGATTTCTTTGGTAAACTTCAGCAAATTCTCGAGTCGTATACCAGGATATCTCTACGCCCTAGTTCATCCTACCTTGAGCTGCGTTAATTGAGCAGCCTCCATAATTTTAAGGCCTTGAATGTGAACTTCATTACCAGGTTTGCTCTCACTGGGGCGTGATGTACTGCAAATTTTCATTTAACAGTTTCTAACAAAGAAGCGGAAAAAAAATTATTTTTTATTGAATGCGAACTACGTCAGAGAAAGATGAGGTATTGTTTGGAAAGGAGAGCGGGGTGTTTAACTTTCGTAAATATGTCTTGTTCATATATTATATATTTGTTTAATTCAAACTATGTTGGAGAAAGATGTGTTAATATTTGTAAAAAAAAAAAAAAAAAAAAAGGTTTAACTTTCCTCATTGGGTTATTTTCCCTGTTGGAGTCCATGAGTTTATAGCATCCTGCTTTCCCAACTTGGGTTGTAGGTTAGCAAATAGTAACAACAACAACAACAACAACAACAACAACAACAATAATAATAATAATAATAATAATAATAATAATAATAATAATAATTCTCCCCATATATATAGTATAATAAAAAGTATATCTATATATATATATATATATATATATATATATATATTTCATTTTTTTTCTTTCCGATCACGTCCAGCGGCATTGCTAGACATATAACCACTCAGTTTCTTCTCATCCATCGTGTAGGGGTGAAAGAAAGTAGTTATACCCTGATGATAGTGGTTGTAGTTAGGGAAGAAGTTTGGGGGTGGGAACGACTGAATCTATGTATGTGCACACTGATCTAAATATTCAGCTGATATTTTTGACGGGTCGTGTACACTATATGTATAGGTACAGTAGTAGGTACAGTTGGACACAGGAATTGCTGGTACACATCGTTCTGAAGAAGTGACCCAGCCACACCCTTACTACACAGCGAGTTACTGTGTTTAGCTCCGCCCACCACCGCCCTTCCGTCTTACACTATCTGTTTGGTTATTCGTCACGAAGTAAGGGTGTGACAGGGTTTACATCTTGGGAGTGAGGTATACCAGGAATTCCTGTGTCCTACAGTTCCTCAATCCAAGCTATAAAATGGCACGTTATGTCCCTATTGTAGAGTCCTTGGTTACACAACCCTCTCTTATATAAGAATATTTGTTTAATGCAATATGGGTGCAATAAAGAAAAAAAATATTTATGTTTATTAGGTATACTACTGCACTTAAGTTGTTCAGGGGCTACTTTTCTCTTGTTAAGGGTAGAAGAGACTTTAGTTGTGGTAAGCAGTTCTTCTTGTTCTCTGTACCAGGGTCTTGCACTACTAGAAGATAATCTTTAGTTATGGTAAACAACTCTTCGAAGAGAAGAACACTCCAAAATCAAATCATGGTAAGAAGAGACTCTTTAGCTATGGTAAAGACACTCCACAATCAAAGCATTGTTCTCTAATCTTGGGTAGTGCCATAGCCTCTGTACCAGGGTCTTGCACTATCTTGGGTTGGAGTTCTCTTGATTGAGGGTACATTCGAGCAGAGTATTTTATCAGCTTCATTATTTCCTTTCCTCACTGTGCTACTTTCCCTATAGTCCGTGGGCTGAGGGGGCTCACCTTGCACCCCCCCTTAAAATTGACAAAAGTGCATTTAGGTTGTAGCTTTTGATCCATATTTTCATTTTTTTAATGTTCCCATTGAAAAAATAGGGACGCACTACCACTACTGGGCCACTTTCTTCGATGACATCATCGAATTTTGCTGGTGCCAATTTTGGGGTAGGGGAAACCAAATTAGACATAACTCCGGACTGAATGGTCAGAGAAAGATAAATGACATATCAAAATGTTTGCTTTGGACCTCTCTAACAGATAAAATAAACAATTTGCAATTATGTTTAATAATTAAGTCACCAGAGGCTAAAAGGTCACCAAATGTGGGGTCAAGTGAAAATTTTAGGCACCTCCATAAATGTAACCCCAGGACCAGCCAGACCAATACCTGATCACATTTTCTGCCTTATTTCATCTCTAGAGACCTCAGCAAATAGAATGATACCCATTAAGTGTACTTATTGGCCAAATCTTGGAAATGAGATGTTATGTAAAAAGGTCAATTTTCAAATTTGTCGTTTTTTAGCCTCAAAATCGTAAAAACTGATAAAGCTCATAACTCTTCTTACAGAGGGGCTACGGAAACTATTTTGGTGTGTTTTCCCAGGTTTTGGGGTCAGAGAATCCCAAAAAAAGCATTCTCAACAATGTCAACTAATTACATCATGCTGAAATTTAAGATGGCCGCCACTCTGGACGCCGTAATTTTGACTTGGCTATAACTCCTCCATGATTGCAGCAAGAGAGATAATATTTGTGTCCTCACCCAGGTTCTTGAGATTACCGCATCCAATCAAGGCAGTCTCAACAAGTCTGTCAGTAAATTTGGGGAAAGTCACATAAACCAACAACAGAAATGCTTTATTTGAAGGTTATAACAATCATGAATGAAATACAATAAAACTGTACGTGAATGTATAATATACTCATATGATGCAAGACCTCATTGGGAAAATTCACACTGTGTTGCTTTGGAAAAAGTCAACCTATGCAAGGTATAAAGTTTGATAGTCTACTTGGGTACCTTTGGGTCCACTTTTGATTAATGGAAAGGCAATTATTGGAAATATCTTGTGATACAAGGGAGATCCTTGGTCCTTTGACCGTGAAATCTACCATCTTGTTACTTGAAACTCTCTTAGTCCAAGTCAGACCCACTATCATCACTTTCATAGTCATCATCAAAATTTCCATCACTTTCATAGTTATCATCAAAATTTCCATCACTTTCATAGTCATCATCAAAATTTCCATCACTTTCATAGTTTTCATCTAGGCTTTCATCATCAGACGTCTCATCATCGTCCATCATCTCAAGTATATCAGCCCTACTTGTAAGAAGTGCAGTTCCTTTGAACCAACAGGGATCTAGATTTCCATTCTTCATTATCCAACCATGATCCACAGCTGGATGAGGGACCTCAGGTTTGGGATAATAACACGCTTCCATATAGCAACCTGATAGTTTACCTCCTGATATGCTCATTTAGACACTCTTGGTGGCTGAAGAGATGAAAGATCAACATTCTTCTTTGAATCCAGCGACTGCCCACTGCACTTTAACTCGAGTATTTGGTATCGAAGCTGGTCAACTTCCTTTGTCTTAGTTTTGGCAGAATACATGGTGCAGGTGAAATCCTCAAGAGCAAGGAATATTTCATCGGTTACCTCCCATGACTCCCCTAGGCAACTGAAGACTTCTTGGTACTTTGGGCATTTCTGTAAAATTCGCAGTGGTTTTAACTTGACAATTCCTTTAAAGGAACTGGTCATATTGCATCTACTGAATGCATGCAGACCAAGGAAAGCAGACCAAGGAGAGAGGCACAGTAAGTAGGTGTGAACCCTTTTAATAGTTCTGTGACATCTATGAATCGCCTTCTATTCCCAGTGCCAGTATCAAAAAGGAGTTGCACACCTAAGTTTGGAGCATAATACAGAAGTATGAAGAATATGTCACTGTCTGGACTTCGAACCCAAACAGATTTGTATCTTTTATCCTTGGCATAGGTTGAATAGAGAATGACACGTAAATCATTCTCTTCCTGGGTTGAGTCAAGAGATTCAATTTGAAATGCAGTGATCTTCTCATTGTCTGCCCTGAGTTCGTACGCCTTGCCCTTAAAAACTAAGATAAGCTTCTTCTCTACCTTCGGTATATTCTCTTCCGTGCACCAAACCCTCAAGAGTAATTCAGTGAGCTGAGTTTTACTGTCGTCATTACTCAAGATCTCTTTCCAGTTATCTGGTCGCCTTGTGTTTTCTCCACTAACCAAACGTTTTTCTCCTGAGCCAAGATTTGATCTTTCCAGGGATTTTATTGAATTGGGCATGTAAACCGAGTGTGTTTAAATGAGCATATCAGGAGGTGAACTATCAGGTTGCGATATGGAAACGTGCCTATTATCCTAAACCTAAGGTCCATCATCCAACTGTGGATCATGGTTGGATAATGAAGGATGGAAATCTAGAACCCTGTTGGTTCAAGGGAACTGCACTTCTACAAGTATACAAGGTACCTAGAGGTGATGCTACAGATGGTGAATATGGGGAGCAAAAGCAGCAGAGACAGCAAGCATCATGATACCCGTTCATCACAGATCCAGAAGAGTGAGAAAGCCGCTAGGAAAATCAAGCAAAGAACGCATTCATTACAGAGAGATTGAAGAAGAATGATGACTTCTTTGCTCCATTGCCCACACAGAGGCTGAAGACTTTCGCTGTCATTGGCAAGAAAGCACTTGTGAAAACATCAAGTAATAAAACAGTGGAGTACAAACAGCAGGCGAATGTCACATTCAAGTTGTTGGTCGAGTCTCAAAACCACAAATTGGATGCCCAAGAACTTCTACGATACCCACTCATGCCTGTGCCATCATCACTTGAGACACCAGATGGGTATCTTCTGAAGGCAGACAAGAGCCAGGCATTCCACCACTTAGTGAAAGACACGAATGATTCCGCTATTCCTCCTGACAAAGATACCATGAGTGTAGAAGAGGGAAATACCGTGTTTCACTCAATGAAGGAAATGCCAAAAACATTCAAACAGATATATCAAAACATTTTGTCCGTCTCTACATCTGGGAAATCCAGCATGATTTTCAGCACTGACACTTACATGCCCAATTCAATAAAATTCCAGTAGAGATAAAATCTTGGCTCAGGAGAAAAACGTTTGGTTAGTGGAGAAAACATAAGGCGACCAGATAACTGGAAAGAGATCTTGAGTAATGACGACAATAAAATTCAGCTCACTGAATTACTCTTGAGGGTTTGGGTGCACGGAGGAGAATATACCAAAGGTAGAGAAGAAGCAGATTATCTTAGTTTGTAAGGGCAAGGCCTACGAACTCAGGACAGACAATGAGAAGATCACTGCATTTCAAATTGAATCTCTTGACTCAACCCAGGATGAGAATGATTTACGTGTCATTCACTATTCAACCTATGCCAAGGATAAAAGATACAAATCTGTTCGGGCTCGAAGTCCAGACAGTGACATATTCTTCATACTTCTGTATTATGCTCCAAACTTAGGTGTGCAACTCCTTTTTGATACTGGCACTGGGAATAGAAGGCGATTCATAGATGTCACAGAACTATTAAAAGGGTTCACACCAACTTACTGTGCCTCTCTCCTAGGTCTGCTTTCCTTGGTCTGCATGCATTCAGTAGATGCAATATGACCAGTTCCTTTAAAGGAATTGTCAAGTTAAAACCGCTGCGAATTTTACAGAAATGCCCAAAGTACCAAGAAGTCTTCAGTTGCCTAGGGGAGTCATGGGAGGTAACCGATGAAATATTCCTTGCTCTTGAGGATTTCACCTGCACCATGTATTCTGCCAAAACTAAGACAAAGGAAGTTGACCAGCTTCGATACCAAATACTCGAGTTAAAGTGCAGTGGGCAGTCGCTGGATTCAAAGAAGAATGTTGATCTTTCATCTCTTCAGCCACCAAGAGTGTCTAAATGAGCATATCAGGAGGTGAACTATCAGGTTGCTATATGGAAGCGTGCCCATTATCCCAAACCTGAGGTCCCTCATCCAGCTGTGGATCATGGTTGGATAATGAAGAATGGAAATCTAGATCCCTGTTGGTTCAAAGGAACTGCACTTCCTACAAGTATTGCTGATATACTTGAGATGATGGACGATGATGAGACGTCTGATGATGAAAGCCTAGATGAAAACAATGAAAGTGATGGAAATTTTGATGATGACCGTGAAAGTGATGATAGTGGGTCTGACTTGGACTAAGAAAGTTTCAAGTAACAAAATGGTAGATTTCACGGTCGAAGGACCAAGGACCTCCCTTGTATCACAAGATATTTCCAATAATTGCCTTTCCATTAATCAAAAGTGGACCCAAAGGTACCCAAGTAGACTATCAAACTTTATACCTTGCATAGGTTGACTTTTTTCTGTAGTCCAAAGCAACACAGAGGGAATTTTCCCAATGAAGTCTTGCATCATATGAGTATATTGTACATTCATGTAGTAATATTTATTTCATTCATGATTTTCGTAACCTTCAA
This sequence comes from Palaemon carinicauda, assembly GCF_036898095.1. Classification (NCBI taxonomy): domain Eukaryota; kingdom Metazoa; phylum Arthropoda; class Malacostraca; order Decapoda; family Palaemonidae; genus Palaemon; species Palaemon carinicauda. The sequence continues at coordinate 37,674,239 of NC_090749.1, read as the reverse complement.
ATTAAGCATTTCTGTTGTTGATTTATGTGACTTTCCCCAAATTTACTGACAGACTTGTTGAGACTGCCTTGATTGGATGCGGTAATCTCAAGAACCTGGGTGAGGACACAAATATTATCTCTCTTGCTGCAATCATGGAGGAGTTATAGCCAAGTCAAAATTACGGCGTCCAGAGTGGCGGCCATCTTGAATTTCAGCATGATCTAATTAGTTGACATTGTTGAGAATGCTTTTTTTGGATTCTCTGACCCCAAGACCTGGGAAAACACACCAAAATAGTTTCCGTAGCCCCTCTGTAAGAAGAGTTATGAGCTTTATCAGTTTTTACGATTTTGAGGCTAAAAAACGACAAATTTGAAAATTGACCTTTTTACATAACATCTCATTTCCAAGATTTGGCCAATAAGTACACTTAATGGGTATCATTCTATTTGTTGAGGTCTTTAGAGATGAAATAAGGCAGAAAATGTGATCAGATATTGGTCTGGCTGGTCCTGGGGTTACATTTATGGAGGTGCCTAAAATTTTCACTTGACCCCACATTTGGTGACCTTTTGACCTCTGGTGACCTAATTGTTAAACATAATTGCAAATTGTCTATTTTATCTGTTAGAGAGGCCCAAAGCAAACATTTTGATATGTCATTTATCTTTCTCTGACCATTCAGTCCGGAGTCATATCTAATTTGGTTTCCCCTACCCCAAAATTGGCAGCAGCAAAATTCGATGATGTCATCGAAGAAAGTGGCCCAGTAGTGGTAGTGCGTCCCTATTTTTTCAATGGGAACATTAAAAAAATGAAAATATGGATCAAAAGCTACAACCTAAATGCACTTTTGTCAATTTTAAGGGGGGGGGGGGTTGCAAGGTGAGGCCCCCCCCCCCCCCCCCCCCCAGCCCACGGACTACTATTGGAGCCCCTGGGCAAATATCGTCCTGCTTATCCAACTAGGGCTATAGCTAGGAGTTTTGGAAGACATCAAATTTATCCCCTTTTTTGATGTATGTTTTATGAGCTTCTTAAGTCAGATACTTTTATCTCTTAGGGAGTTTTTCAGTAAATGAAAACTTCAATTCTTATCTTAGCCATTTTTCATCCTTAACACTTTATATAGCTTTCGCTTTTGTTTGCCTTTATCTTGTATTTTTTTCTCACATCTTCGTCTCTGTTTTTTATTTATTTGTCTATATCTTTATTTTCATCATCACTTTTTTCTTTTATATATTTGGTTTTTATTTTCTTTTTTCCTATTGCATCCTACATTATTGTTTTCCTTTTTTCTGTAGTATCATTATTACATTTTATTATTATTATTATTATTATTATTATTATTATTATTATTACTATTTTTATTACTACTAGCTAAGCTGGAACCCTAGTTGGAAAAGGAGGGTGCTATAAGCCCAAGGGCTCCAACAAGGAAAAGTAGCCCAGTTAGGAAAAGAAACAAGGACAAATAAAATATTTTAAGAACAACAAACTTTAAAAACTTTAACACAACAAGAAGAAGAAAAATAAGACAGAATGGTGTGCCCGAGTGTACCCTCAAGCAAAAGAACTCTAACCCAAGACAGTGGAAGACCATGGTACAGAGGCTATGGCACTACCCAAGACTAGAGAACAATGGTGTGATTTTGGAGTATCTTTCTCTTAGAAGAGCTGCTTACCATAGCTAAAGAGTCTCTTCTACCCTTACCAAGAGGAAGGTAGCCACTGAACAATTACAGTGCAGTAGTTAACCTGTCGAGTAATAGCTGTACAGTAAAATGCCTAATTGTGAAGGAATAGGCCAGACTATTCGGTGTATGTGTAGGCAAAGGAAAAATTAATAGTAATATTTGTCTTTATTGTCTTCTTTTTCCTTCTTTTTATCTTTTTTTTATTTTTATTTTACTTTTTTTTCCATTTCAACTTGTTCCTTTATTCTGTTACTTTTTCATTTTAATTCGTTATTCTAAATTCTCCCTTTTTACTTTCCATTTCCATTTTCTTTTGATTTTCCACATTTCTTTTTGATTTTCCACATTTCCTTTTATGTTTTCTTTAATTTTTTTCGTTTGCTTTGCATTTTTTGTTTTTTATTCCATTATCAATTTCCAATATATTCTTCTTTCCTTTTTTGTCCTTTTTATCTACATGCCTCATTTTATTTTTTTTGCCATTGGTATTTTTCTCCTCTGTAATACAATTCATTCTCATTTTCCTTTATTGTCCCTAATTATCGCTTTGATATTTCATTTTTCTTCCTTCTTTATATTGATTTTTTTCCCTGTAATATTCTTTTTTTTTTTTAAAGCATCTGCTAATTTTTTTCCTCATTATTTTTTATTTTTTCTTTAGCAATTTTTTTATCTTAATTTTCTGTCTCATTTCTATTTGCCTACTTATTTTTTTCTGCTTAATTTTGGTTAACTCATAATTCGTTTTTTTCTCAATTTTCTGTGTTATTTTATTTGATTACTTATTGTTTTATGTTTAATGTTTGTTTCCTCATTATTAGTCTTTTGCTTTTGTAACCTTTTTTCATATTGTTTTATTTTGTTTGCCTACTTATTATTCTTTTTCTTTAATATTTGCATTTTATTCTTATACCTTTTCCATAAATATTTTCTGATTCGTATCTTTTAAATATATTATTTTTCTTCTTTTTCTTTTTTCTTCCTTTCGTTCCGTTGTCGCCTTTCCTCTTCATTTTTTGGTGTTTCTCTTCCCTCTTTCCTCATTTCGCCTCATTTTATCTAATTACAACTTCTCATTATACCGTAGATGTTGCACCACCGGCTCCCTTGATATCCACGTGAGCTGTGTAATGGCTTAAACTCTCTCTCTCTCTCTCTCTCTCTCTCTCTCTCTCTCTCTCTCTCTCTCTCTCTCTCTCTCTCTCTCTCTCTCTACCAAAGAGCAATGTTGGGATAAGTAGATTGTTAACGCAGTATGTAAGATAGAGCTTGGTAGAGTTTTCAGGTGCTGTGATATAGAGCGGTGTTTAGAGCATATATGTATAGAATTGGTAAAAAAGTGCCAGAAAAAAGTTTACCAAAGTCTAAGATACGCGAAGAGGGCATATTATAGGGCATGATATTATTATTATTATTATTATTATTATTATTATCATTATTATTATTTCTTGGTAGGAGACCCTCCTTCAAACAGGTGGAGTTAAATACTATGGCTGCATCGGCAGAATTCAATTTCTTGTCCAATTTCTCGATTCTTCGGACAATTCTTTTTTCACATATTGCTACATTCAGCTAGCAAATTGGCGAAGCTCATCAGGGTGAAGGATACAAATCAGGTTAAGGCTGGATGTAATTAATACAAGTACAAGTAATACTCGAAAATTACAGGTAAAGTCAGGAGTGGGTTGCGACACGTTTCGGAACAGCTTGCTCCGTCTTCAGGCGAGAAGTGAGGCTCTGGCTTGTTGTTGTTGGGGTATTAAAGCCAACACTTGTTGTTGGCACGGGCCTTTCCCTTGGTTGGCCCGTAGGTAATGGCTCTGGCTTGTTGGGGTATTAAAGCCAACACTTGTTGTTGGCACGGGCCTTCCTTGGTTGGCCCGTAGTTGGCTCTGGCTAGATCTGGGTCCTTATATATCCCGGCTCTGGTTCGTAGAGAGGGACCTCGAATTTTGATTGGTCGAGCGGAGGTTGTAAGTTCGGGTGGCAGATGTACGACGAGCTCGGCTCGGCCTCCCAGGCTGAGAGGTAGGAAGGGATCCTGGCTCCTGATTGGTCAGGACGCGTGCCGAGCCAGCCAAAAAGTCAGGCAGGCTCCTCTCTCGCTCAGTGGACTGGGCTGAGAGAGGTATCCGAGCACCCTGATTGGCTGAGGCGCGCGCCGAGACGGGCTCAATGTCAGTCAGCCCATTCCTACGCTCAGCAGGCAAGGAATTTCAGCCTGCTTACATATATTTATTAGATAGTTCACCAACTTTCTCAGTGGAGATACCTTAATGTGGTAAAACGGTTTGTGTATTGTCATAATCAGCAACGTTGTGCTAGTCAAAGCTGGTTTGCTGTTAGCGATCAAGCAAAAATCTTCCATCATCACCAATCCGTACTAGAGAGCATGATGATGAAAATTCCCAAACCCTAGACAAGACTAAGGATATGTCTGAGGCCTTTTTACTGCGGATGGCTAGAAACTTCTGTATTTTGAAGTATTTTTTGCTGGAACCTGTTTAGAGATATTATACTTCTGTTTCTACTCCCTATTTCTCCTTGCTTTTTTTTTTAATTATATTTGTTGTAAATAAGCTAGATTTGACTAGGAATACCCTTCTTGTCGTCTTGATCAAGCGAAAAGAATTTTGATGGGAATGATGTATGGGAAGAGACATTATTCATTAGAATAAAGATTTTTTAATCTTTATAAAAATGTCCAAATAAGTAGAGATAACTTTGTAGTCTTATTTGGCCTAAAATCGGGACTTTGGGGTCTCTCTCTCTCTCTCTCTCTCTGTCTCTCTCTCTCTCTCTCTCTCTCTCTCTCTCTCTCTCTCTCTCTCTTCCTTTTAGTACACTTTAATACCACCATATTCTTAAGTTCTCCCTGTCTCACTCGTTATTTAAAGTATATGCACACCGCCTCTCTCTCTCTCTCTCTCTCTCTCTCTCTCTCTCTCTCTCTCTCTCTCTCTCTCTCTCTCTCTCCTTATTATTACACTTTAATACCAACTTATACTTCCGTTTTCCCTGTCTCACTCTCCATTTAATGTATATGCATACACACACACACACACACACACTCTCTCTCTCTCTCTCTCTCTCTCTCTCTCTCTCTCTCTCTCTCTCTCTCTCTCTCTCTCTCTCTCAATTATGCAACTCTTGAGAAGCAGAGAAACCTGTTTTTTATGTAAATTCCAGAGAGAATATGTCAGGTAATTTTTCCTCGCTTTCATGAAAAGTCTTTTATTTTGTGTTCCATTTTTTAGAAATTCATATATCTTGTTTATAAACGAGCAGTGGAGAAGTGAGGTAATTAGGTTGTCTCTATGAGATTTAATTAAATGTTTTTTTTTTTATTCATTTATACTTTTAGATTCAAGTTTATGAATTTGATGCAGATATGGTTGAAATGGGTTTTTAATTATTATTATTATTATTATTATTATTATTATTATTATTATTGTTGTTGTTGTAGTAGTAGTTGTTGCTATTACTTTTATTATTATTATTGTTGTTGCTGTTGTTGTTGTTGTTTTTGTAGTTGTTGTTGTTGTTGTTGTTATCGGTGTTATTGTTGTTGTTGTTGTTGTAGCTAATATTATTATTATTATTGTTGTTGTTGTTGTTGTTGTTGCGTTTGTTGTTGTTGCTGTTGTGGTTGTATTTGTTGCTATTATTATTATTATTATTATTATTATTATTATTATTATTATAGCATACACTGGTAATATTTAATTAAATTTTGCACTATTTTTTCCAGTTATTGTCACTCTAATTATAAATTTACATTTTTGGAAGAATTAAAATATGATTATATTAATTTAAGGCTAAAGTGAATGGTACTACTTTTTTTGCTACTTCAACTACTATTTAAGATAAAAATAACAGAGATTATGAAATTAAAATGTAATCCATTATTAAAATATAGAATTGCTCATTGTTCATCATTAACTTTACAAAATACACACTTCCATCCATTACTTCGTCCCATTCGTATATTTCAAAAGGAAAAGTGCAGACGAAAACTCCCTTAATTAGACTTAACACAGAGGAGTTAATTGTGCTTCTTTTCCTCTATCCATATATAATCAAGATTTATGACGCAACTTTTGGGAAAAAAATAAATTTATCCTTTTTCCCGACAGCCCAGAAAAAAATTATATAATGTGTTCCCCTCCGAGCTGCAAGGAAAAAGATGTAGTTTAACTGGATGTTAACACTTGTTTAATTATATATGAGAGAGAGAGAGAGAGAGAGAGAGAGAGAGAGAGAGAGAGAGAGAGAGAGAGAGAGAGAGAGAGATATTGACTACACTCATATACTTATATATATATATATATATATATATATATATATATATATATATATATATATATATATATATATATATATATATATATATATATATATATATATATATATACAATAACAAATGCAGCCACTTCTAATTCACTGTAGAAAAAAAGGCCTCAGACAAGTCCTTATTCATGTCTGGGGTTTGGCCAGTTTTCATCATCACGCTTTGGTGGCCAGCGCAGATTGGTAGGATATTTTTGTCTGATCGCTCACAGCTAACCTACCTATTATGAGTTGCCCTGACTAGTACACCTTTTCTGATCATGGCGATACACAAACCCTTTCACCACGCTATGGTATCCTCTCTCTCTCTCTCTCTCTCTCTCTCTCTCTCTCTCTCTCTCTCTCTCTCTCTCTCTCTCTCTCTCTCTCTCTCTCTTTATAAATATATATATATATATATATATATATATATATATATATATATATATATATATATATATATATATATATATATATATATATATATATATAAATATATATATATATATATATATATATATATATATATATAAATATATATATATATATATATATATATATATATATATATATATATATATATATATATATATATATGTATATATATATACATAAAAGTTTGTGTGTATAGCGGTATAACATTAATTAGTATACCAGAAAATGTTTATGGTAGGACTTTGATCCAGAAACGATGGCAAGTGACAGTTTGATTGATAGGGAGTAAAAAGAGGAAGTTCTTCATAATTCAGTTTTGTGAGAAATCAAGAGTAAAAATAGACATCAAGTTAGAATAGAAAGAAACGTAAAGAGGAAGGTATTTAGAATTTGAACAGATATGACAAGTTTTTAAAGCAATTTAAAGGGTTTAAGATTAAGGTGATATAAGGGTTAGTGTATATAGCCCGGTGATTGATTGGTTTGGTATGAATGTCGGTCTAAGATATAGGGGTATTATGTCTTTGTGGCTGTTCAACATGTGTATAGATAGGGTGATTCAGAGGTTAGGAAAAAGACGTTAATTTTATGCATGAAGTTATGAATAGAATGTGGATAAGGTTTACATATGTATATAAATATATATATATATATATATATATATATATATATATATATATATATATATATATATATATATATATATATATATATATATATATATGTGTTATATATATA
>NC_090749.1:37652058-37654558 GCF_036898095.1 Palaemon carinicauda | reverse complement strand
AATGTCACTTGAACGTTATGCTGGATAACTCTTGGTATGGCAACACATCCTTCGTTCAACAATATCTTATGAATACACAGAGCTGTGTCAATCTCTTCAAGTTTTGAGTAAAAAACACCACGACCACTTCGGTTTAAGAAGCGAATGACCTCAACACAACCAGTTAGGGATTTGACTGCATATGGCAGGAGGATGTGTTTAGGAGGTATTACCTTTGCACATGTTAAACTATACACGATGTCTTGCCCAACTGATTCAATGAGCCTATGTAATCGATCTGATACAGGAGCTGAGGGGTCTGATTCACCTATGAACAGAATTCTCAAGAAGGTTTTCACAGAATATGGTATGAAGGCTGCTCCATCTTTCATCTCCTCTAATACTGGGGGCCATGGCATTTTGACATCATGCTGTTTGACATCATTTCTCAGGATAGTGGACAAGTTTCGCATCATGACATGTATATTTGAGGTGTTCTGCTTAGTAGCTAGGAGTTCCTTTTTAAGTTTTTTGTTTTCTATGACAAGCTGAGAAAGGGAAAGGTTATCGGGATACCCCAGCAATTTGCCAGTCTCATCTGGTATTACATGAATATTCTCCCCAAACTCCCCCTCAATCATTCTACGGATATGCTTTTTAGTTGAGACTTTAACATCCTCTAGGCCTACAGTAGATTCTACAAACAGATCAAGCAGGTATTTACATAATTCAGTCATTCTTATCACTTGAGGCTTCTCAAATATAACATCCCTAATGTATTTAAACAGTCCACTATAACAAAGTTCTTCAGTCTTGGCATACTCCTCGTTTGGGTCCGATGCCACAGGATCAGCACTACCTTCAGAAGAGGAATGAGAACTTGGTTTGGTATACCTAGGGTAGCAAGAACGATGGTAGTGTCCCTCAGCTGCAACTAAGTCTCGTGACATAATCGCCATCATTCTCTGATAACTTTTGTCAATTGCTGCTTGCCTAACTGTCTGGCCAGAACGAAGTTCTACACATTGAACCAAAGGCTCTCTTATCTTGGTCTTCGTGAGATATTTACTGCTTTTCAGACATAAAATGCAAACAGGTTCATATGCACGTGATGATGATGATGATGTTAGGCTTGCAGACTAATTCCTCCGGTTAACTTCTTTCTGTACCCGACTCCCTGGCTTCCCTTCAGATGCTGCTTTTTCAATAGCATCCAGGTCACGTTTCTCAACGAACTTATTCCTGCATCCCCTGTGATATAGGACTTGTGGTACCTCATCATCTATGGCAGTGTCAGCAATCCTAAGAATTCTGACATGCTTCCGAAACTCAGCTGCTTTTAGGGCCCGTTTCCACGATGCATGATCCTGGGGCGAATTCAACTCAAGGTCTGTATCATCGCATTCAAAGATAAAGGAATTGCGTATTAACTTGCACGGCAACAGTACTTGGTCTGGATCAGCAGAACTCTCCATGATAGCCTGGAAATGAAAAATGAAATTAGACACTTAGTTGTATACAATCCTAAAAAATGCTAAGACCCTCTGACCTTATCAATGTAAAATGTACAGCGCTCTATCTCAATAAATTGTAGTCTGTTTAGAAGTTATTTCAGAGAATTGGAAGGGATACCGGTTTTAAATGGGTTAAAGGGCTGTCAAATGACTTTGTCCCTTGTAAACCTGAAAAAATGTAACCTAGTATATGGATATTGCAATATTTTAATGGTTAAAAACAGATTTCAGCAAAACATGCATACTAAATGATCAGAATATTGAGTAATTTAATTAAGTTTCTTCTCTGGCTAAAAATGAACTTTAAAAAAAAAAAGTGTCAAATACCGTTAAGTATCATACTTCAAATACAAATAAATTCAATATTTCTAGGCATAAAATGGATTTGGACACTTATTATCTCCATATCTCCAATCTCAGCCCATTTCAGTGGAGAAATTCTCATTTGTTCAGTATCTGGGGTGATTTTTTGAACAGAGCTACTGATTTTAGGCAAGGGAAAAATCTTGTGACCTTTTGACCTCTAGTGACCTACTTCATCAGCATATGGGCAAATATGACATATAATTATGTAGAACATAAAATTCCCAATATTTTGAGTGGTCATGCGTAGCAATTGGACCATTACTTCAAAAGATAATTCAATTTATATTTCCCCTACCCCAAAATTTAGGATGCCATACTGGGACCATTCGTAGATCTTCATGAGGTGATTATTAGCATTAAGCTACTGCTCTAAGCTTGGCTTCAAACTTTTTTTTTGTCTATGGATATATACCTATCAAGAAAACACAGTGACATTTTGCCACCCCAGGTGGTACCAATATCTGGTCTGGCTCATGGACTATAAGAAAGTTAACTGAATCGTGTGAGCGTGAGACTTGGTGAATGAGGGATATAGTCAGAGAGAAGAGGAAGAGGAGAAGATAGAGATTTATTCGTTATGCAGATGCGCTTTGAAGAACCCCGATTTTTTGGACTCGCTTTAGTTTCATTGCTGTGTGTTG
>NC_090749.1:37622058-37634558 GCF_036898095.1 Palaemon carinicauda | reverse complement strand
TCCGTTTTCCTTATCTATTCGTTCAGATTAGTGCATTAGTTACATGTCCTATCTAATGTGGTTTCAATCCGTTAAGTTATTATTATTATTATTATTATTATTATTATTATTATTATTATTATTATTATTATTATTATTATTATTGTTGCTGTTATTATTATTAGCTAAGCCACAAACCTAGTGGGAAAAGGTAGCTGCTAAAAGCCCAAGAGCTGTAAAATGGAAAATAGCCCTGTGAGGAAAGGAAATAAGAGAAATCTACAAGAAAAGTTTGAGAACAATAATAATATTAAAATGAATATGTCATAAACTATAAAAAACTTGAAAATACCAAGAGGAAAAAAACTTTAACAAAACAAGAGGAAGAGAAATAAGATAGATTGGTGTGCTCGAGTGTACCCTCAAGCAAGAGAACTTTAACCAAAAACAGTGGAAGGAATTGATACAGATGTTATGGGACGACCTAAGACTAGAGAACAATGGTTTAATTTTGGAGTGTCCATCTAGAAGAGCTGCTTACCAAAGCTATAGAGTCTCTTCCACCCTTACCAAGAGGAAAGTGGCCACTGAAAAATTACAGAGCAGTAGTTAATCAAAGAGATGCAATGTGTCAAAACCCCTACTTTCAGGCTATCTTCATCTCATCTATATTCCTTCCAGAGCCCTGGACAAAGGCCTCTGCATTCCCTGAGTCATTCTTTTTTCTTGTCACTCTACAATGAGCAGAACAGATGTCAATTAGGATGATGGTCTTATCCATTGCATGGAACAGACTCCGCAACACACACCAATGAAACCAGCCAGCACAAAAGATCTTGGCTCTTCGAAGAGCGTTTGCTGAAAGAATCTCTCTCTCTCTCTCTCTCTCTCTCTCTCTCTCTCTCTCTCTCTCTCTCTCTCTCTCTCTCTCTCTCTCTCTCTCTTAATCGCTAGTGGCATTTCCTAACAATGTTTATATACACAAGTTAGTGTTCCTCCTTTCTCTATCTCTTAATCTAAAACAAATACCTGCACACATATTCTCTCTCTCTCTCTCTCTCTCACACACACTATTGCAAGTGGCATTTTTCCACAATTCATTTACTCTCTCTCTCTCTCTCTCTCTCTCTCTCTCTCTCTCTCTCTCTCTCTCTCTCTCTCTCTCTCTCTCTCTCACATACAATCGCAAGTGGTCTTTTTACACAATTGATATAAACATATGTTTCCCTTTTTCTGTCCTGTCTAATCAAACACCAAACACCTGTACACATTCTCTCTCTCTCTCTCTCTCTCTCTCTCTCTCTCTCCCCCTCTCTCTCTCTCTCTCTCTCTCTCTCCTCTCTCTCTCTCTCTCTCTCTCTCTCTCTCTCTCTCTCATACACTATCGTAACTGGCATTTTTACACAATTCATTTATTCAAGTGTTTTCCCCATTTCTGTCTTAGCCTATTCGAACACCAAACACCTACACAGAATATCTCTCTCTCTCTCTCTCTCTCTCCTCTCTCTCTCTCCTCTCTCTCTCTCTCTCTCTCTCTCTCATTTATATACATAATACTTAGTGTTTTCCCTTTCTCCATCTCTCTTAATCTATAAGATTTAGACAAATACCTGCACACAAGTGGCATTGTTTACACAATTCATATACACAAGTGTTTTCCCTTTTTCTGCATAGTCCAATCAAACACCAAACACCTGCGAGTATTCTCTCTCTCTCTCTCTCTCTCTCTCTCTCTCTCTCTCTCTCTCTCTCCTCTCTCTCTCTCTCTCTCTGTAATCACCCAGCCACAGAAACTGGCTGCAGACTAAATGATGAGTTAAATTCACCGTGGATTGGGCCTTACTAACAACAAAATAAACATTGGTGTCCGTAGATAAAACTCCCGCACTGAGGCAGCTTATAAAATTATAGGGACCTTCCTGTTAACTTTATATTATTTTATTTGTTATTTTATTTACTTTATACTGTGTTTCTCTATTTTGATGCCTTTTTATTCCATCAAACAGTCGTTGTTATTTTTCCAATTAATATATTATTTTGTAAATACAGAAGACAAATAAGAATAAAATGTGTGCTATACTCTAGAGGGAATGAGAACAAAACTAATTCTTATTATAAGAAAACGTTCAAGTTCAATTTATAAGAGCAATATTGAAAAGAAAGTCTTCAGAAAGAAGTCAAAACGTTTATAGATATCTTCATCTACAATGTAACTGTTAAGAAGAAATAGAAACCATTTTAAGAAAACGTTCGCTCCATCTCAAACGTTTAAAAAGGGAAAAGGTCCATTTTCTATCGCCGTGTGCAGCGAATCCATTATGATTATGGATTTCAACATCAGCTTCAGATAAACGTGCGATGTCCTTTGGCAAAATTTCTATTTTTTTCGAGAACATGAAACTGATGTTCTTCATGGGCCAGAATATTGGTGGATGTGGGGGGGGGGGGGGGGCTGCGAAGTTATTTGGAGAGCGTGATCACGCAGGGGGCTGTGGGGAACCGTGATGGGAAAGGGGAGCCCTTGGAAGAACGACGCTCTCGTCATAATTTCTAACAGGTTTTGAATTTAGCGAATTTGTGGTCCTCAGTGGCGTAAATATCTTTCTAATGTCTTTCACCACGACGTTTGCTATCACTGGTATTTGAGGAATGGGGAACCCTTTCCCCAACGGGGATGAGGGAGCTAGCGTCCTTTGGGGAGGGACGGATGGAAGAATTAAGGACAATGAAAGGCGGTATCCTTGGACTTCGCCAATTTATCCCTCCGCGAAAAAAAAAAAAAAAAAAGGTGATTGTAGAAAGAAGCGCCATTTCTCATCATACTTCGGGATCTTTTGAGTGTCCCGACATTGATATGATCCTCTATGGATATGTATGACAAGGGAATAGTTATTTTTTTTTTTTTGTATGAAGATAAAGACTGGCCAGAACTTAAACGACATCTCTTGCTCCACCGAATAAAGATGATACCAAACAAATTATTTTTATCATATGTTACCAAGATGCAGTGAAATAAATGTCTTTTGCGAGTACAGTATAAATTGTTTATTGCTTAAAAAAAAAAGAATCAAGAGAACTATAGTTTTGCCTATTCATTAAACCTTCTCTTTTGTCCTCATACACCTGACAACACAGATGACCAAACAGTTCTTCTTCACTTAAGGGATTAAACAACTGCCAATGTAACTGTTCAGTAGCCACTTGCCACTTTTTAAGGGTAGAACAGACTCTTTAGCTGTGGTAAGCAGGGAGAGAGAGAGAGAGAGAGAGAGAGAGAGAGAGAGAGGAGAGAGAGAGAGAGAGAGAGATCTTAAACTATTCCTAGCATATAGTTAGATCAACTTCGGAAATATGATTATGACCTGAAGTTTTTCCTCATTATTTTACCCCAGCCTCAAATCTTTTTGGAAAATCACCAGCTAATGAACTACTATGAGATTCAGGGCCTCTGTAACACGGTTTTTTCGCAATAATTTTTTATCTACGAATTTCATAAATATAACGCTTATTCAGAATGCACATTATATCTACACATAAATTTTGACTATATTCTGCATTACGTAGGTTGAATAAATTTGGTACTTATAATGTAAAAGTGACGTTTTTTGAAGACGGGCCAACTTACTCAGAGAAAAGGTTTCGAACGCACTCGTTACGTAACTTATGATGGCATTTCTTCCCTCTTTCTCGATTGATGATTGGCTATACGTAACGAAGGCTATACCTCTGCCAACAATGACACAAAAGTTTAAATAAAAGCAAAGCAGTACACCTTTATGAACTCTGAAACCTCTCCACTGATAATTGTCATAATGAACAAACCAACAAAATATGTTAATAAATACAAAAACACTTCGATTATTAGTTTAACTCCCAAAATAAGTTTCCTAAGAAATTACAATCTACTTTATAGGTCACAATCAGATTGACAAGGTGTAGGGAATAGTTAGTAATTTTCAAAAACGTAGTAGACAAGCTTGATTTGATAACTGATATATCCAATGTCATGCAATTTTTATTTATTGTCTTTCTACCTACCTATTTACTGAAAAAAAGCCGGTACCGTATTTTCGCTTTAAACCTTCACCAATAATTATCGTCAGAATGATGACTTCATGAGGCTCCACCCATTTTGGCCTCGTTATAATTCAGGATAACACTAAAGGCTATCATGGGCATTGCTGGATTATAAAATTTATATTCTGGCTAAAAAATCTCATTTCTCGAGTAGTTGTAATAAGTGCTAAATGATCCTCAAGGGTCCCAGCAGTTGGCCTAAACGTTTAATCCATGTATACTACTGTTGCGGCACTACTGCTATAGTAGTGTTACTACGCTAGCGCAGATACCCCACCCACATTTATGTATCGTTCCGCCATTCATAAAGTCTTTGTCATGTTTTTTCACTGCAATAAGCCATGGCCTCCTCAGAAATTAAGTTAAACATTAGATGATAGGTTATTTCTTTAAGCTGACAAATTTTGGCAACTGGGTATGTTATTGCCGATGTTGAAGCTAAAGATTGCATTATCATCTCTACTACTATTTGTTTGGGTACATGTGGTAATTATTTTAAAGGATAAATGAATTATGTTCACTTTACTTCTATTAATTCCCATTAGATGTACAAATAAAACTCCTAAAACTATTAATGATTTATTTACAAAATGCAGTCATGCCCAAAACATAGCCAACACGGTCGTACGGCCTAAGAAGAAGAAAAAAATGATATCGGACGATCCGTTGGTCTGATGGAGATTTTAGCACAAAAATCTTATTTTAACAAAAATAGTTATATAAAGACTGTTTACATACACTCTCTCTTTCTCTCTCTCTCTCTCTCTCTCTCTCTCTCTCTCTCTCTCTCTCTCTCTCTCTTGGTGGCATAGTGAATAGTTAATGGAAATGTTCAAAAGCCTGAATGACATTACAAGTATTATAATCATGTTAAGCTAAATACAAATCAGACCATAAACATTGGATTTAAACTAGAAACTGAATAATTACCTATTCAGACTATAGTAAATATGGCCACAGGCTTTCTCTTGACTGTACAAAGTTGCAAGTCGTAAGACAAATGCAGTTTTGCAACCACGGGGGCAATTCCAAATCCTGTTAGCCATTCCTGACTGTTATGGGTTTCAGAGCAGATGGAAGAAGGTGAATGGGTGTCTGATGGATGGGCGGGGAAAAAATTTTGTCAAAAGGTGTTTACATTGCTTACGTAATGAATGTTTTCGACTCTTGGCTCGTTATCACTGGCCATGGCGTCCGCTAGATCATTTTTACTCTATACAAATCAAAACTCTCGGGTTTAGGTTATTGATAATGCTGACAAAATTTGTGTGTGGTTTTAAAATATTTATATGTCAACTTTCAGCTACTTCCGATGCATTGATAAGGAGCAAAGTCCAAAAAAACCGTGTTACAGAGACCCTGAATCTCATAGTAATGATGGAAAAAAATTATAGGTTCGAACCCCGTCATTTGTGCTGGAATATCATACTAGTTTCTTGAAAGCCACCTGCATTTAATCGTAGTTTGGCCATAATCGATAGTTTAACCAGACCACTTGGTTGATCTGGCTACGAAAGTTTAGTGAATTGGGTAAATTTCAAAATTCGACAAAATTTAATTAATGTTTTGTTTGGTGTGTTTGTGTGTGTGTGTGTGTGTGTGTGTGTGTGTGTGTGTGTTTATATGCAATGATTCTGTTTTACGTCCTCCGGTGAAATTTGAATTTAAGATTTTGATAAATACTTTTATTTTTTGTGCTGTATCTGTATTGGATGAATTTTCCCTTTCACAATGAAATACAATGATATACATTATGTGTTTTCTGTTACATTTTTTTTTTTACGTTTCTGTGAAAATTAATATTTTTTTTTCTTTATCAAATCATTTCACATGATTGATATCATTAACTTAATGTGAAGCCGGTAATTATATTGTATCCTGTCGTGTCTTGTTATTAATTTTATGGAAACAATTACATTCTTCAAAATCCTCTCTTATATATTCCCGTATTTAGCGTGATTTAAATCATGAATATTTACAGCTTTTTTCATATGAAAACATCCATGTTTGTTTAACACTTATTTTGGCTAAAGAATTACAGCGTATTTCTATTGATATATTTTTTGTATTTTCATTGTTTAATAATAGTTATCAAAGTTATCATATCATTTTTATGAAATTTTTTACTTTGTTTATGAGAATATTTTTTCCAATATTTTTTATTTCAAGAGCTGTTTTCCTGGTCCTATCACACAGGTTAACCCTACGCACTGCAAGACCTACAAGATCCGTTTATTATATACACCCATAGGTATTTCAAATATCAAACAACATAATTTATGTTCAATATCGAATCCACATTATCGAAGTACTTATTAGAAATCAACAAAGTCCTCAGCTTCTTGATGAAAGCTTTAATAAATTCATTCTTCTCCATGTCCAGTGGGAGCTTGTTGCATAGTCTCGGGACCACATATTTGAAATCTCTAGAACCAACAGTGGACATACATCCTGGCTCCAATAACTCAAAACCACCTTTAACTGTTCTCCTGTCTTCTTACTTTCGCCAGAATGTTATATTTTGATAGGCGTGTATTTATTCATGTGTGTATGTTTGTGATTCGCACAACTCAAAAACTATTTGACCGAATCTATTTAAATTTGATGGGATGATTGGCCTCGATCCAAGTGGTTGCAACAAAGGTCAAGTTCAAGAAAAAGTAGAAAACGTCTTTTTGCTATATCGTGGTTAATTTCTATACGATTTGTACGAAACTAGTGCCAAAACGTGGATAATTCAATTGTCTATCTAAAGGCCCGGTCACACTGCCCGAACGTTGCTGGAGCGTTCCTTGAACGGTAGGGAGGTGGACCAAACCCTCGAAAATTTTATGTAACGTTTTTACGTTCGGTCATTATTAGGCTGCTGATCGTAGCAAATCCTGGCATATTTCCTTAGTTTTCTTACACCTCTATTATGGAAGTTGCTAATTTATGCAATAAGGTATTGGTATACAGGATGTCGAAAAGTTTCAGTCAGTTTTTTATTTTTTTTTCTCATTTTTTTTAATAAACTGTTAAAAAAAAAACGTAATTTTAATTAAGATGCAGCGACCGTAATTTTTACCCTACTTTGTTATTATCTTTTACAGGTTGGTGACTGTAATATCACTCCGCTACGCTTTTCGACATCCTGTATACACCAATATTGCATAAATTAGCAACTTCCATTATAGAGGTTTAAGAAAACTCAGGAAATATGCGAGGATTTGCTACGTTCAGCAGGCTAATAAAGACCGAACGTAAAAACGTTGAATTAAATTTTCGATGGTTTGGTCCACCTCCCTACCGTTCAAGGAACGCTCCAGCCACGTTCGGGCAGTGTGACCGGGCCTTTATGATGTAACGTTGGCACAGGTATGCGCTGTACCGAGTCCCCTTTCTAGTTTTGATATATTTCACCCAACATTTACCGGATTCATACCTCTCTCAACAGTATATTTTACAGTCTTCGTGTCCTTTGTATACATACAAATTTATATCTATTTAGATCGGCTTATTATTATTATTATTATTATTATTATTATTATTATTATTATTATTATTATTATTATTATTATTATTATTAGCTAAGTTACAACCCCAGTTGGAAAAGCAGAATGCTATTAGTACAAGGGCTCCAACAGGGAAAAAATTGACAAGTGGGGAAAGGATATAAGGAAATAGATATACAACAAGATAAGTAATGAACTATTAGGATATCCTAAGAACAGTAAGAACATTAAAATAGATGTTTCCCTTGGTCCAAACTTTTAATTCTATATAATAATAATAATAATAATAATAATAATAATAATAATAATAATAATAATAATAATAATAATATAAACAACCAAAATAGTAATAATAATAATAATAATAATAATAATAATAATAATAATAATAATAATAATAATAATAATAATAGTTTTTTTTTTTAAGATGTGTATTAATCATAAAAGGAATTTGTTATAGCCATTATAGGGTTATGGTCTGTTGTTGTCTTCAAAGGAGTAAGTGGGAGTTGTCGTTTGTTGACTTTTATTTATAAGAATATTCATATTTTGCGCTTTTGTTTTGAAGCATTTTTTTTTTTTACTCATAGGAATGTTATTTGATATTGCATTTTTAGATTATTTACGTTGCATAATTTGTTATGAAATGTCTAAGCCTTTCTCCTAATGTAAAATTATTGAAATTTCTATAATTAAAATGAGTAAAACTATAATTAGAATTATCAAAATTATTAATATTATTTAAATTAATAACATTATAGTACATACATATGCATAAACATACAAATGATTTAGGTATAGCATTTCATTCCATTATGAAAATATTTTTTGTATTTACTCATTCATACAACTACATACGTATTCTTTTTTTATTAATAAAAACATTCAATGTTTCACATGAAAAAATATCAACGTACGTGTTTTTTCGTCAAAAAATACGTTCTTTTCATTCCTATATTTCATTCAGAAAATATATTTTACTCTACGTGTTTACACTTTTAAATGGCTGTTTTTAACTGCAAAGGAAAATGAGAGAGAGAGAGAGAGAGAGAGAGAGAGAGAGAGAGAGAGAGAGAGAGAGAGAGAGAGAGAGAGAGAGAGAGAGAGAGAGAGAGAATGTATAAAAGAAGCACAATGCAATGTACTGAGGGATAAAATATGAATAACATTTGAATATCATCGGAAAACAGAGAGAGAGAGAGAGAGAGAGAGAGAGAGAGAGAGAGAGAGAGAGAGAGAGAGAGAGAGAGAGAGAGAGAGAGAGAGAGAGAATATGTTCAAAAGAAGCACAATGCAATGTACCGAGGGCAAAGTGTATGTAGCATTTTAATACCATTGGAAGAGAGAGAGGGGCTCGAACTCCAGAAAGGAAGATCGCCAGGCAGGGACGTTTCAGATAGGCCACCTCAAACCCCTGTTTGAATGATATTCTTATTTAAAGAAGAAAAATTGCGTACTTTTGAAGTGGTGGAGGTGGCTTATGTGGTAACTTCCCTGACTGATACTGGCCAGACTGGGGTTCGAGTCCCACACAAAATCATTAGTTCCTTTGGTCATTGCAACCTCATTATCCTTCTGAACTAGGGATTGGGCGTTTGGGGTAGCTTGTAGGTCTATCTGCTGAGTCATCAGCAGCCATTGCCTGGCCTTCCTTAATCTTAGCTTGGATGGAGAGGGGCCTTGGGCTCTGGTCATGAATATTTGGTCAGTCTCAAGGTCATTGTCCTGCTTGCTAGAGCAAAGCTACTGTTCCTTGCCTGCTGAGTAGATTTATATTGCTGATAAAAATGAAGTATGTGAAGTGTAAATTATATCTTAGTGCCTTTGTAAAAAAAAAAAAAAAATATATATTAATAAGATCCTTTTTGTCCTGCTTATGAAATTTAAATGTCCTGAAAAGGATATTTTTGTGTAAGATGGTTCTCTGTGATTGATCATACGAAAATCTCTCACCATCACCAATATGCAGTCACCAGTGAGATGATGAAAACTGGGCAATCCCCAACCATGAATTGGCATATCTGAGGCCTTTGTCCTGCATCAGACTAAAAACGGTTGCGTTTGTTGTTGTTGTTGTTGTTATCTTCGGTCATGCGAATCGTAAAGCTTGCGATTTATTAAATCAGGGGAGTTAATAATGAGGCAATTAGACGTAATTTGTATCGGTCAGATCGTGCATTTATTAAAAGCGACCAGCCATCTATAATAATCTACAATGTTTTGTGGTTCGTGTACTTAGTGTTGGTTACCTTTTCACTTGAACAAAGGTGTATATGGAAAAAAAATTTTTCTCTCTTACTGATAAATGAGAGAAAATTAGAAATTAATGTCGTATCTTTTATAATTTTACATTATTGCTCTCAAGGTCAACTCAAAGAGCTATGGAAAGAATATTGATGGGAAAAAACTAAAGTAGAGGATATTCTAACAACTTGTAAGAAAAATAAATGGACATGGGCAGGACATATAGTGAATGTCAGATAATAGATGAATATTAAGAATAACACAATGAAAGAATAACAGAATGGGTTCCTAGAGTTTGCAAAAGAAGCAAGGCAAGGAAAATAAAACGAATATTGAGGAGCTAAACAAAATTTTGTGGTCTATACTGGCTTAAAAAGACCATAAACAGACGGGATAGGAATGACATGACTTAGGCCTTTGTCATGTAGTAGACTAGCAACGGATGAGGATAATGATGATGATAATGCTATCAAAGTAAAAACGAACACATTTTCTTTTGCAATAAGATTTTATGTTTATCTTTTTTTCCGTTTTATGTGTTGGAATGTAAACTGATAGTAGCTACCTAACGGAGACAGTTTATAGTTTAAAACCCTACCTTTTACCATTTAACTAATAACTTTATTGAATAGTTTTTATTGTTTAAACTGTATAATTGATTTGAAAACTGCAAATATTTTAAAGAAATACTTAAAGTTATATATTGCATGAAGCTATCATATCGTTTTATGAAATTCATAACTTGTAAAATCATTTAAAATCGCGTTGAAATTAAAGAGTATTTGTTATTGGATCACCGCCCACGCTGAGCAGCTAATGGGCCATCATGAGTCAGGAATGTTAAACATCCAGTGAAAAAACATACAGCAAATTCAATATCAAACCTTTTATTATCACTCATCAATCTCCATAGAAGCTTGCCTATTTATTTGCAAACATATGCCTACTAATACCCAGTCATTATCGTCTGTCTCACTTATCAAAAGATTAAATGTGCCTCTAAGGAAAATTTAAACACTACCACGATTCAACTTGGTACAATTGCACCTCGTGCCACCCTTACTGCGCGGTGGGTTATTGTTTAGCCCTGTTCACCACCTCTGCCACCTCTCCCTACACTATTTGTCTTGTTTATTCGCTGCGAAGTAAGGGTGTGACATGGTGCACTTGTCCAAAGCAAGGTGTGCTTTAGTTACAGGTACTTAATAATTCATAAATATCCTCCTTTAACTTCCTTTGCCAATAGTCATGATTATTTAAATGAAGATAAAATAATAGGCAATTTATTATCCGTAACGAGTGCCAAGCTCTAGAAAATTAGACCTAGTTGTAGCACCTCCCAGGTGCTACAATAATAATGATAATAATAATAATAATAATAAGTTCAATAATAATAATAATAATAATAATAATAATAATAATAATAATAATAATAATAATAATAATAATAATAATAATATTAATAATAATAATAATAATAATAATATTAATGAATTGCCCTCTAGTCACTTGTATCTTTCCTTTTTCTATCAAGCTTTGTAAATCTCTCTCTCTCTGCTTTTGTTTTCCTATTTATGACTCTTCTGTTTGTAAGAGGCTGAAAGTGTATCACTTCTTTTTTAAGGTCCTCTCTCCTTCCTTACCTTACCATCTCCACATGTTCTTCGGGTCTGGGCTAGAAAGGAGCTTTAGGCTGTCATCCCCATTTCACTTTGCTGCTATGAAAAATTGAGGTCAAATCCCTAAGGAAATTTTGGTAATAATTTCTTAGAATATGGAAGCTTATATGTATTGGAGAAAAACAGTGAGAAAAGAGAACCTGAATTTGGTGGAACAACAATTCACAGCATTTAGAGTACGATTATACATATTCCCCCATATAATAGAGCTAGTGACTGTCTATATATTTTTTTCCTGTCACGCTGAGCGGCAGGGGGAAATGAGTAATCATATCCTGGTGAGAGTGGGTACCCAAAGAGGTACACTTGAAAACTGCAATTTTCCACGACTTGCCAAGCCAGCAGGCTGTAGTTAGGAAAGGGTGAGGGGAGGGGGAAGGTTGAATCTGTGTGTGTATATCTTTCTAAATATTTAGCAGTCATCTTTGACGGATTGCGTATGAAATTGTTGGGCTTGTCATATTTTTCTTGACTGCCTAAGAGAAAATGATACACTATATATTATATTCCCATTCATCCGTCAGCACAGTTAAATTGTTGCTCTTATTTTGCAAAGTCAGTTCCAAGGAAACAAACGCTCGGCAACTCTCCAAAATGGCCCTGAAAAGTTACCAGAAGTTTCTTTTAAATCACTTTGAACTTTTTCTTTCACCCACTCCTTTTGGCTCCAGTACAAATGGCGGATTTCGTCTAGTTTGGTCAATTCGAGGAATCCCAAAGTTGTAATGTAATTAACGTTCTTCGAAACTCTGTCTTCCAATGAGCAACATTGTCTTTTTAGAAAGCGTTAGAAAATTGTCGTCAGCCTCGGCAACTGTTTTCTCTGTAGTCCAATCAGTGACTTTCAGCGCTTGCCAGTTATCCCTTTTTATTTAACACTTTTGCTGACTGCAT
Source organism: Palaemon carinicauda (assembly GCF_036898095.1). Taxonomy (NCBI): domain Eukaryota; kingdom Metazoa; phylum Arthropoda; class Malacostraca; order Decapoda; family Palaemonidae; genus Palaemon; species Palaemon carinicauda. The sequence continues at coordinate 37,622,191 of NC_090749.1, read as the reverse complement.
TTTGCCTAGGATCATTCATTGTTTTACGTAAAGCTAAATTGAAACTTTTTCCGGGTTGGAAAAATCAGAGCAACTGGAATCAGTTGCCAGAAAGCTGATAATTTTATTTTCTATTAATCCTTTATGTAAAGAT
>NC_090749.1:37609558-37612058 GCF_036898095.1 Palaemon carinicauda | reverse complement strand
TTGGCCAAATCATGGAAATGAGATGTTATGTAAAAAGGTAATTTTTCAAATTTGTCGTTTTTTTGGCCTTAAAATCGTAAAAACTGATAAAGCTTATAACTCTTCTTATAGAGAGGCTACGGAAATTATTTTGGTGTGTTTTCCAGGTTTTGGGGGTCGGCAAATCCAAAAAATTAATTCTCAACAATATCAACTAATTACATCATGCTGAAATTCAAGATGGTTGCCACTCTGGACGCCGTAATTTTGACTTGGCTATAACTCCTCCATGAATGCAGCAAGAGAGATAATATTCGTGTCCTCACCCAGGTTCTTGAGATCACAGCATCCAATAAAGGCAGTCTCAACAAGTCTGTCAGTAAATTGGGGGAAAGTCACATAAATCAACAACAGAAATGCTTTATTTGAAGGTTACGACAATCATGAATGAAATGAAATAAAACTGTACATGAATGTACAATATACTCATATGATGCAAGACCTCATTGGAAAAATTCACAGTGTTGCTTTGGACTACAGAAAAAAGTTTGATAGTCTACTTGGGTACCTTTGGGTCCACTTTTAATTAATGGAAGGGCAATTTTTGGAAATATCTTGTGATACAAGGGAGGTCCTTGGTCCTTCGACCCTGAAATCTACCATCTTGTTACTTGAAACTTTCTTAGTCCAAGTCGGACCCACTACCATCACTTTCATAGTCATCATCAAAATTTCCATCACTTTCATTGTTTTCATCAAGGCTTTCATCATCGGACGTCTCATCATCGTTCATCGTCTCAAGTATATCAGCCATACTTGTAGAAAGTGCAGTTCTCTTGAACCAACAGGGTTCTAGATTTTCATCCTTCATTATCCAACCATGATCCACAGCTGGATGAGGGACCTCAGGTTTGAGATAATGGGCACGTTTCCATATTGCAACCTGATAGTTCACCTCCTGATATGCTCATTTAGACACTCTTGGTGGCTGAAGAGATGAAAGATCAACATTCTTCTTTGAATCCAGCGACTGCCCTCTGAACTTTAACTCGAGCATTTGGTATCGAAGCTGGTCAACCCCCTTTGTCTTAGTTTTGGCAGAATACATGGTGCAGGTGAAATCCTCAAGAGCAAGGAATATTTCATCGGTTACCTCCCATGACTCCCCTAGGCAACTGAAGACTTCTTGGTACTTTGGGCATTTCTGTAGAATTCGCTGCGGTTTTAACTTGACAATTCCTTTAAAGGCACAGGTCATATCGCATCTACTGAATGCATGCAGACTAAGGAAAGCAGACCAAGGACAGCGGCACAGTAAGTTGGTGTGAACCCTTTCGATAGTTCTGTGACATCTATGAATCGCCTTCTATTCCCAGTGCCAGTATCAAAAAGGAGTTACACACCTAAGTTTGGAGCATAATACAGAAGTATGAAGAATATGTCACTGTCTGGACTTCGAACCCGAAGAAATTTATATCCTTCATCCTTGTCATAGGTTGAATAGAGAATGACACGTGAATCAGTCTCTTCCTTGGTTGAGTCAAGAGATTCAATTTGGAAGTATCCCATCATCGCATCCAAAGTAGTGAACCACCTGGCTCCAGCATCCATTGACGAAATAGCATCATGAGGGGATCGAACTGGATATGTAGGTCTGCGCACATAGCGGTTTAGTCTTGTAAGGTCCACACACAACTGCACACCACCCATCTTCTTTGCAATAGGGACCATCGGATGACACCACTCGGTGGGGTAATGAACCTCACCAAGGATATGTGTGTGCGTGTGTGTGTGTGTGTGTGTGTGTGTGTGTGTGTATCCTTTTCTGAGTGAGGATACTTTGACAGGGTGAAAGGGTCTGTGTTTCCCCATGATCAGCAAAGCTGTACTATTCAGAGCCACCAGCACTAGAAACGGAGTTAGGATTTTTTTTTTATAGGGAGCAGATTTTTTCTCAAGGGTTTGTAAGTAAATTTAAGTCATCTAGAGCAACTAACTTGGTTTCTTTTATGCATATTTAATGGTTTCAGGTAAGTTATACATATCCACTGTTCCCTGTTTGTACGTTTTTTGTTAGCAACTTTACCCCCCCCCCCAAAAAAAAAAAAAAAAATAATAATAAAAAAAAAAAATTACTTGACTGATTTACTTGAATTTTTTTGGAAATATAAACTATTACACACAATAGACCCCATTAAAATCGGACCTTAAAAGGTCGCGGTCACTCAAAATGTCAAATTTCCGATTTATTTGAATCTTAGTTTTCCCCTGTGACGAAAATGTAATTCTATATATATCAAAGTAGTAAAAAGGTATCATTTTGAAGATTCATATATTCAAAGTTCAAGGGGGTTTGAATTTTCTAGGTTACCAGATTTCAGATGTAATTTACAATGGGTCAATGTTATTGATATATAAAACAACATATAGGCTTTAAAATTATACCATGACCTTTGACCTTCTGAGACCTAGAAGGGTCAAATTCAACATCACCTGATATCCGCAAAAACTCTCATTTACT
>NC_090749.1:37597058-37604558 GCF_036898095.1 Palaemon carinicauda | reverse complement strand
GCATATAAATATATATTAATAAACCAAATCTCTGACCTTGTTTATGCATTCATTCTCACTATATTCTTCAGAGTGATGTGAAAATTTTCACCAAGTTATTGTATATATTTTACTGTAATTTATATCAACCAACTCATTTAATGATGTTATTTAAGAAATGTACATGGATTTTGTGGAAAAAAAAGTCCAGTATAATATGAACATATAATTATTAATCAGTCCTGACAAGAACAAACTATTTAGAGTTTGATACAAAATAAAATATACATATGATTGAAAATAATCTTGATAAAATCATTTGAACAATTTATCAAATAAGATATAGAAATGAATAGATTGATACTCTTATAAATATCAAATAATCATGGCATAATATATAATTATGATATTATTTTTTACAAGGAATCTAAAATATTTTTGACATCATATTTCAGTTTTCTGTTTTAACATTAAATAAAAGTGTTCTGTATGAGAAATCGTTCCAATAAAATATACAAAAATGCAATTTAAATATAAGAATTACAAAAAAAATCATGAAAAATAAATTAACAATTTACAATACAAGATTTAGACAAAAAAAAATCATCTTGTTAGAAAAGTGAAGAATTGAAACATATTTATTTGGAATGCTTTTTTTTCTGAAAAAAAAAAATCTAATATTTAACTTTATAATCAACTTTTGTGTGATATAACATAAAACAATTTTTTGGATGCAACGCTGGGTTACCAGGACAAGTAAGACAGCAATACGCAGCTTTCTTACGACCACCGGGCCCGTAACGATCGCTGCAAACAGCACAATCTCTTAGAAGATTATCTGGTATACAGTTCATTATATGGCATTTATCATTCCTTAGTCTTTCTGGTACTTCATGTCTGTTGACAAGAGATCTTTTTCCTCCCAATTTTACTCTGAAATCACCAACAAGTTGTTCACATAGCTCTTTTCTATAATTACGATGGTTTAGTGTTTTCTCTTTTTGGGTGTCCATATGTATTTTGTACAGGAGAAAACTGTTGACAATAGATATTTCAAAACCAAAAAAATATAGCTTTCTCCACCATTTTATGGACTTCTGTATAAAGGCATAAGAAGAACAGTAGTGATCAGCCCTATCAATACCACCCATATTTGCAGTATATTCGCTGATTACTTTTGGCTTTGTTATTTCTTCCAGCACATTTCTTTTTGCAAAACGACGGACAGTTTTAGTTGATGATGAATGGAACGTTGTAAGCATCGTCACATATCGTTTATCACGCCAACTAAGAACGTGATAGCGGTTACTCTTGCAAAATGACACGTGTTTACCAGGAGAGAGTTTTATCTTGCCTTTTTTTATATTATTTGGGAGTCCTGCCCGATTTGTTTGAATAGTCCCGGTCAGATGAATTTTTCGCAGCAATAGCTCTTTAGCTAACTGAAGATTGGTATATAGTCTATCAGTAAACACGTGGTATCCACTGGATTTCGTTGATTTTGTAACCATATCAACTAATTCCAGTATGATTCTAGTATTGAATTTATGGTTAGCATTGCCAAGAATGTCTGTCGTTGCTTTGCCATAATACGGTATTAGCGCTAAAACATATCCAGTCATTGAGCAGGCTATATCGTACACTTTTAGACCCCATTTTGTAGGTTTCATTGGATTATACATTTTGAATCCAATGCGACCTTTGAATGGGACAGTGGACTCATCGGCGGACAAATTAGCTCCTGGGTGATAATACTGAAGAAATCGAGGCATTACGTAATCTATCACTTGACGAACCTTTGCTCGCCGACCTTCAAAAATGTCATTAGATTCACTCGGAGGAGACACATGTAGGGCCCAGAAAATTTGTAAGAATCGTTTTCTGCTAAACACAGATTTTGTGAATTCCCTGGAATCAACTTTTCTGGCACTAAAAATATCACTGATAGAGATCTTCCGAAGCAACCCAATTTGAATGAGCAATCCATGAAAGGCCATTACTTCTTTTGCTGTTACGTCCTTCCAGTCTTGCCAAACAGAATATTGCTGAAGAGGACGTTTTACGTTGATCTTTTGCCTTGCATAATTATTTATTTCATCGGCAATCAATTGAAATAACTCCAAGGAAAAAAATAAATGGAAAAAATCTAGCGGGGTACGCATCCCAGCTCTAGGGGGAAAAAACTGCTGTTTCCCCGTATGAGAATATTCTTTTAGTTTATGCACGTCTTCATTATATTCTTCCCATTCATTTTCTTCATCGTCACTGTCACTACCTTCATCATCGTTCACTTCTAGAAATTCTCGTGGAGGGTCGTAGAGCCTCTCGTCAAAGTCACTGCCAGCGTGCTCAGAATCGGAATCGGATGAAGCATTATTTTCCATGTCCATGTAAACCCCGTTATAACTAACATCACAATTTTCCTCATTGTCGTCGATGCCTACAAAATCATCTTCTGAAGAACACATATCAAGACATTCTAAAATTTCCGACGTAGTTCGCAAAAACTTTTTTGAGGAAGCCATTATATAGGATAAGTGTTTGAAAAGCGATGATCTCGGAAATTATCTGGTGAGACGGGAGTCGATCACAATCGGTACTTGCTGCTGAACGAGGCCAAACGCACTGAGAAATGGATATCGTGAGCGTCTGCCTTTATTTATTAATCTAACTCGTCTTTGGGGGAAAAGGGGGGAGAGGATTAATTAAGAAAACGAGGAATATTAATCTTTAAGAACTACAGAAAACGAAGCAACGGTTAAAACAGCGAATAACTTTAATTAATAGAAGCAGTTTATGAATAAATAAGATCTTTTCGGTGGGCTACCAGAGGTAGCCCAAGTACTAGGACGACGTATTTTACTTGGGCTACCACAGGTAGCCCATGGAGTGGAAAGGGTTAAACATGAATTTATTTTTGAGGTTATTTTTATGATTCATTTATCATCGTATTATTTGCATAACTTAAGCAATGATATATAAAATTATGAATATCCATCATTGAAATGAATTAGTTTGGTTCGAAACTGAGCTATGGTGTTTTTGAAAGGGGCGAAAAATTTATTATATTTTGATATTTGGAAACTAATTATCGCACTAGTAATTGGAGTTTACACAAGTTGAAAAAATATATATCCTTTGATCGTATACATACACAAACACACGTATGAAAACACACATGTATGTGAATATATATATACATATACATATATATATATATATATATATATATAATATATATATATATATATATATATATATATATATATATATATATATATATATATATATATATATATATGTAAATATATACATATATATATGAATATATATATATATATATATATATATATATATATATATATATATATATATATATATATATATATATATATATATATATGTAAATATATACATATATATATATATATATATATATATATATATATATATATATATATATATATATATATATATATATACGTAATTATATACAGTATACATATATATATATATATATATATATATATTTATATATATATATATATATATATATATATATATATATATATATATATATATATATATATATATATCTTCGGTGAAGGCAGCAACAGCCAGTAATGAACACAAATTTCATGGTATGGATAGGGAAAGAGTTGTTCAAATTGTCCTTTCTTATTATTCCCAACGTTTCGTGATTCTTAATCACATTGTCCAGGGCTAAAAATAAAACATATACAAAAGAATTAAGAAACAGTTAAAATTCTTTACAAATTCATTCAAAACTATAAAAACAGTTGAAATTTAAATGAAAATTAAAAGGAAAAAATGAATAAATAAATATATATACATCAGACAAAGTAGTGGAACCAACCTCGCAGAAGCGTAGTGAGAAACTGTATGCCAACAAGAGTTAGAAAATAAACTAAAGGAAACTATGACAAATACAACTGAATGGAAGAAGCTTGGGTATTTAACGACGGAACTAGTCGTTTGATCAATATGGACTCAAGAAGAGGTAAGTCATGGTTATTTGACACTTGACCAATGATGGTAAAATCTTTGTTTTCAATATTTTGTTTGCACATTATAGCATGAGTCCGAATATTAGAATGTTCAGGGTTGGATATTCTGCAACCAGTTCGATAGCTAACACCTCTATGGGAATCAATTCTGACCTTTAACAACCTCTTGGTAGATCCTACGTAGGTCCCAGAGTTACACTTTGGGCAATTATATTTATATACCACACCAGAGGACATATAAGGACTCAATCGATCTTTGACGTGGAAAAGCGAGCCAATAGTGAGAGGGTTCTTAGGGATGAGTTTAACTTCCACAGCTGGGAAGTATTGTTGGATAATTTCAGTAAACCTTTTCTTAAGGAAATCCTCATGAAGAAAAGGAAAACTCGCATAAAATTTTAGTTTAGGAACTTTAAGTGTTTTTGGAGTCTGAGCCAACTTGTCATTCAATAATCTATTAAGAAGTTTAAAAAATATTTTGGTGGGGAAACAGTTTTTCTTAAAATATTCACATAAATAAATAATTTCAATATGGAAAGATTCCCAACTAGAGGTCAAAAGGAATGCTCTGTGGAGAAGAGTAAAAATAGAATTAGTTTTAAAATTATAAAAACAAGAGCTATAAAAATTTGAACCTAACCCAGTGAACGTCTTTTTTCTAAAAATCGTGGGTACTAAAACCTTCTCTATTTCTAGACACCAACACATCTAAAAAGGGGAGTTTGTTATCTTCCTCCTTTTCTACGGTGAATGATATGTTATCATGTTGTGAGTTGGCAAAGTCAAGGAACGATTCAGCGCTGAACTCATCTCTGAATAGAGCAAAGGTATCATCAACATACCTAACATAAAACAAGGGATGATAACTTAAAGGGCAATTTTCCAGCATGGTCTCCTCCAGGGAGCACATGAAAATATTAGCAAAGGTGGGTCCCAAGGGGGAACCCATAGCCATCCCATCAAGTTGTTTGTACAAATTACCATTAAAAACGAAAGAGGTGTCCAGCACCGCTAGCTCCAAAAGTTTTTTAAAAGACGTGCGATTAAAATCATTAAAAGTGGTATTAGGTTCAGAAAATAATTTGTTTAAAATAATATTGATAGTTTCTTCCACAGGTACATTAGTGAATAAAGACTCAACATCAAGACTCGTCATGAAAAGATCTGAGTCTTGAGAAATTATGGCCTCTTTAAATGCATAGGAGTTATTTAGAGAAAAGGTGTTTTTTGTTAAAGGTTCCAGTAAGGGAACGAGGAACTTGGCTAGTTTGTAATTAGGGGTATTAAAAGACGATAAGATAGGTCTCAGTGGAACATTGGGCTTATGGATTTTGGGTAAACCATATAAAATGCCATAGGAAGACCCCGAACAGAACAAATTTTGGTAGGTAGTTTCAGTTATGGATTTTTCATTTTTAAGAGTCTTTAAAAATCTATTAATTCTATCCTCGGTTTTAAAAATATTATTAAAATTAGGCTCACCAATTTTCAGAAATTTAGATTCATCATTTAAAATGATGAATCTAAATTTCTGGTTAAATCTAACCGAGGCCCTTTGTGTCAATAGGCTTAGGAGAAGATGATGATGATGATGATGATGTATATATATATATATATATATATATATATATATATATATATATATATATATATATATATATATATATATATATATATATATTTATATATATATATATATATATATATATATATATATATATATATATATATATATATATATATATATATATATATATATATATATATATAATGTGTGTGTGTTACACATAGATAAAAGATTTATGTAAAAAAAGGAAATGATGTTAGATAACTGTGTCTTGTCAGTCCAGGTTTTGATCCTAAGCCTTTGTATTTGGTTCCGAAGTAAACAGTCCACTTAACCAACCATTTGGCTATGAAGATGAATCGACTATTTCCTTCTACAAGGATCTCAAGGCATTTTTGCATGTTATCATTTTTTCACCGCTAGAATTCATTTCTAATATCTTTATTATCTTATCGATTAAAATATATCAATGTGTTTATATTCATGTGGAAGTTACTCCTAAATCTGAAGCTTTCTACGAGAACACGCTTGCATATATATAATATATGTATGTATATATATATATATATATATATATATATATATATATATATATATATATATATATATATATATATATATATATATATATATATATACATATATATATATATATATATATATATATATATATATATATATATATATATGTATGTGTGTGTGTGTGTGTGTGTGACCAGTTAAGTTTCAACAACAAAAGTATAAATCCTGACAGGGTCCACATATCTTTAAGACATCTCTGAACATATATATATATATATATATATATATATATATATATATATATATATATATATATATATATATATATATATATATATATATTTATATATATACATATATGTATATAAATATATATATATATATATATATATATATATATATATATATATATATATATATATATATACATATACACATATATGTGTCTGCGCGTGTGTGTGTGAATTAGGACTATAGTCATATTTTCTCATAAAATAATTTGTTCATCTATTTTCCTACCAAATTGAGAATATATCGACTATTTAAATGTGGTGCAGTGTGGCAGAGAGAGAGAGAGAGAGAGAGAGAGAGAGAGAGAGGAGAGAGAGAGAGAGAGAGAGAGAGGGGGGGGATATAAAAGAGGAGGTTATCCCTCACAGAGGAAGGCTTCAACAATCCATCATTTACACATCAAAATATTCTCCCCGATATTCTCACTTTCGGTTGAACTGCCAACCTTAATTCTCTCTCTCTCTCTCTCTCTCATCTCCTCTCTCTCTCTCTCTCTCTCTCTCTCTCTCTCTCTCTCTCTCTCTCTCTCTCTCTCTCTTTATAGTTTTTGTTTTCTCCGATACCAACAAAGTATAATTGCGAAATCCATCGATATTTAATTTACTAAATTTGCTCCTCAAGTGATCTGAGAGAGAGAGAGAGAGAGAGAGAGAGAGAGAGAGAGAGAGAGAGAGAGGATGAGAGAGAGAGAGAGAGAGAGAAAAAAACATTTTATTTTGTTCCAAATTCTACAAAATTGTAACATTTTAATGTCTAATTCATTACAATTATTTTATACGACTTTATTCTTTCAATATTGAGTGGGGACAAATACAAACATACTATTTATGCATGTAATGTAACAACAACAATAACAACAACAACGAATGCAGCAGTATCTAGTTCACTGCAGGAAAGAGGCCTTAATATGTCAATTGATGTCTGGAAATTGGATCAGTTTTCATCTACACGATGACCAGTGCAGATTGGTGATGGTGGGATTTGATGATTGCTCATAGCAAACCAACCTAGTTTGGATGGCCCTGACTAGTACACCCTTGTTAATCATGGGCATGCACAAACCCTTTCACTACTTTAAGGTATCATTTTTATTGCACTAGGTTGTGTTGAAGG
>NC_090749.1:37589558-37592058 GCF_036898095.1 Palaemon carinicauda | reverse complement strand
TCTCTCTCTCTCTCTCTCTCTCTCTCTCTCTCTCTCTCTCATCTAAGCTGAATACTGGACATTTACCTGAATGTTTTGGGAAAAAATTATATTACTATTACTATTACTTGCTAAGCTACAGCCCTAGTTGGAAAAGCAGGATGCTATAAGCCCAAGGGCCCCAACAGGGAAAATAGCCGAGTCAGGAAAGGAAACAAGGAAAAATAAAATATTTTAAGAACAATAACAAAGTCAAAATAAATATTTCCTATATAATCTACATTTAACATTTAAATTGACGTTCATATTAGCATGGGAATGTTATCTTCTAGCCAACATTATTACACGCCTAATTTATCGTTATCAATTACTGTCATATACGCCATTATTATACTGAAAATACAACTCTCTCTCTCTCTCTCTCTCTCTCTCTCTCTCTCTCTCTCTCTCTCTCTCTCTCTCTCTCCTGGCCACTCAAGTGTATTATCCAAATCTCCTGTAATGTCTTCCATTCCACTCAACTTCCTTCGTCAATATTGAAAGTACATTTCTATCATTCTGTGAAAGCCAGTCAGGGATCTCTATTGTTTTATATTTTAATAATATAACTCGTAGGAATATATTTGAATCTGCTTTTATCAAATATCACAGTGACTTAATGAATGTAAGCCAGGGTATGTACAAACTGGAGCCATTTGTTGTTAACGAGATTTGTAAGATTGTTTCTTTTTAATCACCTGTTGAACTGTTCTGTATCTGCTGTACTAGTTTTAACCGGACTTTGAATACTTGTTTTCATTCTTTTCAGTTTACTGTGTTAGATAATCTCTGTGTTTTTAGCATTGTACCTCGAAAATGTGTTGAAATAACACGAAAGCGCTCGGTATACCTTCTTTTATTTTTCCTGTGGCCTTGGCTGAATATATATATATATATATATATATATATATATATATATATATATATATATATATATATATATATATATATATATATATATATATATTATCTGTCACAAAACTACACGAGACGAATATTTAAGTGTAAAATCCACTGGTAACAGTAAAGACCAGGTACCAAGCGCTTTCGTGTATTATGTACACTTCTTCAGGGTACAAAGTAAACTATATTAATAAAATCATACAGAAAAGAAACTCAATGTTTGCAATTATTAGTCGTTATTATAATAAAATATTAGTAATGTAACAATCATTGAACTAGATGTTTGCATTGTACTCCATTCCAAGTTAATGAACAAAATACAAGTCTAGTTTAAAGAGACCAGCGCTAAGGTTTAAAATTTGATTATTAAAATATTTAATAAAAGCAATTTCAACAATATTTTGTTTTATAATGTTTTTACGGATTACAAGCTACAAGGAGTTTTCTCAATCAATGCAATGGTTAAAATCATTAATTATTATTATTATTATTATTATTATTATTATTATTATTATTATTATTTACACTAGTTATGCCGCTACAAAATATATTTAATTATACATCTCATATTTCTCAGATAGAAATATTATATTATACCATAATTCTTTCCCATATCTTATTTTCAAATTCACTCATATTAATCATATCTTATCATCTAATATACCTTTCCCCCAACTTCCGGGCTTTGGATTTCTTTTCTTACTTCTGATTTCCCTTAGACCCTTCCTCTCTTCTCTTCCATTTCTATCTTTTCAAACCTGAGTCTTGCTGGGACACAAGTCTTCCACCGTAACCATTGATCTTTTTCATTGATCTTTGATTACAGTAAAATTGATAAAGGATTCCTCGTGTCCTCTTTATCCGCTAAAATGCGAACACCTTTGCATACTGCGTGAGGCTCCAGAGAACGTGTATGTTTTGCTTATGTATTTATATAGATAAGGCTACCGTGTTTTCATATAAATAAACTGTACTGAAAGTCAAAAAAAAAAGAATTTACCCGCCATTAGAAATGACCCTTTTTGGCAGGTGTCTAATGAGCTTGGGGACTCCGCCCACTTAACACCTGACCGAAGCCAAGGTAGCTAGTAAGGGAGTGTCCTTGTTCTCTAATTCTCTATATGTATGTTCGTAGGTTTGCTTTCCCTATAAAATGTAAAGAAACCTCTCTCAATAAATCAGTCCTCTGAAGAAGTATCACGAAACTAGTCAGGACTTGAGCGTATATTTCATATTTTCATTTTCCCTGTGGTTCTTCTGCATCTGAGCATCACGTTTTTCCTGTGATTTTTACGCATATACATATATATATATATATATATATATATATATATATATATATATATATATATATATATATATATATATATGTATGTATTTGTGTGCGTGTGTGTTTGTGTGTCAGAGAGAGAGAGAAAGAGAGAGAGAGTGCATATATCCGCAGTGTTCCAATCTTCAACCCGGCCCAGTATCCTTGGTGCAATAGCTTGCTCTTATTGCAAGCAAAGGGCACTGCTAAATTTAATCCTGATAAAGGTTCTGAGTTTTCCTGCCATTACAGAGGTCTACGTGCAAACAT
>NC_090749.1:37579558-37582058 GCF_036898095.1 Palaemon carinicauda | reverse complement strand
TCAGACAAATATCTAATTCCATTACCAATCCGCAGTTGGCCAGCGTGGTGATGAAATCTGGTCAAACCCAGACATGAATAAGAACATGTCCGAGGCCTTTGACCTGCAGTGGGCTACAAACAATTACATTTGTTGTTGTTGTGGAGATAGGTTAGTGTTCGTAGATGGCAGTAATAATAATAATAATAATAATAATAATAATAATAATAATAATAATAATAATAATAATAATAATAATAATAATAATAATAATAATAATAATAATCCTGATGACTCCAAAGAATAGACAATGTCTTTTTCAAATACTATTTGACTTTTACCTTAAAATAGCTATTATCCCATATTCTTATCAAAGGCCGTATGCTATCAATAGAAATTAATAGGTAAAAAACAACAATGTAAGCTGTAATTAACCAGCCTTATCTGTTGTTTAATAGACACCGCTCTTATTGAATGGAACTGTCAATTCAACCAATGGTTTCAATTAACCATTCTGGCTTGCAATTGAAATTCAAACTCAAACACTGCTATTAAGACCCATTGTCTATGAGATGATAGCTATTATTAAACGATCCTTAGGTGCCACAGTGTGATTTCTATTACAAAATAGAGGACTTATTGAACGGGTCAAGGCAACTTACTGAACAGCGCCATTTAAAGATCATGCCTTACAATTTTTGGGGTTGATAAGTTCTGAGTGGGAATAACAACGTGGTGAAAGAGTTTGTGTATAGCAATGGCCAGTAAAGGTTTATTAACCATGGTCACCCATACTAGGTTATTTGCTGTGAGTGGTCAGAAGAAAATATCCCGCCATCACCAAACGACAGTGGCCATCATTGTGATGAAACTAGGAAACCCCTGATATGAATGAGGACATGCCTGAGTTTTTTGTCCTACAGTGGACTAGAAACAGTTGTTGTTGTAGAGTTTTTGACTGACACACAACGAGACAGAGATGGGTTCCAAAACTAATTCCTGAAAATCAGATAGATAGGAAAATAGAATTGTACCAAAATCAATGTCATGTTTCACTATTCCAAAGTCACCAGTATGAGTTGAAATAGGTTAGGTTGTTGCCCTATTGTCTTAACCTAATTCCAAAGTATTCAAACTTGGAAGAGGTGAATCTGTTGCCATATTACCTTAGCCTAATTCAAAAGGATTCAGACTTCAAATGGTGAATCTGTTGTCATATTGTCGTACCCTAATTCAAAAGATTTCAGAATTGAAACATGTCAAGCTTTTTCCATATTGCCTTACCCTAATGCAAAATAATTCAGATTTTAAAGAGGTAAAGCTGTTGCCATATTTGCTTAATTCAATTCAAAAGAATTCTGACTTGAAACAGGTGAAGCTGTTGCCACATGTTCTTACCCTAATGCAAAAAAAAAATTCAGACTTGAAATATGTGAGACTGTTGCCATAATTGTCTCACCCTAATCCCTAAGGATTCAGAAATGAAAGAGGTAAGGCTGTTCCCATATTGTTTTAGCCTAATTAAATTAAATTTAGACATTTAAGAGGTGAAGTTGCCATATTGTCTTACTATAATTCAAAAAGGGCAGACTAGAAAGAGGTGAGACGGTTGATATGTCTTACACTAATTTAATAGGATTCAGACTTGAAATATGTGAGGCAGTTGCCAAATTGTCTTAGCCTAATTCAAAAGGATTCAAACTTGAAAGGGGTGAGGTGGTTGTCATATTATTTTACTCTAAGTCATAAACACACAGACGTAAAAAGGTTATGATGTTGTCATATTGTCTTATCCTATGGCTGTTGACATATTTTTTACTCGCATTCAAAAGCATTTAGACATGAAAGAGGTAAGTCTTTTGCCACATTGTCTTACCATAATTCAAAAGGATTAGGGTTTGAAAGAGATGATACTGTTTCAATATTTTTTTATCCTAATTCTAAAGGATTCCAACTTGAAAGAGGTGAAGTTGTTGCCATATTGTTTTACCCTACTTAAAAAGGATTCCAACTTGAAATAGGTGAAGTTGTTGCCATATTGCCTTAGCCTAATTTGTTTCTTATGAGACAGAAAGAGGATAGTCCTGTAGAAGTGGCATTTATTGTCTCGCTTATGCAGCGTTGCCATATCTTCAGTTATATCCACCACCCGTGATTTAATGAGTTAATGACAAAGGTATGATAATTGCACGGTCGCTAATCAAAGGCAAGTCTCAACTTCTTTGATGATGAACTACAGTCTCATGTATTTCAAAAGCTAATCAGAGGAAACTTCAATGAAAAGACATTTCACCCATAAGAACTCCCTGTTTTTATTTTATTTTGTTTGGACGGATTAAGACCTGAAAGCTTTTGATTTTTCTTTTCGAAGAGCTCTGGAAAGTTCCCTACAAACCTTTCCTTAAACCCTAGTTTGTTTTTAGGGTCAGGAGATTAGAATCCCTTCCCCCCCCCCCCCACCCCTTCAAAAAAATACGAGTAAAAATAATCTTACCAGTAATTTAATGTTTAGGGAATAGAA
>NC_090749.1:37572058-37574558 GCF_036898095.1 Palaemon carinicauda | reverse complement strand
GAGTCTTCGAGGGGAAAGTCTTCCCAACGGAGGGACTACAGGATGTCCTACAAGCTTGATACTCTGGATCCTGTCATTGGGCTTCAGCCAGGGCGTTGTAATCCAATCCCAGTTGAACGGCAGCCAACGTGTTTCTTGACAGGGCATCGGCAATGGGATTCATTTTCCCAGGGACGTATTGGAGGGTGCAATTGTATTCAGCCACGGCGGAGAGATGTCGGCGTTGACGGGCGGACCAGGCGTCAGACTGTCGAGTGAAGGCGTGCACCAGAGGCATGTGGTCTGTGCGAATGACGAAGGGCGTACCTTCTAAGAAATGGCGAAAGTGACGGACAGCCAAGTGCACCGCCAGCAATTCTCGATCGAAGGAAGAATAACCCGATTCTGCCTTGGACAGTTTTCTGCTGAAGAAGGCCAATGGGCGGGGCGAGCCTTTGACCACCTGCTCGAGTACTGCACCAATAGCGACGTCGCTGGCATCGGTGGAGAGAAGGAGAGGGGCGTGTGGGATAGGAAAAGTGAGAGCCGCAGCAGTTGATAGGGCCTTCTTTGCATTGCAGAAGGCTGCTTCTTGAAGGGGACCCCACTTCAGGTCCTTCGGCTTGCCCTTGAGGGAGGCGTAGAGAGGAGCAAGAGTGGCGGCAATGGCTGGCAGAAACGGTGATAATAGTTGATCATGCCCAAGAATTCCTGGAGAGCTTTGACGGTCGAGGGCACGGGGAAGTTCTGAACGGCTGCTACCTTCTCAGGGAGGGGGTGGACACCTTCAGGAGTGATGCGGTGCCCTAAGAACGATACTTCGTTGGCGTCAAAGGTACACTTGTCGTACCGGACTACAAGGCCGTTTTGTTGCAGGCGGTCGAGCACGATGCGCAGGTGACGGAGGTGTTCCTCTTTTGAGGAGGAGAACACAAGTATGTCGTCCACATAACATACACAGAAATGGAGGTCCCCTAAGATGCCATCCATGAGACGTTGAAACGTGGCCCCAGCATTGCGAAGGCCAAAACAGGAGTAATTGAAGGTGTATGTACCAAACGGAGTGGTGATGGCAGTCTTAGGGATGTCTTCTGGGTTCATTGGCACCTGATAATACCCCTTCAGGAGATCGAGCATAGAGAAAACCTTTGCTTTGTGCAGGTAGGAGGTCATGTCGGCAATGTTTGGGAGGGGGTAGTGATCCGGTTCTGATTGCATGTTCAGGCGCCTGTAATCCCCGCACGGACGGAGGGAGCCGTCTTTCTTCAGAACGATGTGTAAGGGTGACGACCATGGGCAGGAGGCCTTTTGGCAAAGGGGCATTTCCTCCAATTCGGTGAATGTCTGTTTGGCGGCTGCCAATCGTTCCAGTGCCAGACGTCTGAATTTTGCGAAGACTGGGTGTCCCGTCGTCTTGATATGGTGATAAATACCGTGCTTGGCAGGAACCGTGGGCGTTTGGCGAAGTTCTGGACGGAAAACTTCCGGGTATGACCTGAGGAGGTGGGCGTAGGCATCCGTGAGTGCGCTAATGTGGAGAGCGAGGTTAGAGAGGGCGGGTTGAAGAGGTGTCGACAAGTACGAGTCTGCGTTGACCAATCGTCGGTGGGCGACATCGACCAGAAGGTGGAAATGAGAGAGGAAATCCGCACCGAGGATTGGCATGGTGAGGTCAGCAAAGAGAAACTTCCAATTGAATTTACCGTTTCCGAACGATAATGTGAGGTTCTCGTAACCGTAGGTGGGTATCGCAGATCCCTTGGCAGCTACCAAGCGGACGTCGGCAGATGTAGACAGACTACGTCGTGTCTTGAAGAGTTTCCTTGGTAGAAGAGAACGACAAGCACCCGTGTCCACCAAAAATCGCACGCCCGTTCCTGCATCCTGTAAAAAGAAAAGATTAGAAACACGGGAGGCCACCGCCACGAGCGATGGCCTACTTACACCTTTTTTTGGCCACTGACAATCCTCGGCACATTTCTTCGCAGTTGCCCCGAATCTGAAGTGGTAGTAGCAAAACTGCGGCGGATGGGAGGTAGTAAGTGGCTGTAGAAGTCGTTTGTTGGGGCGCGAGCGATTGGTGGGTGGTGGGCGGCTTTGTCTCTGCTTCGGCACGTCACTGTGTGGGCGTGTATGTCCTAACGGCATTCATGTCAGCTTCAGTTGACGTTGAATAGGCATCCTCTTCGTCAGGGGTGGAGGCGTTGATGGAGGTCTTGAAGTGGCTGTCCATAAGGGCGTCGGCTATCGACATCGGGTATGGCAGCGCGTATAGGTCCGGGTAAACGGCGTATCCAAAGGGCACGAAGTAGGTTCACCTCACGAGGAGAGCCGTCTGCGGTAGGTTGAAGGCGAGCGATACTGGTCATTTCCCTGAGGGCAAGCGAAGCCCTTTGGTCCCCCAACAGTTGTTGCGAGAGCTGAAAAAGCTTTGCTACACGGGCGGCTGGCGACGGCGAGTACTGCTGCAGAAGGTATGTTTTGAGGGCGTCATACGCTATTGGCGTGTCTCCTTGTTCAC
>NC_090749.1:37559558-37562058 GCF_036898095.1 Palaemon carinicauda | reverse complement strand
AGTGAAGTATTTTAGTAAAATGAGGTACTTTTCAATTGTGCGGTATTTAAAAACTCATTGTATTTTAAAAGGAATTTTTAAAAAAGTGAGGTATTTGTAAAAGCGTGGTATTTTGAAAATAAGTATTTTAAGAAGTGGGTTATTTTAAGGTGAGATATTTTTTAAATGGGGTATTTTTGAGAAAGTGAGGTATTCTATCAAGAGTGGGGTATATTAAAATGTAATTGAAAAAAAAAAGGTGAGTTATATTAAAAGGGGTGAGATACATTTAAAGTGAGATATTCTAAAAAGGCTTGGCATTTTAAAAACGAAAAATTGGAGTATATAAAAAGAACAGGTATTTCCAAAGTTTCCATAGGATATTTGAGCAATTAATATCCCCTTACTATGTTAATACCGCCAGTGCACCTCGCGCAGTATACTGTAAGCGTTCCTTCGAATACATCTGCTCCTACTTCTTAGCCTTCTACCAATTCGTTGCATTTAAGTCATAAATGGACTCACTGGCCATATCACCGATCTAAATAGCCTTAGTACTTAAAATAATGTTGATTTCTACTAACAACAATTATGTTAATTTGTTATATAACCAAAAAAAATTAAATTTCCGACAGCTTTTCTTGAGCTATTCTGAAAACTTTTTAAAATAGCAATGGTTAAATATATGATCGTAAATTGATTAATTAATGATACTAAATTGTAACTTTTGGGTCACTTAAAGAGATATTGTTTATTGATCTCAGGTGTGAGTGCCTTTAATTGAGGCCTATTGAAAGGGATGCCATAATTAGTAGACCTAATTACTTGTGCTATAATTAAGGGAGCAAAATACAACAGTGTGACATTGTAGCTTTAACTTTAAGGGGGATGGAATAGACCCTGTATACCTTGTGAAGGGATTTTGGGAACAATTTTCAAATTAAAAGCATACGGGATAGATTATTTAAAGGTTTAAAGGCTGCTCATGAATGGCAGAGGCAAGGGACATTGATATTGCCCTATCAAGCAGGACAATGCCATAGAGACTAATCATATATATATATATATATATATATATATATATATATATATATATATATATATATATATATATATATATATATATATATATATATATATATATGATCAGCGTCCAAGTCGCCTCTATACCCAAGCGGCGAGGCAATGGCTGGTGATGACTCATCAGATAGACCCCCCATCATTAGCTCACAAGGATGGTGAGGTTGCAGTGACGAAAGTAACTAACGAGTTTGAGTGGGACTCGAACCCCAACCTGGCGTTCGCCAGTCAGAGACGTTACCGCATCGACCACCACAACCACTTACTCATTTAATGGCTGAACTAAAATTTATGGAATAGGAAAAGAAACATATCTATGCGTTTTAACCTATTGGAAATATCCCTGTCTGATGATCAGCAGGACGGGGGTTCGAGTTCCACTTAAGATTGATAGTTTCTTGTAGCGTCTGCAACCTCACCATCCTTGTGAGCTGTGGATTGAAGGTTTGGGGTAGCCTATAAGTCTACCGTTTTAGGCTACCATTGACTGGTCCTCTCTGGTCCTAGCTTGGGTGGAGAGGTGGCTTGAGGGTTGATCATATGTATGTATGATCAGTATGTAGGGTAATGTCTTTGTCCCTTTTAAACCTGCCAAATGTGAAGAAAGTGCTGTTAAGTAGACATAGTGTGAAAGAAGGAAAGTGAAAATTATAGGATATGAAAAAGAATGGTAAGACCCATCTGTTCAATTCTACTATTTAAATGATTATATAAGGCAAGGAATCAGTTGAAGTATAATAAGTTTAGTGGTTAGTGAGAGGGGTAGATCCATTTGTTGTGTTTTCGAATCACTTATTGGTGTTCTTTAGTAAATTATTACGTTGAAATTGTGATATTTAATTTATGAATAATTTCCAAATCCTTTTAGATTAAATTTCGAGTTTTATGTAGAGTATTTTTTTTTTCTTATGAATTAAGTCTCAGATCGAGTTAATTTCACCTAAAGGTGAAATTAACTCTTTTATGTTTTATCTCTACATTGTAAAGGTTATATTCACAATGCCGTATGATATCCGTTTTAGTTTTTATTATTATTATTATTATTATTATTATTATTATTATTATTATTATTATTATTATTATTATTCAAGTTACAACCTTAGTTGTAAGAGCAGGATCCTATATACCCCATAAGGGCTCAAACAAGGAAAAATAGCCAAATGAGGCAGGAAAATGAGGGAATAAATAAACTGCAAGAGAAATAATGCAGGATTGATATGAAATATTTTATAATCACTAAAAACGTCATTGTTTTATCTAATTACAGAATGTTTTTTCACTGTATAACCGCATTTATCAAAATATTGTGGTAAAAAGGGATTTTTTTCATTTTCAAATGTATATTCATATGAAATTTTCCTGCTAAAATTCAACTTACTGCCATAAATCTGGATTTTAAATTTATGATAAATCTCTCTCTCTCTCTCTCTCTCTCTCTCTC
>NC_090749.1:37544558-37554558 GCF_036898095.1 Palaemon carinicauda | reverse complement strand
TTGGCCTTCCCCATTCGATCAATACAATCCTCAATTCGAGGTAATGGATAACAATCAGATTTAGATATCTCATTCAACTTACGGTAATCAAAACATAACCTGAAATCACCGTCGGATTTCTTTACCAATACAACAGGTGATGACCAAGGACTTTGACTAGGTTCAATTAGGTCATGTTTTAGCATATAATCCACTTCCTTTGCTACAACCTCATTTTTGAAGGGATTCAACCTGTAAGGAGATTGTTTCACAGGAGTGGCGCTACCTACTTCTACATCATGTTCAAGGACCGAAGTCCTACCCGGTACATCTGAAGATAATTCTTTATAATTAGATACTAAATTTTTCAAAGACCTTTGTTCTTCCTTACCTAAATGTGAAATTACTCCCGAAAATGTTTCTAAAGACTTTCTATTATCCGACCGCCATTCACATCCATTAAAACAATTATCATCAATACCCTCCCCATCTGAAAAAGAAAAATGGTTATTGTTCTCAGAATCTACCGTATTCCCAATAGTTGCCACAGGAATGACTTTTTCCCGTTCCATATAAGCTTTCAACATATTTACATGACACAGTTGAAAAGGTTTCCTTCTTTGAGGTGTCTCCACTAAATAGTTAACTTCACTTACTTTTTTCAAAATTTTCCAAGGACCTGAAAAAGAAGCTTTCAATGGATTCCCTGGGAAGGGTAACAAAACCAATACTTTATCGCCTACCGCAAAGTCGCGTGCCTTGGACCTTCTATCAAAAAAGAACTTCATTCTTTTTTGGCTACATAATAAGTTTTCACCCGCAAATTTCCAAGCCTTGGTTAATTTATCGCCTAGATTAGACACATAATCCAATAAATTAACCTCAGGGACGTCTCCCTCCCAAGACTCACGAACCACATCAAGAGGACCTTGAACACAATGGCCAAACACAAGGCTGAAAGGCGAAAAACCTAAAGACTGACTTGGGACAGAACGAAAAGCGAACAACAAATAAGGTAATTCCTTATCCCATTCAGAACCATTAATCAAACAATATTTCTTTACCATAAATTTCAGGGTCTGATGAAATCTCTCCAGAGCTCCCTGACTTTCTGGATGATATGGAGAAGAGGTCACATGTTTTATATTTAACTCTGCCATTTTATCTCTGAAATACCTGCTAACAAAATTAGAACCACAATCCGATTGAATAATTTTAGGCATCCCAAACCTGGTAAAAAAGTCAATTAGTACATCTACAATTATAACACTTTTTATCGTACGTAGTGGTATGGCCTCGGGATATCGAGACATCCTATCCATGATTGTCAAAATATACTCATTACCACTACGCGTCTTCGGTAATGGTCCAACCACATCAATAATGACTTCCTTAAAAGGTTCGGAAACTACACGAATAGGACATAGAGGCGATTTTGGAATCCGCTGATTGGGTTTACCGACCCTCTGGCACACATCACAACTATTGACAAACTTCTTTACATCTGCCTTCAACTTCGGCCAATAATAATTCCCTAACAATTTGCAAGAAGTCTTATGAATTCCAAAATGGCCGGCCAAACCACTTTCGTGCGCCAATGACATTAACTCCTTCCTGTAACCAAAGGGAACCATTATCTGTTTCATAATTTCATGATCAACATTATCCACCCCCATAGGCCTACTCAACCTATATAAAATATTATTAATTATCTTAAATTTGGGATCAGTCATATCAGACACCTCCCCTGACTCGATAGGGAGTTCCCGAAACTCCTTTTTCTGGTCTTTGATTAGCTCTTCAGTAGTCCAATTAAACTTGTCCGTTAACATTCCAAGATCTACAGCTAGGCTATCACTACGATCTAAACTACTTAAATCTACATCAATTGTTGACTCTGCAGCGTCAACAATTCTAGCACTAGAACGAGTAACTGCTGCTACTTCATTATCAGGGTTTATCAATATGGGACAATTATTATTCTTCATAGCCACATCATTCCCTATCACAACATCAACCTCCTTAACCGGGAATTTATCTACTATGGCCAATTTCAAATTCCCTGCAAAGGAAGGGCAGATTAAATTAAAATTTTCAATAGCATACGACTTTACGGAATCAGGAAAACCAGCCAATAATACAAATTCCCCACTTTTGGGTACAAAATTACAAGGTAATGCCTCCCTTAGAATCAAAGACTGAGCTGCACCGGTATCACGCAAAATACGCACTCGTCTTTTCTCGGACGAATTGGCGAAGGAGACACTACCGAAGGACAAATATCTGTCAAAACAACCAGGTAGTCATTGATCAGCGGATGTTGTTGGGGTAAGTTCTCTCTCTCTCTCTTCCACGCCCATCACTGGCCTAACATTAGCATTTTGGGATTTTCTAAACGCATAACACATGCTCTTTATGTGTCCCTTCTTATTGCAAAAGAAACACGTCAATGTTTTCAATTTCTCTGGATTATATATATTTTGCCTATTACCTCTGTTAGGGGAAAAATTATTATTATTAGCATTACCCTGATTATTACCCTGATTATTATTACTTCCATATTTATTTCTGTTAAACACCTTAGCATTATTATTCGGATTAGCATTATTATTCCTACCCATCTTAACCCAACTAGACTTCACATTTGTCGTTACTCCCCCTAACTCACTCTTATGAGACAAGCAATATTCGTCACTAGCGATGGCTACCTCCTGAACGGTCTCGAGTTTTAACTCTTCGAGGTGGACCTTCAGTTTATCCGGGACACACCTCTTAAACTCCTCCACCAACATTAACTCTTTCAATCTCTCAAAATCTCCCACCTCCTTGGACTTGAACCAATCACTAGCATACTGTTCCTTCGCCCTGGCAAATTCAACAAAAGTTTGTTCCCTACATTTTTCTAAGTTCCGGAAGCGTTGCCTATAAGCTTCAGGGACTAACTCAGGCCTTCAAGACAATAGCCTTTACACTCTCATAATCCGCTGATAGATCCTCCTCCAGCGTTACATATACCCTTTGAGCTCTTCCAACCAATTTACTTTGTATAAGAGTGGTCCAATACTCTTGGGGCCACTCCAACCTTGCTGCAATCCTCTCAAATGACACAAAAAACTCTGCTACATTATTCTCTTCAAATTTAGGTACTTATTTGAGAGCCTGCGCTAAATTAATAGCAGGCGTTACTAACCTATTTGGGGAATGGGAGGGGGAAAAAGAAACCGAGTTTCTCATAGCAATCTCATGCTGCCTCTCCTTTTCTCTTTCCCCTGCCTTAAACTTTTCCATTTCAAATTCCAATTGTCTCAGGGCAATTTGCCTATCCAAAATTTCTACAGACAATACTTTATCAGGTTTCACCTCCTGTTCCCCACCTGTCTTTACAGTTTTAACATAATCATAAATTTGCAATAGCAATACACCCTTTCTTATGGACACATCATATTCCAATTCAAAATGCTCTGCTACAATTTCCAAGTCTTCCCTATTTAACTCTGCCAACCTCTCTTGCCACCCCTCTCCTCTAAGGAGTTCGAATACATTAACAGCCATGATCACTTTTTCACACAAAACACTAAATTTACATAAAACAACACCGAGGAGGTGAAAACACACTGCTTGAAAAAAGAAATTGCCCCAAGAATTAACTTTGCACAAACACAGGTGAATACTCAGGAACGAAAGATCCTGTCACGGTCGCCACTTGTGATGGCTGGCTTTGACCACCACTCAAAACACTACACTTATCAAATAGTATTCACCATCATACAATACTAAGTCCACTAAAGGTGGAATAGTAACCAAACATCAATACGAGTGCAAAGTCAACTCAAGGGGACAAAGAAAATACCACAAAAATTTCCTTAATTTTAATACATAATAACTAGACAGAAATAACACCTGAACCACAATAATACATTAATAAATGATACACACTCAATCTTAACTCCCTGTAAAAGAAAACAATTACACAATTAAGGAAAGGTCATCAACACATGCATACTAAATGGAGAGAGGGTACAGAAAGGAGAAGGCCAACGAAAAGTGAGAACATCCTAACAAATACAAACTAAATATCCCTATCAAATTGACGATAGCTGGTTTGATTGAAAGGCTTTCACAAGCTCCAGTAATGACGTCAGCTGACTATCACAGGTCGTGATCACGATACTTAAATAGGTATAAATAATATTACCTTGGGACAGAGAGGTCCCCTTGGCTTTTACTGAACCAAGGGCAGTACACAATATGCAGGATAATTCCTTGCCGCAGAGAAAGGATATCCAAAAAGCTAAATAGCTTCACAATGTAGCTCTGCAAGGATGAGGAATAAATATCGTTCCAGTAGCAAATGTCATGCCCTTCAATGTTGGATGCTCAGAAACACACTAAGGAACCATCCTCAAAAAAAGCCCCTCCAAAACTCCGTTCACGTAGGAGCGCAGCCACGTAACCCACACCACTTGAAAATATAAAACAGCCGTTAGTCCATTATAAACACTAACATAACCACCAGTGAAAAGACAAACTATTAAAGAAGGTAAACAACAAGTCTACAGTATATTTAACCTTATACATCTATAAAAACTTAGATAATTTAGAAATATATAGCAATAATGTTACACCTCCTCACCCAACCAAAAAAAAAAAATTCCCAAATTTTTTTTTTCCTAAAGTGATTTGAATTACAACATACAGGTTATCACATAATGAAATATTAAACCAACACTCAAAAATTTAAAATATTAAACCAACACTCAAAAATATTTATCAAACAAACTGCAAAAACATGACAAACAAAAGGAAAGAGGGGGGCAAGTACCAAGGTTTGCAGCTCACAAGGATAGCAATATATAACCAATACTAAAAAAAATCTTAAACCTAAATTAATGACAAGTAAACTTTCCAAAACCAGAAAACCAAAACATCACCATTCGATAAATAGGTACCCAACCTAAAAATTTCGCATCACTCATATCGTTAATAAACTTAATTAAGAGCCATTGCACTAACAACCGGATTCTGTATATATAGTCCAAAAGCTATAACCTTTTCCACACGCAATACTCTGTTCATTTTCAGGGATACACATCACTCACAATCAATAAATGTTGATCATAAAAACCACTGTCTATTTCAGTGTTATATATCACACTTATCACCATAGTGTCCAATACATACACACACACCGAACGACACAGAGAAGAACACCACAAGACTCCCCTGCGCAAACAAACAAACAAACTTGATGAAGCGTAATTATTTAGCCTGAAAATACAGAATACCAGATTAGTGCCTATCTCTTTTCTTAGCTTATTATAAACCTTATCTACCTGACACCTCTAAACCTTAGTAGATTAACCTTAACTCAGTCTAGGGTACCACTCATACACCAGCCTGTAGCGCCTAAAAAACGGCTGTGTTGTGCTACAGACCCGTGAGCCCATGACCCATCTAATTAAACAATCATTAGAAAGTACCAATGATCACCCTCACCTTTTAACCTTAAAGATCCCGTATAATATACCCAAAACATTATAGTCTTCTGTAAACAAACCATGATTAATAAATCTTGAATATACATTTACTTCTACTCACTACGTGCCCACTTCAACAGCACACACACCATAATTAGAACGATACAGATACTACCTTTCATAACTGCATAGCCCTCTGTCAATAATCTAATATTCAACGCTGCGAGAGAGAAAATCGGCAACAATATTATCTTTTCCTGGGATGTGCGAAAATTCTAAATTCCATTCTTGCAGCATGAGACTCCACCTCATCAATCGTTGATTTTTATTCTTGTATCTGCTGATGAAGGTCAGGGGATTATAATCTGTCAAGACCTTAATAGGTGTATCTGAGGAGGAGAGATAAACCTGAAAATGATTAATAGCGAATATTAACGCAAGAGTCTCTTTCTCCACAGTTGAATACCTACGTTGGGCGGAGGACAATTTTTTTGAAAAGAATGCGACAGGATGAGAAACTTCCTGCTCGTCATTCTGTAACAACACCGCTCCTACACCAACGTCACTTGCATCCGTGGCAAGAGAAAAAGGAAGGTCAAAATCAGGAGCTCTCAAGACAGGGAAATTAATTAAAACTCTTTTTAAATTATCAAAAGCCCTTTGCGTTTCATCCGTCCAGACAAATGCTACCTTCTTTCTCAAGAGATTTGTTAACGGATCGGCTATATCCGAAAAATTCCTAACAAACCTTGGGTAGTACCCACTCAAACCAAGGAATCTTCTGACATCCCTCCTACATCTAGGGACTACCATGTTTTCAATACTTTCGATATTGGCCTGCTTAGGAGCAACTTTACCATTACCAGCCTCATGACCCCAATATACCACCTTCGCCTTTGCGAAATCGCTTTTCTTTAAATTAATTACCAAATTTGCCTTTTTCAACACCTCAAATAGTGCCCTAATACGTTTTAAATGGGTTTCCCAATCATCGCTATAAATAACAATATCATCAATATAAACAACACATCCTTCTAAACCATGGACTAAAGTATTCATTAACCTCTGAAAGGTGGCAGCCGCGTTCTTCATACCAAACGGCATAACTTTACATTGAAACAATCCCTGTGGTGTTACAAAAGCAGACAGGGCCCTTGCCCGCTTTGAAAGAGGAACGTGCCAATAACCCTTCAACAAATCGAATTTGCTAATGTATTTAGCTTTCCCCATTCGATCAATACAATCCTCAATTCGAGGTAATGGATAACAATCAGATTTAGATAACTCATTCAACTTACGGTAATCAAAACATAACCTGAAATCATCGTCGGATTTCTTTACCAATACAACAGGTGATGACCAAGGACTTTGACTAGGTTCAATTAGGTCATGTTTTAGCATATAATCCACTTCCTTTGCTACAACCTCATTTTTGAAGGGATCCAACCTGTAAGGAGATTGTTTCACAGGAGTGGCGCTACCTACTTCTACATCATGTTCAAGGACCGAAGTCCTACCCGGTACATCCGAAAATAATTCTTTATAATTAGATACTAAATTTTTCAAAGACCTTTGTTCTTCCTTACCTAAATGTGAAATTACTCCCGAAAATGTTTCCAAAGACTTTCTATTATCCGACCGCCATTCACATCCATTAAAACAATTATCATCCCCCTCTGAAAAAGAAAAATGGTTATTGTTCTCAGAATCTACCGTATTCCCAATAGTTGCCACAGGAATGACTTTTTCCCGTTCCATATAAGCTTTCAACATATTTACATGACACAGTTGAAAAGGTTTCCTTCTTTGAGGTGTCTCCACTAAATAGTTAACTTCACTTACTTTTTTCAAAATTTTCCAAGGACCTGAAAAAGAAGCTTTCAATGGATTCCCTGGGAAGGGTAACAAAACCAATACTTTATCGCCTACCGCAAAGTCGCGTGCCTTGGACCTTCTATCAAAAAAGAACTTCATTCTTTTTTGGCTACATAATAAGTTTTCACCCGCAAATTTCCAAGCCTTGGTTAATTTATCGCCTAGATTAGACACATAATCCAATAAATTAACCTCAGGGACGTCTCCCTCCCAAGACTCACGAACCACATCAAGAGGACCTCGAACACAATGACAAACACAAGGTTGAAAGGCGAAAAACCTAAAGACTGACTTGGGACAGAACGAAAAGCGAACAACAAATAAGGTAATTCCTTATCCCACTCAGAACCAATAATCAAACAATATTTCTTTACCATAGATTTCAGGGTCTGATGAAATCTCTCCAGAGCTCCCTGATTTTCTGGATGATATGGAGAAGAGGTCACATGTTTTATATTTAACTCTGCCATTTTATCTCTGAAATACCTGCTAACAAAATTAGAACCACAATCCGATTGAATGATTTTAGGCATCCCAAACCTGGTAAAAAAGTCAATTAGTACATCTACAATTTTAACACTTTTTATCGTACGTAGTGGTATGGCCTCGGGATATCGAGACATCCTATCCATGATTGTCAAAATATACTCATTACCACTACGCGTCTTCGGTAATGGTCCAACCACATCAATAATGACTTCCTTAAAAGGTTCGGAAACTACACGAATAGGACATAGAGGCGATTTTGGAATCCGCTGATTGGGTTTACCGACCCTCTGGCACACATCACAACTATTGACAAACTTCTTTACATCTGCCTTCAACTTCGGCCAATAATAATTCCCTAACAATTTGCAAGAAGTCTTATGAATTCCAAAATGGCCGGCCAAACCACTTTCGTGCACCAATGACATTAACTCCTTCCTGTAACCAAAGGGAACCATTATCTGTTTCATAATTTCATGATCAACATTATCCACCCCCATAGGCCTACTCAACCTATATAAAATATTATTAATTATCTTAAATTTGGGATCAGTCATATCAGACACCTCCCCTGACTCGATAGGGAGTTCCCGAAACTCCTTTTTCTGGTCTTTGATTAGCTCTTCAGTAGTCCAATTAAACTTGTCCGTTAACATTCCAAGATCTACAGCTAGGCTATCACTACGATCTAAACTACTTAAATGTACATCAATTGTTGACTCTGCAGCGTCAACAATTCTAGCACTAGAACGAGTAACTGCTGCTACTTCATTATCAGGGTTTATCAATATGGGACAATTATTATTCTTCATAGCCACATCATTCCCTATCACAACATCAACCTCCTTAACCGGGAATTTCTCTACTATGGCCAATTTCAAATTCCCTGCAAAGGAAGGGCAGATTAAATTAAAATTTTCAATAGCATACGACTTTACGGAATCAGGAAAACCAGCCAATAATACAAATTCCCCACTTTTGGGTACAAAATTACAAGGTAATGCCTCCCTTAGAATCAAAGACTGAGCTGCACCGGTATCACGCAAAATACGCACTCGTCTTTTCTCGGACGAATTGGCGAAGGAGACACTACCGAAGGACAAATATCTGTCAAAACAACCAGGTAGTCATTGATCAGCGGATGTTGTTGGGGTAAGTTCTCTCTCTCTCTCTTCCACGCCCATCACTGGCCTAACATTAGCATTTTGGGAATTTCTAAACGCATAACACATGCTCTTTACGTGTCCCTTCTTATTCCAAAAGAAACACGTCAATGTTTTCAATTTCTCTGGATTATATATATTTTGCCTATTACCTCTGTTAGGAGAAAAAATATTATTATTAGCATTACCCTGATTATTACCCTGATTATTATTACTTCCATAATTATTTCTGTTAAACACCTTAGCCTTATTATTCGGATTAGCATTATTATTCCTACCCATCTTAACCCATAAAGACTTCACATTTGTCGTTACTCCCCCTAACTCACTCTTATGAGACAAGCAATATTCGTCACTAGCGATGGCTACCTCCTGAACGGTCTCGAGTTTTAACTCTTCGAGGTGGACCTTCAGTTTATCCGGGACACACCTTTTAAACTCCTCCACCAACATTAACTCTTTCAATCTCTCAAAATCTCCCACCTCCTTGGACTTGAACCAATCACTAGCATACTGTTCCTTCGCCCTGGCAAATTCAACAAAAGTTTGTTCCCTACATTTTTCTAAGTTCCGGAAGCGTTGCCTATAAGCTTCAGGGACTAACTCAGGCCTTCAAGACAATAGCCTTTACACTCTCATAATCCGCTGATAGATCCTCCTCCAGCGTTACATATACCCTTTGAGCTCTTCCAACCAATTTACTTTGTATAAGAGTGGTCCAATACTCTTGGGGCCACTCCAACCTTGCTGCAATCCTCTCAAATGACACAAAAAACTCTGCTACATTATTCTCTTCAAATTTAGGTACTTATTTGAGAGCCTGCGCTAAATTAATAGCAGGCGTTACTAACCTATTTGGGGAATGGGAGGGGGAAAAAGAAACCGAGTTTCTCATAGCAATCTCATGCTGCCTCTCCTTTTCTCTTTCCCCTGCCTTAAACTTTTCCATTTCAAATTCCAATTGTCTCAGGGCAATTTGCCTATCCAAAATTTCTACAGACAATACTTTATCAGGTTTCA
>NC_090749.1:37527058-37534558 GCF_036898095.1 Palaemon carinicauda | reverse complement strand
TCTCTCTCTCTACTTAGAATAGACTTCCAGCGGATGTAATGAACAGTAACATGATAAACGAAATCAAGAATACGTTAAACAATATCATAAAAACTAAATGTTTAAACTAATTCCCTCTACCCATGACCAAATAGAGTCTTCGTGGATTGACTTCAAATTCTTTAAGACATCCAAAAAACCTTGACCCTCTCTTTAGTAAACAGAAAACGAACAAACAAACAGAAACCAATGATTATTCTTTATTCACCAAAACAGCTGTCTCTGACGACTGGATCACATTGTCCCCTCACTCACGAATTTCGTGGTTCTTAAATCACAATTTCTCGGTGTGCTTTTATTATGCTCATCAAAGCAGCAAGGTTTTTTATATGTAATTTGGCGTTGAGAATCACAATAACAGGTGGTGATTTACGATAATCCGAGGCAGAGAGTAAATGACCATAATATCTCAGTCTCGGTTTTGCCTGAACAGAATTACGATCTACAATTAACTTTTTTAGAGAGAGAGAGAGAGAGAGAGAGAGAGAGAGAGAGAGAGAGAGATGAGAGAGAGAAGAGAGAGAGAGAGAGTCTGGTTAAAATGAATAGAATTATTCCTGGAGAGAAAGAAAAAGAGAAAGAGAGAGTGAGAGTTAAAGATAAAGAGAATAATTCATAGAGAGAGAGAGAGAGAGAGAGAGAGAGAGAGAGAGAGAGAGGGGGGGGTTCTTTGAAAAGTAATAGAATAGTTCATGAAGAGAGAGAAAAAGAGAGTGAGAATTAAAAATGAATAGAATAATTCTAGAATAATTCTTATAGAGAGAGAGAGAGAGAGATGGAGAGAGAGAGAGAGAGAGAGAGAGAGAGAGGTGGGGTTCTTTCTTGTCGATAAATTTGTCTCAAATTATTATTGTGTGGTTTTGGTTTTGTCGATTGTGTCCTGCTTTATTTTCTTTTCCTTTTTTCTAATGTGTAGGCATTAAAGAATGGTCCTATTTTCTTCTGTCTTCAAATACTGGTCTCTGTTGAGCTGTTTTATTTTAGTTTTTTTTTTGGATGTATTTTATTGGAGTTGTCAGATAATAATATTTTTCATATTATTTCTTGAATTATTTGTACACATCTGTTGGCTTTAAATGTCCGTCAGATGTGACATCAACAACAACTACAACAACAAATGTAGCCGTTTCTTGTCCACTGTAAGACAAAGGCCTCAGACATGTCCATACTCATTTCTGTAGTTTGGTCATTTTTCAATACCATGTTGCTCAGGCCAGTTGTGATAGTGGGAGATTTTTGTCTAAACGATAACAGCAAACCAACTTAGTATGGTTGGTCCCGACTAGTACAGCTTGGGTGATCATGGTGATACACAAACCCTTTTCACCACGTTTATATATATATATATATATATATATATATATATATATATTATATATATTATATATATATATATATATATATATATATATATATATATATATATATATATATATATATATATATATATGGGTTTCTCTGTTTTTATTCATACATTTTAATTTTTAGTTTTATATGTAAATGCTTTATTGCTTACTTAACTTTTTGCTGTTTCCTATGTGTGTTATAGGGACGGGATATAGAAATTTTCTTTCTCTATTTACCTAAGCAGGGGATTAGCCTATGTACCTTACAGTTAAATGAATGTGATGGGTTTCAGTTACTGCAAGCGGGTATCAACCTCTCCCTCGACCATAAATTCACTTTTATATTATAGGCTTTAATGCTTTTAGAGTCGTTTCCTTTTTTGAAAGGAGGAGAAGTCGATGAATTGACGAAATGAAAAAAAAAAATTGGGGGAAATAGATTGGCATAGTAAGATCATAAACATACATGATGTTTGGGTACTTTCTGTGAATAAAAGAAATCGTTTGAAGATTCTGAGGTTAAATGTTAGAATTTTATATCAAGCGTGATAAGAATCGAAAAGATGAACAGTGTGTTGGGATTCATTCGTAAAAATAGTGAATGGGTAGATCAGAGTATTTTGAAAGAAAACTGAACAAAAATACCTATATTGACATCGCTGAATCCCATGTAAAAATTAAGATAATATAACATTGATACTAGTCTAACAAGTATAGCACGTAAAAAAAAAAATATTGTATAAGAACAGTTACAATATTTTTTTTTTTCATATTGCGTATAAAGGTCAAGTTATAAACAAGACAAGGGCTAAAACCGGTCACAAATATGTTTTATAAATCTCACTTTAAATCAGAATATAAATAAATTAGGTTAATATATTTCCTAAGAAATATTTACTTATAAGATATAGTGTCCAACAATATATATATATATATAATATATATATATATATATATATATATATATATATATATATATATATATATATATATATATATATATATATATATATGTGTGTGTGTGTGTGTGTGTGTGTGTATGTCCATGCCTTTTCTGTGTAGGGATACCTTAACGTGGTGAAAGGGTTTTATGTATCACCAAGATCATTAAAGCTGTACTAGTTAAAACCACCCATACCAGATTGGTTTACTGTGAGCGATCAGTCTAAAGTGTCCTACCATCACCAATCCGCAGTTGCCAGGGTGATGTTCAAAATTGGACTGACCCCAGGCATGACTAAGGACATATCTGAAGCCTTTTTCCTGCATTTATTGTTGTTTATATTTATATTGTAAAGTATTAAAACTATGTCTCCATTATGTCAAAAATAGGAAAAATTTAACCTTTTGTTCATAATTGTCCATCAGATTTTTTAATGTCAAGCAAAGAAAGAATATCATATCAAAGTATTAATAACCTAAAGTACCTCTTTGAATATTAATAACGTTTAATTTTATTCTTTGAAACACTATTTTCTCATGAGAGACTGCGTCTCATCCCTTTCGAAAGCAACTTGAATATAAAAAAAAAGAAAAAAAAATGGAAAGGAAGGATAAAAGGACTTCACATAGATTTTCTTAAAGTGCAAAGTGTATTATTCTCTGATAGTTCAAGTCTGGAGATTAGAGCAAAAATATCAAGTAAAACGAAGGATTAAAAGTTAAGGCAGTAATCCATAAACGAATTGATAATGGACCCATGTTCATCTCAAAGGTAGAGAGTTTTTAACTGCCTCAAAAACAGATGCTGTAAGAGAATTTCTGGGTCCAGTTTTCCTTGGTTGTTTTTCTATCAATTTGCTTATCTATATAGACAATTGTTTTTAGTTATAGATTTTCGATTCTTTAGTGGTTCTTCAGAGACATTTTAATCATTAGGCTATTTTTATTAGATCAATGTAGCTTTGTCATTAAAAAGGATGGTTGTATTATATATGATTGGGGACGGCAGTGTCCAACTGTAAGGACGAGATGTTCCATCTAAAAGACCAGAAGTACGGTGCTTTTAGTCAGCATACATTTCTAATGGCAAAATATGAGGGAAAGTGGCCGTACCTTATAAAAACGTGTAGTGTCTTTCCTATTGGCTAATTGTTACAGTAATGATTCGTAAATAGGTATTGTACTGTACACCTATTACTCAAAGAGTTAACTACTCTACTGTAATCTTTCAGTGGATACTTTCCTCTCAGTAAGGGTAGAAGAGACTCTTTAGCTATGATAAGGAGATCCACTAAGAGAAAGACGCTCCGAAATCAAACTATTGTTCTCTGGTCCTGGGTGGTAGCATAGCCTCTGTACTATATTTTTCCACTGTCTTGGGTTCGAATTCTTTTGCTTGACGGTAGACGCGGGTACACCATTCTAACTCTTTTCTTATTCAATTTCCTCATTGGGCTACTTTCCCTGTTGAAACCCTTGGGCTTATAACATCCTGTCATTCTAACTTGGGTTTTAACTTAGCTAATAATAATAATAATAATAATAATAATAATAATAATAATAATAATAATAATAGCGAAACTTTTTCCAGCGTATTATTATAGACAATAAAATGTGACTTTCTTTCTTTAAACATACTCTGGAACTCTGTTTCTGCTACTTTTCCTCAAATATGATCTCCCTTTCTTAGATGATTTGAAAGTTCCTTCGGTTTTGTTACAGTTAAAGTTTGTTTTTTCCATCTGAGCTTGGATGAGACAAGGATCTACCAGCGCCACCTGCCTTTGCATTGAAAAGGAAGGAGACGTTTAGAAATTACAAGTTTTTTGTTATACCTTAACCATAAAAAAATCCAAAAATACTGACGTGAAGCTTTTTTTTGAGCTCTTCAAACTTTAATTTGTATTGGTAACGTTATTTGGAAAATGTAACTCTGAAAAGTATAACCTTTTGTTTGTAACGTCACCCAGTGAAGATAGATTTTGGCTTGGTATGTCACTCCAAATATTTATGCTTGATATGTTACCTCACTTGAAAAAAAATTCATTTAAAAGGTCCTTAAAAAAATAAGTAAATTTTAAATTGTTACGTCACCACCAAGAGATACATCCACTTGAATATATAACTTGAAATGGACATTCTTATTTGTAACGTCACTGAAAGAAGTATAGCTTTTGATTTAAAAAAAAAAAAAAAAAACAATTACTTGAAAGGTCCTTAAAAAAAAGGAAATTTTAAATTGTTAAATCACCCCAAGAGATACATCTAAATGGATATATAACTTGGAACGCATATTTTCATTTTTAACGCCATATTTTTATTTAATTTTTAATTTCTTACATTACTATGAAAGAATGTAATTGGTATCATGCATAAAAAAAATGTAATATCTTCCCCACCGTTATCCCTACATTAAGGGGTCAGTTACCTGATGCGCCCTCTCCAATGCCTTCTTTCAAAGGCAGTCTCTTCCACCAAACCTGTTCTCCCCATATCATCCTTCACCTTATTTCGCCATCTATTCTCTGCCTCCCTCTAGATCTTCTCCCCCTAGAATGTTCCTCCTAAGCCCTCTTCACTTCCGTTTGGTATCCAGGAAAAGAAAAAATAATAATTTTCATGAATGGAAAGAAGTGAAGAGAGTAAGGAAGGCTGGCTCAAGAATTGAAGAGACAGTGAAAGATGGAAATGGGAGGTTGTTAAAAGGAGAGGTGGTAAGGAAAAGATAGGCGGAATATTTTGAAAGTTTACTGAATGTTGAGGATAATAGGGAGGCAGATATAATTGCTGTTGCAGGTGTTGAGGTGCCAGTGATGGGAGATGAGAATGAGAGAGAGATTATAATAGATGAAGTGAGGAGAGCACTAGATGAAACAAGAGTAGGAAAAGCATCTGGTATGGATGGTGTGAGGGCTGAGATGTTGAAGGAAGGGGGTGTGACTGTACTTGAATGGTTGGTGAGATTGTTTAATATGTGTTTTGTGTTGTCAATGGTACCAGTAGATTGGGTTTGTGCATGTATTGTACCACTATATAAGGGTAAGGGAGATGTGCATGAGTGTTGTAATTCCAAGAGTTATTAGTTTGTTAAGCGTAGTTGGAAAAGTGAATGGGTAGAGTAATGATTAATAGGATCAAGGATAAAACAGAGAATGCAATCTTAGAAATACAGGGTGGTTTTAGAAGAGGTAGGGGTTGTATGAATCAGAATTTTACAGTAAGGCAGATATGCGAGAAATATTCAGCAAAACGTAAGGAGGTGTATGTTGCGTTTATGGATCTGGAGAAAGCGTATGATAGAGTTGATAGGGAAGCAATATGGAATGTGATGAGGTTATATGGAGTTGGTGGAAAGTTGTTGCAAGCAGTGAAAAGTTTTCTACAAAGGTAGTAAAGCATGTGTTAGGATAGGAAATAAAGTGAGTGATTGGTTTCCGGTAGGAGTGGGGCTGAGACAGGGGTGTGTGATATCACCGTGGTTGTTTAACTTGTATGTTGATGGAGTGGTAAGAGAGGTGATTGCTCGAGTGCTTGGACGAGGATTAAAACTGGTAGACGAGAATGACCATGAATGGGAGGTAAATCAGTTGTTGTTTTCGGATGATACTGTACTGGTTGCAGACACAGAAGAGAAGCTTGACCGATTAGTGACAGAATTTGGAAGAGTGTGTGGGAGAAGGAAGTTGAGAGTTAATGTGGGTAAGAGTAAGGTTATGAGATGTACGAGAAGGGAAGGTGGTGCAAGGTTGAAGGTCATGTTGAATGGAGAGTTACTTGAGGAAGTGGATCAGTTTAAGTACTTGGGGTCTGTTGTTGCAGCAAATGGTGGAGTGGAAGCAGATGTACGTCAGAGAGTGAATGAAGGTTGCAAAGTGTTGGGGGCAGTTAAGGGAAGTAGTAAAAAATAGAGAGTTGGGCATGAATGTAAAAAGAGTTCTATATGAGAAAGTGATTGTACCAACTGTGGTGTATGGATCGGAGTTGTGGGGAATGAAAGTGACGGAGAGACAGAAATTGAATGTGTTTGAGATGAAGTGTCTAAGGAGTATGGCTGGTGTATCTCGAGTAGATAGGGTTAGGAACGAAGTGGTGAGAGGTGAGAACCGGTGTAAGAAATGCGTTAGCAGCTAGAGTGGATATGAATGTGTTGAGGTGGTTTGGCCATGTTGAGAGAATGGAAAATGGCTGTCTGCTAAAGAAGGTGATGAATGCAAGAGTTGATGGGAGAAGTACAAGAGGAAGGCCAAGGTTTGGGTGGATGGATGGAGTGAAGAAAGCTCTGGGTGATAGGAGGATAGATGTGAGAGAGGCAAGAGAGCGTGCTAGAAGTAGGAATGAATGGCGAGCGATTGTGATGCAGTTCCGGTAGGCCCTGCTGCTGCCTCCGATGCCTTTGATGACCGCGGAGGTAACAGCAGTAGGGGATTCAGCATTATGAAGCTTCATCTGTGGTGGATAATGTGGGAGGGTGGGCTGTGGCACCCTAGCAGTACCAGCTGAACTCGGTTGAGTCCCTTGTTAGGCTGAAGTAACGTAGAGAGTAGAGGTCCCCTTTTTTGTTTTGTTTCATTTGTTGATGTCGGCTATCCCCCAGAATTGGGGGAAGTGCCTTGGTATATGTATGTATGGATGAATCGAAGTCTCTTTCTCCTTGGGAGCAGAAAAGAAATGTGGCTTACTCACTCAACAAATATGTCCATCATAATACAACAGATAAACAGTTTAGTTTGTCTGATTTAAATCCAAAATTTAGAAAGCTTTTATGAAATAAAAAAAGGATAAGTTTCAGTTAATCATCTTTCTCAAAACATTTATTTTGATTCCCTTTATTAAACCACTGCTATAAAATAATAGTTCTGATACACTTCATTAAAACATATTTAACAAAAATACTGCAAGTTTCATTGCAAAACTCACAATATAAATGGCTTTCAATGTCCTACAGTGCATAAAATGGAATCCACTTATATATATTGATACCTTGCGGATGTCATTTAAAACCAATTTTATAACATATGAATGAAAATATGTAAACTATTTCTTAAAGGGAAAGACGTCTATGAAAATTATATATTCTGTGCATTTGCATCAGTCAGAAGCTAATATTTTATTACTTAAACGAAAGGAACAAGAAAAAAATTGTTTTTTTCTTTATTACGTCACAAATTTTTTT
>NC_090749.1:37499558-37512058 GCF_036898095.1 Palaemon carinicauda | reverse complement strand
ACTGGTAGGACCATCTGATTAAATACTTTTCTTTTTAGAGAAAGTGGGATCCTAAGTTTCAACCGATATTCTCCTCTGTCAAGATATCTGGTTTAACCAATGAACTTGCCAATATCCTTTTTTCTTAATGAAGATGTTATCCTTCAGTTCGGTGCTAAAGACAGTAAAGGAAATATCGGAAAATCACAAGAATTTCCGTGAGGATTTTTCCCAGTTATGCCGGAATCACAATAGTCATTCCTCGAGGGTTTCCCCAACCTCCAGCCAATGCTAGCGAGCAAAAGTATTGTAGCGTCACACTAAAATATCGTGGTTTGACTACAAATAAGAAAAAAATGCATACAAAACCGATCAGCTGACATTATCATGGCGTCCAGAAGTTTTCTAACGTGAATTGAAGAATTCTATGACTGCAACAGGGTGAACAGCGCAAATTTTTATTATCTTTTGAGACTTATTGGAATCATGATTGCCAAGCAAGAGCACGTCCTAGCTGCAGCAACCATCTTGTTTGTTTACATACGAAGTCAAGCTCGAGGCCTGTGCTCCTTGCTTCCCGTCTTGTCGGGAAGCCAATATCTCAAGTAACAAGTTTTGGACAGCAACGACCTGTCGCATGTGAAAAAAAAAAAAATCCTAATGTCATTCCAGCTTTAGTATGGTGCTTTGGCAACAGATGACGCTGATACTGTTTATTAATTGTTTATAATAATAATAATAATAATAATAATAATAATAATAATAATAATAATAATAATAATAATAATAATAATAATAATAATAAAGAAGAAGAAAAAGAAGAAGAAGGATAAAACAAGATGCTGGAACTAACCTAGTCTCCAGCAATGAGTCCTTTTAAAGAGAATAAGCTACATGACAACTTTAAAGGCCAAATATTTAACATCGTATTGATTCCATCGAATATGGAGGAGTCATCTGACTGCTATTTCAGGCCAAAGGACCCCCAGTTGTATACAGGTAAACTTTAGGTTGATTAGCTTTTGGTGTGATTAGCAATCAGGTGGGATTTCAGGAGAGGCTAATTTTACCTATGTGAGGTGAAGGGCTTGGAACGTGTGTTATTATTATTATTATTGTTATTATTATTATTATTATTATTATTATTATTTCTTGGTAGGAGACCCTCCTTCAAACATGTGGAGTTAAATACTGTGGCTGCATCGGCAGAATTAAATTTTTTGTCCAATTTCTCGATTCTACAGACAATTTTTTTTCAGGATTGCTACATTCAGCTAGCAAGTTGGCGAAGCTCATCAGGGTGAAGGATACAAATCAGGTTAAGGCTGGATGTAATTAATACAAGTACAAGTAATACTCGAAAATTACAACAGGTAAAGTCAGGAGTGGGTTGCGACACGTTTCGGAACAGCTTGCTTTGTCTTCAGGCGAGAAGCGAGGCTCTGGCTAGATCTGGGTCCTTATATATCCTGGCTCTGGTTCATAGAGAGGGGCCTCAAATTTTGATTGGTCGAGCGGAGGTTGTGAGTTCGGGTTGTTTATGTAGCACGGCTCGCCCTCCCAGGCTGAGAGGTAGGAAGCAATCCTGGATCCTGATTGGTCAGGACGCGCGCCTAGCCAGCCAAAAATTCAGGCAGGCTCCTCTCTCGCTCAGTGGACTGGGCTGAGAGAGGTATCCAAGCTCCCTGATTGGCTGAGGCGCGCGCCGAGACGTGCTCAAAGTCAGTCAGCCCATTCCTACGCTCAGCAGGCGGAAATTTCGGGCCATGTTCGCCGCCAAAATCAGCATTTTGACAGACGATTTCTCCATTTGTAGGGGTGTCATGATCGGGGTTGTCATCATTCTGGGGGTCTTGTTCTTGGTTCCTAGCGTTAGTACGTCGACAGGATGGTAGGAGGAACATTTCTTGAGTCGTATTCAACGCTGGTTTCTCGTTCTGGATTAACAAAGCTTCCAAAATTCGTAAGCGCCTGCTGTCCGTGGCGCTGCCGATAATTTTGGTATTGGTGACGATGTCTGCCCGGCTAATTTGGGAGTTATGTCGCTGTAGAGCATGATTTCTGATAGCACCTTGCTGAACGTGGCACGAGATCCTCTTCGAAAGTTTCATGGTAGTCATACCTATGTATTTGCCGTGGCATCCTCGGACTGGGCATTGGCAAGAGTAGACTATATTTGTCTTCTTCAGAGGGTCGTCATCAGGGGGCGCTGGATTGTTCCTCATGATCAAGTTGCGGGTTTTTTCAGTCTGGTAATAGATGATGAGTTTCACTTTCGTGGTCTCATCAGTGGGTGAAACGTTGTTATTGATGATGTCTTTAATGGCCTTCTCATCCCACT
The DNA here is from genome assembly GCF_036898095.1 of Palaemon carinicauda. Classification (NCBI taxonomy): domain Eukaryota; kingdom Metazoa; phylum Arthropoda; class Malacostraca; order Decapoda; family Palaemonidae; genus Palaemon; species Palaemon carinicauda. Next base: position 37,509,738 of record NC_090749.1, on the reverse strand, counting down.
GATATTCGGCGTGCATGAAGCCTTTGTAGTAAAGTTTGATGTCTCTAGATCCGTTGGTGAAGGTGTCGGACTTATCTGTAGTTCTGTTGGACCCCTGGCTGGCGCTGTCGGACCCTTCCACCAAAGGGGACCCGTACCACTTGTCTATAGCAGTCCTCACTTCACGCTGGACTTGCTTGTTGCTGTAGCCGTTGTTGATGAAGACCTGTGCGACCCTTTCCAGCTCCTTGTGGGTGTCAGTCCATGTCGAGCAGTGAGACAAGGCCCTGCGTACAAAGGCCTTGATGGTCGAGGCCCTATAGCGGGCAGGACATTCACTTTCGCCATTTAGACACATGCCGAGATTTGTGGGCTTGGTGTAGACAGTGGTCTGGAATCCCTCGTTGGTGGAAGAAATCAAGACGTCCAGGAACGGGAGGCTGTTGTCAACGCTCTTCTCAAGGGTGAAGTGGAGGACGCTGTTCTCCTCAAAGGTCCTCCTTAGATTCTCGATGGCTTCGGTGGAAGTAGCTTTGATGAAAGTGTCGTCAATATAACGGAAGTAAACGAGGGGGCACTCGAGTTGGGAGAATACCCTCTCCTCTACTACTCCCATGTAGAAGTTAGCAAAGAGTACGCCCAAGGGCGAGCCCATCGCCACGCCATCCTTTTGTAAGTACAAGTGCCCACGATGAGTAGTAAAGGGGGCCCTTTTAGTGCAAATGGTAAGGAGGGTCTGAAGGGCTTGCTCTGGGATATCTAATTCAGGAGAAGTCTCGTCCCTGTAGACTCTATCGGCGATAAGGTCGATGTTTTCGTCGACAGGGACATTAGTGAACAAAGATTTGACATCCATCGATGCTATGACCCCCTCGCCGCGGACGTCCTTGATCCTCTCTAAGAATTCGGGAGAGGAGGCCACACAGTGGCGGTCGGGGACATATTGCGTCAAAATCGTGTTCAGTTTTATGGCCAGCTGGTATGTAGGCGTAGGGCATTGGCTGATGATAGGACGGAGTGGGTTGCCTTGTTTGTGGGTTTTAACATTGCCGTAGAGGTAACCAGGTCCATAATCCCCAGAAATCATGGGTAGGTGTACGGCGTTAGTTGCAGCATTAATGGCCTCGATGGTACGATTTGCTTCACTCTTGATTTATTCAACAGGGTTGCTCGTGAGGCGCTCGAATTTGGTCAGGTCGGCGAGGATGGCGTCCAGTTTCTCGTGGTACTCGTGGGTGTTGATAAGTACAAAGGCAGCTGTCTTGTCTGCCCAACGGACGGCAACCTCAGCAACTTGTTTGAGCTCTTTAGCAGCAGTTCTCATCTCCTTAGAGACGATGCCGCTGCTGTACCTGCCCCTGTCAGTAAGGGCCTCGGCGAGCAGAAGCGGGTGAAGGGCATCAGTTGTCCAGAGGGCACCACGTTCTTGGAGGTTGAGGATAGAATCTAGGAGTAATTCCATCTCCAGGTGTTTGTCGGTAGGTCTCGGTCGGGTGATGTGGTGGCAGTTGAGGCCCATCTTGAGAATATGCTCCTGTGCTGACGTAGGGACGTAGCTAGAGATGTCAATGTATTCCTGGCGGACCTCTGGGATGCGCAGCTTTCCGCCATTAAGGGTGACCAGCTTCTTTGAGATGGTCCTCCTCCTCTTCTTCAAGTCCTTCTCCTTAAGGACTTGTAGGTCATGGATGATGTTGTTGGGGTAGCTTAAGCCACCTCCAAGGTCCTCTTCATGGTTGGGGTTGTCGATATCGGAGCGTCGATAATCATGGGTGTCGTCATCAGGGGCATCGTCATCAGGGGCGTCCTCGTCCTCGGGGTCGCTGTCAACCTCGAGGGGGACGCCAGTAGTGAGCTGGGCTTCTCCATCCCTCAAGCTGACCCATTCATCGTCAAGGCGGACCCGAAGGGCGTAGAGCTCGTCCTTCAGGACCTTCTTCTGTTGGAGTTGGCGTTGGAAAAGGTTTCTTCTGTATGAATGGGTCCCGGGATCGTTCAAGGCCGACGGATCTTGCAGGTGGATTTCTGTATATCTTGGTAGGAGACCCTCCTTCAAACAGGTGGAGTTAAATACTATGGCTGCATCGGCAGAATTCAATTTTTTGTCCAATTTCTCGATTCTTTGGACAATTCTTTTTTTCAGGATTGCTACATTCAACTAGCAAATTGGCAAAGCTCATCAGGGTGAAGGATACAAATCAGGTTAAGGCTGGATGTAATTAATACAAGTACAAGTAATACTCGAAAATTACAACAGGTAAAGTCAGGAGTGGGTTGCGACGCGTTTCGGAACAGCTTGCTTTGTCTTCAGGCGAGAAGTGAGGCTCTGGCTAGATCTGGGTCCTTATATATCCTGGCTCTGGTTCATAGAGAGGGGCCTCAAATTTTGATTGGTCGAGCGGAGGTTGTAAGTTCGGGTGGCAGATGTACGACGAGCTCGGCTCGGCCTCCCAGGCTGAGAGGTAGGAAGGAATCCTGGATCCTGATTGGTCAGGACGCGCGCCTAGCCAACCAAAAAGTCAGGCAGGCTCCTCTCTCGCTCAGTGGACTGGGCTGAGAGAGGTATCCGATCTCCCTGATTGGCTGAGGCGCGCGCTGAGACGTGCTCAAAGTCAGTCAGGCCATTCCTATGCTCAGCAGGCTGAAATTTCGGGCCATGTTCGCCACCAAAATCAGCATTCGGCCAGACGATTTCTCCATTTGTAGGGGTGTCAGGATCGGGGTTGTCATCTTTCTGGGGGTCTTGTTCTTGATTCCTAGCGCTAGTACGTCGACAGGATGGTAGGAGGAACATTTCTTGAGTCGTATTCAACTCTGGTTTCTCGTTCTGGATTAACAAGGCATCCAAAATTCGTAAGCGCCTGCTGTCCGTGACGCTGCCAATAATTTTGGTATTGGTGACCATGTCTGCCGGGCTAATTTGGGAGTTATGTCGCTGTAGAGCATGATTTCTAATAGCACCTTGCTGAACGTGGCACGAGATCCTCTTCGAAAGTTTCATAGTAGTCATACCTATGTATTTGCCGGGGGCATCCTTGGACTGGGCATTGGTAAGAGTAGATTACATTTGTCTTCTTCAGAGGGTCGTTATCAGGGGGCGCTGGATTGTTCCTCATGATCAAGTTGCGGGTTTTTTCAGTCTGGTAATAGATGATGAGTTTCACTTTCATGGTCTCATCAGTGGGTGAAACGTTGTAATTGATGATGTCTTTAATGGCCTTCCAATTCCGCTGATATTCGGCGTACATGAGGCCTTTATAGTAAAGTTTGATGTCTCTAGTTCCGTTGGTGGAGGTGTCGGACCTACCTGTAGTTCTGTCGGACCCCTGGCTGGCGCTGTCGGACCCTTCCACCAAAGGGGACCCGTACCACTTGTCTATAGCTGTCCTTACTTCACGCTGGACTTGCTGGTTGCTGTAGCCGTTGTTGATGAGGACCTGTGCGAACCTTTCCAGCTCCTTGTGGGTGTCAGTCCATGTCGAGCAGTGAGACAAGGCCCTGCGTACTAAGGCCTTGATGGTCGAGGCCCTGTAGCGGGCAGGACATTCATTTTCACCATTTAGACACATGCCGAGATTTGTGGGCTTGGTGTAGACAGTGGTCTGGAATCACTCGTTGGTGGAAGAAATCAAGACGTCCAGGAACGGGAGGCTGTTGTCAACGCTCTTCTCAAGGGTGAAGTGGAGGACGCTGTTGTCCTCAAAGGTCCTCCTTAAATTCTCGATGGCTTCGGTGGAAGTAGCTTTGATGAAAGTGTTGTCAATATAACGGAAGTAAACGAGGGGGCACTCGAGTTGGGAGAATACCCTCTCCTCTACTACTCCCATGTAGAAGTTAGCAAAGAGTACGCCCAAGGGCGAGCCCATCGCCACGCCATCCTTTTGTAAGTACAAGTGCCCACGATGAGTAGTAAAGGGGGCCCTTTTAGTGCAAATGGCAAGGAGGGTCCGAAGGGCTTGCTCTGGGATATTTAATTTAGGAGTCGTCTCGTCCCTGTAGACTCTAACGGCGATAAGGTCGATGGTTTCGTCGACAGGGACATTAGTGAACAAAGATTTGACGTCCATCGATGCTATGACCCCCTCGCCGTGGACGTCCTTGATCCTCTCTAGGAATTCGGCAGAGGAGGCCACACAGTGGCGGTCGGGGACATATGGCGTCAAAATCGTGTTCAGTTTTTTGGCCAGCTGGTATGTAGGCGTAGGGCATTGGCTGATGATAGGACGGAGTGGGTTGCCTTGTTTGTGGGTTTTAACATTGCCGTAGAGGTAACCAGGTCCATAATCCCCAGAAATCATGGGTAGGTGTACGGTGTTAGTTGCAGCATTAATAGCCTCGATGGAACGATTTGCTTCCCTCTTTATTTCTTCAACAGGGTTGCTCGGGAGGCGCTCGAATTTGGTCAGGTCGGCGAGGATGGCGTCCAGTTTCTCGTGGTACTCGTGGGTGTTGATAAGTACAAAGGCAGCTGTCTTGTCGGACCGATGGACGGCAACCTCAGAAACTCGTTTGAGCTCTTTAGTAGCAGTTCTCATCTCCTTAGAGACGATGCCGCTGCTGTACCTGCCCCTATCAGTAAGGGCCTCGGCAAGCAGAAGCGGCTGAAGGGCATCAGTTGTCCAGAAAGCACCACGTTCTTGGAGGTTGAGGATAGAATCTAGGAGTAATTCCATCTCCAGGCGTTTGTCGGTAGGTCTCGGTCGGGTGATGTGGTGGCAGTTGAGGCCCATCTTGAGAATATGCTCCTGTGCTGGCTTAGGGACATAGCTAGAGATATTAATGTATTCCTGGCGGACCTCTGGGATCCGCAGCTTTCCGCCATTAAGGGTGACCAGCTTCTTTGAGATGGTCCTCCTCCTCTTCTTCAAGTCCTTCTCCTTAAGGACTTGTAGGGTATGGATGATGTTGTTGGGGTAGCTCAAGCACCTCAGAGGTCCTCTTCATGGTTGGGGTTGTCGATATCGGGGCATCGATCATCATGGGTGTCGTCATCAGGGGCGTCGTCATCAGTGACGTCCTCGTCCTCGGGGTCGCTATCAACCTCGAGGGGGACGCCAGTAGTGAGCTGGGCTTGTCCATCCCTCAAGCTGGCCCATTCATCGTCAAGGCGGACCCGAAGGGCGTAGAGCTCGTCCTTCAGGGCCTTCTTCTCTTGGAGTTGGAGAATATTTCTTCTGTATGAATGGGTCCTGGGATCGTTCAAGGCCGACGGATCTTGCAGGTGGATTTCTGTATATCTTGGTAGGAGACACCCTTTAAACAGGTGGAGTTAAATACTATGGCTGCATCGGCAGAATTCAATTTCTTGTCCAATTTCTCGATTCTTTGGACAATTCTTTTTTCAGGATTGCTACATTCAGCTAGCAAATTGGCAAATCTAATCAGGGTGAAGGATACAAATCAGGTTAAGGCTGGATGTAATTAATACAAGTACAAGTAATACTCGAAAATTACAACAGGTAAAGTCAGAAGTGGGTTGCGACGCGTTTCAGAACAGCTTGCTTTGTCTTCAGGCGAGAAGTGAGGCTCTGGCTAGATCTGGGTCCTTATATATCCTGGCTCTGGTTCATAGAGAGGGGCCTCGAATTTTGATTGGTCGAGCGGAGGTTGTAAGTTCAGGTGGCAGATGTACGACGAGCTCGGCTCGGCCTCCCAGGCTGAGAGGTAGGAAGGAATCCTGGATCCTGATTGGTCAGGACGCGCGCCGAGCCAGCCAAAAAGTCAGGCAGGCTCCTCTCTTTCTCAGTGGACTGGGCTGAGAGAGGTATCCGATCTCCCTGATTGGCTGAGGCGCACGCCGAGACGTGCTACAAGTCAGTCAGCCCATTCCTACGCTCAGCAGGCTGAAATTTCGGGCCATGTTCGCCACCAAAATCAGCATTCGGCCAGACGATTTCTCCATTTGTAGGGGTGTCAGGATCGGGGTTGTCATCATTCTGGGGGTCTTGTTCTTGGTTCATAGCGTTAGTACGTCGACAGGATGGTAGGAGGAACATTTCTTGAGTCGTATTCAACTCTGGTTTCTCGTTCTGGATTAACATAGCTCCCATAATTTGTAAGCGCCTGCTGTCCGTGGCGCTGCCGATAATTTTGGTATTGGCGACGATGTTTGCCCTGCTAATTTGGGAGTTATGTCATTGTAGAGCATGATTTCTGATAGCACCTTGCTGAACGTGGCACGAGATCCTCTTCGAAAGTTTCATAGTAGTCATACCTATGTATTTGCCGGGGCATCCTTGGACTGGGCATTGGTAAGAGTAGACTACATTTGTCTTCTTCAAGGGGTCGTTATCAGGGGGCGCTGGATTGTTCCTCATGATCAAGTTGCGGGTTTTTTCAGTCTGGTAATAGATGATGAGTTTCACTTTCGTGGTCTCATCAGTGGGTGAAACATTGTTATTGATGATGTCTTTAATGGCCTTCTCATCCCGCTGATATTCGGCGTGCATGAGGCCTTTGTAGTAAAGTTTGATGTCTCTAGATCCGTTGGTGGAAGTGTCGGACCTATCTGTAGTTCTGTCGGACCCCTGGCTGGCGCTGTTGGACCCTTCCACCAAAGGGGACCCATACCACTTGTCTATAGCTGTCCTCACTTCACGCTGGACTTGCTTGTTGCTGTAGCCGTTGTTGACGAGGACCTGTGCGACCCTTCCCAGCTCCTTGTGGGTGTCAGTCCATGTCGAGCAGTGAGACAAGGCCCTGCGTACAAAGGCCTTGATGGTCGAGAACCTGTAGCGGGCAGGACATTCACTTTCGCCATTTAGACACATGCCGAGATTTGTGGGCTTGGTGTAGACAGTGGTCTGGAATCCCTCGTTGGTGGAAGAAATCAAGACGTCCAGGAACGGGAGGCTGTTGTCAACGCTCTTCTCAAGGGTGAAGTGGAGGACGCTGTTGCCCTCAAAGGTCCTCCTTAGATTCTCGATGGCTTCGGTGGAAGTAGCTTTGATGAAAGTGTCGTCAATATAACAGAAGTAAACGAGGGGGCACTCGAGTTGGGAGAATACCCTCTCCTCTACTACTCCCATGAAGAAGTTAGCAAAGAGTACGCCCAATGGCGAGCCCATTGCCACGCCATCCTTTTGTAAGTACAAGTGCCCACGATGAGTAGTAAAGGGGGCCCTTTTAGTGCAAATGGCAAGGAGGGTCCGAAGGGCTTGCTCTGGGATATTTAATTCAGGAGTCGTCTCATCCCTGTAGACTCTATTGGCGATAAAGTCGTTGGTTTCGTCAACAGGGACATTAGTGAACAAAGATTCGATGTCCATCAATGCTATGACCCCCTCGCCGCGGACGTCCTTGATCCTCTCTAGGAATTCGGCAGAGGAGGCCACACAGTGGTGGTCGGGGACATATGGCACAGCAGCGGCATCATCTCTAAGGAGATGAGAACTGCTGCTAAAGAGCTCAAACGAGTTGCTGAGATTACCGTCCGTCGGGCCGACAAGACAGCTGCGTTTGTACTTATCAACACCCATGAGTACCACGAAAAACTGGACGCCATCCTCGCCGACCGGACCAAATTCGAGCGCTTCACGAGCAACCCTGTTGAAGAAATCAAGAGGGAAGCAAATCGTACCATCGAGGCCATTAATGCTGCAACTAACGTCGTACACCTACCCATGATTTCGGGGGATTATGGACCTGGTTACCTCTACGGCAATGTTAAAACCCACAAACAAGGCAACCCACTCCGACCTACCATCAGCCAATGCCCTACGCCTACATACCAGCTGGCCAAGAAACTGAACATGATTTTGACGCCATATGTCCCCGACCGCCACTGTGTGGCCTCCTCTGCTGAATTCCTAGAGAGGATCAAGGACGTCCACGGCGAGGAGGTCCTAGCATCGATGGACGTCGAATCTTTGTTCACTAATGTCCCTGTCGACGAAACCATCGACCTTATTGCCGTTAGAGTCTACAGGGACGAGACGACTCCTGAATTAAATATCCCAGAGCAAGCCCTTCGGACCCTCCTTGCCATTTGCACTAAAAGGGCCCCCTTTACTACTCATCGTGGGCACTTGTACTTACAAAAGGATGGCGTGGCGATGGGCTCGCCCTTGGGCGTACTCTTTGCTAACTTCTACATGGGAGTAGTAGAGGAGAGGGTATTCTCCCAACTCGAGTACCCCCTCGTTTACTTCAGTTATATTGACGACACTTTCATCAAAGCTACTTCCACCGAAGCCATCGAGAATTTAAGTAGGACCTTTGAGGACAACAGCGTCCTCCACTTCACCCTTGAGATGAGCGTTGATAACAGTGTCCCGTTCCTGGACGTCGTATTATCCTTAGTTGTTTCTTTCTAGTCTTTGGGGTAAAAGAGGAACTGGTTTTATCCTTAGTTGTGTCTTTGTAGTCTTTGCAGTAATAATGGAACTTGATTTTTACCTAATTGTGTTTCTTTGTAGTCTTTGCGCTAAACATGGAACTGTTTCATTCCTTAGTTGTGTTTCTTTGTAGTCTATGCAGTAAAAGTGGAACTTTTTTATTCCTTAGTTGTATTTCTTCGTAGTCTTTGAAGTAAAAATGAAACTGTTTTATTTCATAGTAATTTTTTTTTGGTAGTCTTTGTGGAATAAGTGAAACGGTTGTATTCCTTAGTTGTGTTTCTTTGTAGACTTTGCGGTAAAATGGGAAATGTTTTATTCCTTTGTTGTGTATCCTTGCATTCTTTGTGAGCATGAAACAAACTGTTTTAATCCTTAGTTGTGTTTCCTTGTATTCTTTGTGGTGAAAGCAAAACAGTTTTATTCCTTAGTTGTGCTTCTTTATAGTCTTTTTGGTAAAAGTGAAACGGTTTTATTTCCTAGTTGTGTTTCTTTGTAGTCTTTGTGGTAAACATGGATCCGTTTTATTCCTCAGTTGTTTTTCTTTGTAGTTTTTTGTGGTAAAGTAGAACCGTTTTACTCCTTAGTTGTGTTTCTTTGTAGTCTTTGCAGTAAAAGTGGAACTGTTTTATTCCCTAGTTGTGTTTCTTTGTAGTCTTTGCGGTAAAGGAGGAACTGTTTTATTCCTTAATTGTGTTTCCTTGTAGTCTTTGTGGTAAAAGTGAAACTGTCTTATTCCTTAGCTGTATTTCTTTGCAGTGTTTGTAGTGAAAGTGAAACTGTTTTATTCCTTATTTGTGTTTTTTTGTTTTTTATGCGGTAAAATTAGAACGTTTTTATTTCTTTGTTGTGTTTCTTAGTAGTCTTTGCGGTAAAAGTGGAACTGTTTTATTCCTTAATTGGGTTTCTTTGTAGTCTTTGTGGTAAAAGAGAAACTTTTTTAATCCTTATCTGTGTTTCTTTGTAGTCTTTGCAGTAAAGGTGGAACTGTGTTACTCCTTAGTTGTGTTTCTTTATAGTCTTTGCAGTAAAAGTAGAACTGTTTTATTCTTTATTTGTGTTGCTTTGTAGTCTTTGCGGTAAAAGTGGAACCGTTTTATCCCTTAGTTGTTTTTTTTTTAGTTTTGCAGTAAAAGTGGAACTGTTTTATTCCTTAGTTATGTTTCTTCACAGTCTGCCATAAAAATGAAACTGTTTTATTTCTTAGTTTTTTTTTGTAGTCTTTGCCGAGATAGTTAAACATTTGTATCCCTTAGTTGTGTTTCTTTGTAAACTTTGCGGTAAAAGTGGAACGGCTTTATTCCTTAGTTTTGTTTCCTTGTATTATTTGTGGTAAAAGCGAAACAGTTTTATTCCTTGGTTGTGTTTCCTTGTATTCTTTGTGGTAAAAGTGAAAGTGTTATATTCCTTAGTTGTGTTTCCTTGTATTCTTTATGATCGTGAAACTGTTTTATTTCTTAGTTGTGTTTCCTTGTCTTCTTTTAGTCTTTGCAGTTAAAATGGAAAATATTCCTTAGATAATTGTTTCTTTATAGTCTTTGCAGTAAAAGTGGAACGGATTTATTCCTTAATTGTGTTTCTTTGTAGTCTTTGGGGTAAATGTGGAACTGTTTTATTCCTTAATTGTGTTTCCTTGTAGTCTTTGTGGTAAAAGTGGAACTGTTTTATTCCTTATCTGTGTTTCTTTGTAGTCTGCAGTAAAAGTGGAAATATTTTATTCCTTAGCTGTGTTTCTTTGCAGTCTTTGTGGTCAAAGTGGAACTGTTTTCTTTCTTGGTTGTGTTTCTTTTTAGTCTTTGTGGTAAAGGTGAAACTGTTTCATTCCTTAGTTGTGTTTCTTTGTAGTCTTTGCGGTAAAAGTATCA
>NC_090749.1:37479480-37491558 GCF_036898095.1 Palaemon carinicauda | reverse complement strand
CTCAGACATGTTCACACCCGCAAACTTTCATAGTTCATACATCCATCGTCTTCTTTTTCTTCCCCTGCTTCTTTTACAATCTTTATTAATCTTAATGTACATCTATTTTCTGTCATTTCCATTACATGTCCTGCCCATGTCCTTTTCTTTTTCTTGCAAGTTGTTAGAATATCCTCCATTTTAGTTTACTCTCGTATAGATGGTGCTCTTTTTCTGTCTCTTAACGTTATTCCCGTCATTATTCTTTCCATAGTTCTTTGAGTTGTAACTAGCTTATGCTCTAAGGATCCAAGCACCTGATACATAAGTTAATATTGGTAGAACCATCTCAGTTGATATTTTTTTTAGAGACAGTGGCGTTTTAATTTTCATAATCTCATTTGTTTATCAAGTGCTCTCCACCCCATGGTTAGCCTTCTTTGAATTTCAGTTTCTTGCCTTGGGAAAACGCTTACTGTCTGTCCTAAATACGCATATTCATTAACAGTCTCAAAGGTTCGCCCATAACTCTTATTTGCTATCTCTATGCATTTACATTAAAAATCCTCTTAGTTTTACTCATATTTATTTTCAGTCCTACATTTTTGCTTCCTCTATTCAAATCTTCCGATCAACTTTCATCAATCCTCCTGTAATTTACTAAACACAACTATGTCTTCCGCAAATCTCAAGTTGTTAAAGTATTTCACATTAATGAACACACGCGCACACAAACACACACACACATATATATACACACACACATATATATATATATAGCCTATATATATGTATATATATATATATGTATATATATATATATATATATATATATATATATATATATATATATATACGTATATATACTGTATATATATGTAAATATATATATATATATATATATATATATATATATATATATATATATATATATATATATATATATATATATATATATACGTATATATATAATGTATATATATGTAAATATATATATATATATATATATATATATATATATATATATATATACACACATATATACCCTGCATATATATATATATATATATATATATATATATATATATATATATATATATATATATATATATATATATATATATATATATATATATATATACATGTATACCCTGCATATATGTATATATATATATATATATATATATATATATATATATATATATATATATATATATATATATATATATATATATATATATATATATATATATATATATATATATATATATACATATATATATATATATATATATATATATATATATATATATATATATATATATATTTACTGTATATATATGTAAATATATATATATATATATATATATATATATATATATATATATATATATATATATATATATATATATATACATACATATATATATATATATATATATATATATATATATATATATATATATATATAATATATATATATATACATATATATATGTATATATATATATATATATATATATATATATTATATATATATATATATATATATATATATATATACATATATATATATATATATATATATATATATATATATATATATATATATATGTATATATATGTATATATATTCTGTCACCCTGAGGGGCATTGGCTGACGTATGACTACTCGGTCTCTCCTTGTCCCTAGAGTACCTCCTGAAGAGAAGGAGTACCACGAAAGGTACACTCGGAAACAACAATTTCTTACAAATTACTGTAATTGCAATAATGCTAGCCATCCATGAATAATGAAATTATTCACTTCCTTCTATCTACCAGAATTATATCTATCACCCACAATTAAATCTATGACAGAGAATTACATTCACCACCGATAATCACATTTATAACTGAGACTTATATTTATTAACCAAAATCACATTAATCAACTCAAATATATCTCACCCAGAATTTCATTTATCATCGAGAATACATCTCCCCTAGAATTATATTTATACCCCAGAATAACATTTATTATCAAGAATTACATATACCCCTCAAAAATATATCTATCAATGTGATTACATTTACAACACAAAATTATATTTATCACCCACAATTACATTTATCACCGAGATTCATACCTAATTACCACAGTGATTTAATCTTAACAAAACTTAGCAAGCGTCCCATAATTAGATTCCAGAAAACACGTTGCTTCTGGCAAAATCCAAAATTGCACGAATTTTTTTTTTCCTGCCACAAATTACAAAGTTTTTTGCATAATAAATGCTTGCATGCGTTTTCTGCATTCATTTGTGCTTTCTTTGTGCCGTGCTTGCACGCGTGCGTGCGGACAGCGAAAGCTTTAATTAAATCATATTTCTTCTGTGCAATAACCACAACTTTTTTTTCTTCTAGTTAATGAACAGGTAATGGTTATGTTCAATTGGGTGCAACACACGAAAGTTTAGGATGATTCTATTCCTTATTTTTGTGTTTCTCATATTCTCTTTGTCTCGTCAGGGTTTTTTTCCCGGAGCCTGTGTCTTGCAGGAGAGATCTAAATTCATTCTCTCTCTCTCTCTCTCTCTCTCTCTCTCTCTCTCTCTCTCTCTCTCTCTCTCTCTCTCTCTCTCTCTCTCTCTCTCTCTCTCTCTCTGTATATATATATATATATATATATATATATATATATATATATATATATATATATATATATATATATATATATATATATATATATATATATATATATATAGATATGTATGTATATATATATATATATATATATATATATATATATATATATATATGCATATACAAATGTATATCTAATATACATACATATATATATATATATATATATATATATATATATATATATATATATATATATATATATATATATATATATATATATACATATATATATGTATATATATATATATATATATATATATATATATATATATATATATATATATATATATATATATATATATATACATGTGTGTGTGTGTGCGTACACACACACACACACACACACATATATATATATATATATATATATATATATATATATATATATATATATATATATATATATATATATATGGGTGTGTGTGTTTTTATATATATATATATATATATATATATATATATATATATATATATATATATATAAATATGTGTGTGTGTGTGTGGGTGTTTATATATATATATATATATATATATATATATATATATATATATATATATATATATATATACTTTATATGTATCTATAAATATACATATGTATATACATATAATGACCGAATATATTCATATTCACATATGTATATATATTTTCCCTTTTAGAGCCCTTACAGTCCATATAGCATCCACCTTATCCAAGTAGGGTTTTAGCTTAGTTAGTAATAGTATTGATTATTATTCCTACTCTGTCTGCTAGTTTCTTTTGGAATGACATAAATATCACTAAATAAAAATAAAGATTATCTAGTTAGTTTAGAAATGCACATTTAATTAAATTCATCCCCCCCCCCAAAAAAAAAAAACCGCTTTTTATGAGTTCAAGAGATAAACAATTAATATAAGTTTTTGATAATTCTAGTGCATACCAAAGATGGTAATGAGAGAGAGAGAGAGAGAGAGAGAGAGAGAGAGAGAGAGAGAGAGAGAGAGAGAGAGAGAGAGAGAGAGAGAGAGAATCATATACCCATAAACACACAAAAATATCCAAAACCTATAAAACTATAAACGCCTCCAAACGAACAGCCAAAGCAATAAAAACACCAAATTCAACGACGATGTAAAGATAATATATAAGACTTGAGAGACCAAACACTGACAGTAAAACCCATTACAAAGTCCCCAATGGGATTCAGGATTAAATCAGAATAGGGAAGGTTAGTCTCTGAAACTACCAGGGTAAACTCGGAAGCAATTCGATTGGCTGAACTAAGAAAAACAAGTATCTTCCTCTCTATCTTTTACACACACACACACACACACACACACACACACATATATATATATATATATATATATATATATATATATATATATATATATATATATATATATATATATATATATATATATATATATATATATATATATACATATATATATATATTTATATATATATATATATATATATATATATATATATATATATATATATATATATATATATATATATATATATATATATATATATATATATATATATATATATATATGTAAGTGTGTGTGCATATATGTAGGTATAGAGATTTATGTTAGGAATCCAAGGCGTATTATTATGCGTCTTAGATGATTTTTTCACTAAATTAGAACTATAAAGAATAAAAAAAAGAAACTGGATTGCAACAATATTCGGTCACGTAACACAGTGACACGAGATAAATATATGTATATATACGTAAAAAAAAATTATTTAAATCTTAATTAATGCACTAGGGTGATACCTTAACGTGGTGAAAGGGTTTGCGTATTGCCATGATCAGCAAAGCTGTGATAGGCAGGGCCACCCATACTATGTTGGTTTGCTGTGAGAGATCAGAATAAAGTCATCATCACTGTTACCAACGTGATTATGAAAACTAGCTAAACCCCAGACAGGAATAAGGACATGTCTGCTGCCTTTGTCCTGCAGTGGACTAGAAACAACTTCATTTCTTGTTATTGTATTAATCTTATACTAATTTCACCTCGACCGACACATCAATAGGACATCTAATGACAACAGATAACTTAACACACATTTGTATATGAACGTACATAATGAGAAAGGTTCCTCAGCCACACCAACAGCTTATAAAATGATAAAAAAAAAAAAAAACTGTAATATCAGCTCCCGAAAACAATATAATAGACTTTCCATGATAAAATGTTTCCGATAAAAATGGATTCTCAACCCTGTTTCAGAAGAAGAAGAAGAAGAAGAAGAAGAAGAAGAAGAAGAAGAAGAAGAAGAGCAAGATGAGTCCACTTACTTTTTAAATTTTTATTGCCCCGTCGAAGGAGATCCATCCTTGGCTGGATAGATCTTCGATACTTGATAATACATTTTCTATTTCCTTTTTTCCTTTCTCTCGGAATGATGGACCGGAAAGTGAAAGGTTTGTCTTCACGGAAAGAACATTGTTTTGCGCAACTCTGAAGGCAATTCTTTTCAGGCAGAGAATTAGACCTTGTTTTCCTTTCCTTCTTGGTGCTAAAAAAATAGTTTTTTGTGACGTAATAAAGAACAAAACTGTTTTTTTCTTGTTCCTTTCGTTTAAGTAATAAAATATTAGTTTCTGACTGACGCAAATGCATAGAATATATAATTTTCATAGACGTCTTTCCCTTTAAGAAATAGTTTACATATTTTCATTCATATGTTATAAAATTGGTTTTAAATGACATCCGCAAGGTATCAATATATAAAGTGTATTCCATTTTATGCACTATAGGACATTGAAAGCCATTTATATTGTGAGTTTCGCAATGAAACTTGCAGTATTTTTGTTAAATATGTTTTAATGAAGTGTATCAGAACTATTATTTTATAGCAGTGGTTTAATAAAGGGAATCAAAATAAATGTTTTGAGAAAGATGATTAACTGAAACATATCCTTTTTATATTTCATAAAAGCTTTTCTAAAATTTGGATTTAAATCAGACAAACTAAACTGTTTATCTGTTGTATTATGATGGACATATTTGTTGAGTGAGTAAGCCACATTTCTTTTCTGCTCCCAAGGAGAAAGAGTCTTCGATTCATCCATACATACATATACCAAGGCACTTCCCCCAATTCTGGGGGATAGCCGACATCAACAAATGAAACAAAACAAAAAAGGGGACCTCTACTCTCTACGTTCCTCCAGCCTAACAAGGGACTCAACCGAGTTCAGCTGGTACTGCTAGGGTGCCACAGCCCACCCTCCCACATTATCCACCACAGATGAAGCTTCATAATGCTGAATCCCCTACTGCTGCTACCTCCGCGGTCATCTAAGGCACCGGAGGAAGCAACAGGGCCTACCAAAACTGCGTCACAATCGCTCGCCATTCATTCCTACTTCTAGCACGCTCTCTTGCCTCTCTCACATCTATCCTCCTATCACCCAGAGCTTTCTTCACTCCATCCATCCACCCAAACCTTGGCCTTCCTCTTGTACTTCTCCCATCACTCTTGGATTCATCACCTTCTTTAGCAGACAGCCATTTTCCATACTCTCAACATGGCCAAACCACCTCAACACATTCATATCCACTTTAGTTGCTAACTCATTTCTTACACCCGTTCTCACTTTCACCACTTCGTTCCTAACCCTATCTACTCGAGATACACCAGCCATACTCCTTAGACACTTCATCTCAAACACATTCAATTTCTGTCTCTCCGTCACTTTCATTCCCCACAACTCCGATCCATACATCACAGTTGGTACAATCACTTTCTCATATAGAACTCTTTTTACATTCATGCCAAACTCTCTATTTTTTACTACTCCCTTAACTGCCCCCAACACTTTGTAACCTTCATTCACTCTCTGACGTACATCTGCTTCCACTCCACCATTTGCTGCAGCAACAGACCCCAAGTACTTAAACTGACCCACCTCCTCAAGTAACTCTCCATTCAACAAGACATTCAGCCTTGCACCACCTTCCCTTCTCGTACATCTCATAACCTTACTCTTACCCACATTAACTCTCAACTTCCTTCTCTCACACACTCTTCCAAATTCTGTCACTAATCGTCCAAGCTTCTCTTCTGTGTCTGCAACCAGTACAGTATCATCCGCAAACAACAACTGATTTACCTCCCATTCATGGTCATTCTCGTCTACCAGTTTTAATCCCCGTCCAAGCACTCGAGCATTCACCTCTCTCACCACTCCATCAACATACAAGTTAAACAACCACGGTGACATCACACATCTCTGTCTCAGCCCCACTCTCACCGGAAACCAATCACTCACTTCATTTCCTATCCTAACACATGCTTTACTACCTTTGTAGAAACTTTTCACTGCTTGCAACAACTTTCCACCAACTCCATATAACCTTATCACATTCCACATTGCTTCCCTATCAACTCTATCATACGCTTTTTCCAGATCCATAAACACAACATACACCTCCTTACCTTTTGCAAAATATTTCTCGCATATCTGCCTTACTGTAAAAATCTGATTCATACAACCCGTACCTCTTCTAAAACCACCCTGTATTTCTAAGATTGCATTCTCTGTTTCATCCTTGATCCTATTAATCATTACTCTACCATACACTTTTCCAACTACGCTTAACAAACTAATAACTCTTGAATTACAACACTCATGCACATCTCCCTTACCTTTATAGAGTGGTACAATACATGCACAAACCCAATCTACTGGTACCATTGACAACACAAAACACATATTAAACAATCTCACCAACTATTCAAGTACAGTCACACCCCCTTCCTTCAACATCTCAGCTCTCACACCATTCATACCAGACGCTTTTCCTACTCTCGTTTCATCTAGTGCTATCCTCACTTCATCTATTATAATCTCTCTCTCATTCTCATCTCCCATCACTGGTACTTCAACACCTGCAATAGCAATCATATCTGCCTGCCTATTATCCTCAACATTCAGTAAACTTTCAAAATATTCCGCCTATCTTTTCCTTGCCTCCTCTTCTTTTAACAACCTCCCATTTCCATCTTTCACTGTATCTTCAATTCTTGAGCCAGCCTTCGTTACTCTCTTCACTTCTTTCCATTCATGGAAATTATTAATTTTTTCTTTTCCTGGATACCAAAAGGAAGTGAAGAGGGCTTAGGAGGAACATTCTAGGGGGAGAAGATCTAGAGGGAGGCAGAGAATTAGATGGCGAAATAAGGTGAAGGATGATATGGGGAGAAGAGGTTTGGTGGAAGAGAATGCTTTTGAAAGAAGGCATTGGAGAGGGCGCATCAGGTAACTGACCCATTAATGTAGGGATAACGGTGGGGAAGATATTACATTTTTTTTTTCATCCATGATACCAATTACATTCTTTCATAGTAACGTAAGAAATTAAAAATTAAATAAAAATATGGCGTTAAAAATAAAAATATGCGTTCCAAGTTATATATCCATTTAGATGTATCTCTTGGGGTGATTTAACAATTTAAAATTTCCTTTTTTTTAAGGACCTTTCAAGTAATTTTTTTTTTTTTTTTTAAATCAAGAGCTATACTTCTTACAGTGACGTTACAAATAAGAATGTCCATTTCAAGTTATATATTCAAGTGGATGTATCTCTTGGTGTGACGTAACAATTTAAAATTTACTTTATTTTTTTTTGAAGGACCTTTTAATTGAATTTTTTTTTTCAAGTGAGGTAACATATCAAGCATAAATATTTGGAGTGACATACCAAGCCAAAATCTATCTTCACTGGGTGACGTTACAAACAAAAAGTAGCAGAAACAGAGTTCCAGAGTTTGTTTAAAGAAAGAAAGTCACATTTTATTGGCTATAGTAATAAGCTGGAAATAGTTTCGCTATTATTATTATTATTATTATTATTATTATTATTATTATTATTATTATTATCATTATTATTATTATTAGCTAAGTTACAACCCAAGTTAGAATGACAGGATGTTATAAGCCCAAGGGTTTCAACAGGGAAAGTATCTCAATGAGGAAATTGAATAAGAAAAGAGTTAGAATAGTGTACCCGCGTCTACCGTCAAGCAAAAGAATTCGAACCCAAGACAGTGGAAAATATAGTACAGAGGCTATGCTACTACCCAGGACTAGAGAACAATGGTTTGATTTCGGAGCGTCTTTCTCTTAGTGGATCTCCTTACCATAGCTAAAGAGTCTCTTCTACCCTTACTGAGAGGAAAGTAGCCACTGAAAGATTACAGTAGAGTAGTTAACCCTTTGAGTAATAGCTGTACAGTACAACACCTATTTACGAATCATTACTGCAACAATTACCCAATAGGAAAGACACTACACGTTTTTATAAGGTACGGCCACTTTCCTTCATAGTTTTCCATCATAAATGTATGCTGACTAAAAGCATCGTACTTCTGGTCTTTTAGATGGAACATCTCGTCCTTACAGTTGGACACTGCCATCCCAATCATATATAATACAACCATCTTTTTTTAATGACAAAGCTACATTGATCTAATAAAAATAGCCTAATGATTAAAATGTCTCTGAAGAACCACTAAAGAATCGAAAATATATAACTAAAAAAAATTGTCCATATAGATAAGCAAATTGATAGAAAAACAACCAAGGAAAACCGGACCCAGAAATTCTCTTACAGTATCTGTTTTTAAGGTAGTTAAAAACTCTCTACCTTTGAGATGAACAAGGGTCCATTGTCAATTCGTTTATGGAATAATGCCTCAACTTTTAATCCTTCGTTTTACTTGACATTTTGCTCTAATCTCCAGACTTGAACTATCAGAGAATAATGCACTTTGCACTTTAAGAAAATCTATGTGAAGTCCTTTTATCCTTTTATTCCAATTTTTCTTTCTTTTTTTATATTCAAGTTACTTCCGAAAGGGATGAGACCCAGTCTATTATGAGAAAATAATGTTTCTAAGAATAAAATTTAATATTATTATCTGAGATTAAAAATATTAAAAAAAAGGCACTTTAGGTTATTGATACTTTAATATGATATTCTTTCTTTGCTTGACATTAAAGAATCTGATGGACAATTATGAACAAAAGGTTAAATTTTTCCTATTTTTGACATAATGGAGACATAGTTTTAATACTTTACAATATAAATATAAACAACAATAAATGCAGGAAAAAGGCTTCGGATATGTCTTCAGTCATGCCTGGGGTCAGTCCAATTTTGAACATCACCCTGGCCACTGCGGATCGGTGATGGTAGGAGACTTTAGTCTGATCGCTCACAGTAAACCTACCTGGTATGGGTGGTTTTAACTAGTACAGCTTTGATGCTCTTGGTGATACATAAACCCTTTCACCACGTTAAGGTATCCCTACACAGAAAAGGCATGGACATACACACACACACACACACACACACACACACACACACACACACACACACACACATATATATATATATATATATATATATATATATATATATATATATATATATATATATATATATATATATATATATATATATATATATATATATATATATATATTGTTGGACACTATATCTTATAAGTAAATATTTCTTCGGAAATATATTAACCTAATTTATTCATATTCTGATTTAAAGTGAGATTTATAAAACATATTTGTGACCAGTTTTAGCCCTTGTCTAGTTTATAACTTGACCTTTATACGCAATATGAAAAAAAATATATTACAACTGTTCTTATACAATATTTTTTTTTTACGTGCTATACTTGTTAGACTAGTATCAATGTTATATAATCTTAATTTTTACATGGGATTTAGCGATGTCAACATAGGTATTTTTGTCCAGTTTTCTTTCAAAATACTCTGATCTACCCATTCACTATTCTTACGTATGAATCCCAACACACTGTTCATCTTTTCGATTCTTATCACGCTTGATATAAAATTCTAACATTTAACCTCAGAATCTTCAAACGATTTCTTTTATTCACAGAAAGTACCCAAACATCATGTATGTTTATGATCTTACTATGCCAATCTATATCCACCAATTTTTTTTTTCATTTCGTCAATTCATCGACCTCTCTTCCTTTCAAAAAAGGAAACGACTCTAATAGCATTAAAGCCTATATTATAAAAGTGAATTTATGGTCGAGGGAAAGAGGCTGATTCCCGCTTGCAGTAACTGAAACCCATAACATTCATTTGACTGTAAGGTACATAATCCCCTGCTTAGGTAAATAGAGAAAGAAAATTTCTATATCCCGTCCCTATAACACACATAGGAAACAGCAAAAAGTTAAGTAAGCATTAAAGCATTTACATAAAAAACTAAAAATTAAAATGTATGAATAAAAACAGAGTAAACCATATATATATATATATATATATATATATATATATATATATATATATATATATATATATATATATATATATATATATATATATATATATATATATATATATATATATATATATATATATATATATATATATAAGTGGTGAAAAAGGTTTGTGTATCACCATGATCACCCAAGTTGTACTAGTCGGGACCATTCATACTAAGTTGGTTTGCTGTTATCGTTTAGATGAAAATCTCCCACTATCACCAAACTGGCCTGAGCAACATGGTATTGAAAAATGACCAAACCACAGAAATGAGTATGGACATGTCTGAGGCCTTTGACTTACAGTGGACAAGAAATGGCTATATTTGTTGTTGTTGTAGTTGTTGTTGATGTCACACCTGACGGACATTTAAAGCCAACAGATGTGTACAAATAATTCAAGAAATAATATGAAAATTATTATTATCTGAGAACTCCAAATAAAATACATCAAAAAAAAAAAAATAAAACAGCTCAACAGAGACCAGTATTTGAAGACAAGAAAATATGACCATTCTTTAATGCCTCCACATCATTAGAAAAAAAGAAAAGAAAATAAAGCAGGGCACAAATAGACAAAACAAAAACCACACAATAATAATATGAGACGAATTTATCGACAAGAAAGAACCCCACCTCTCTCTCTCTCTCTCTAAGAATTATTCTAGAATTATTATATAAATTTTAATTCTCACTCTCTTTTTCTCTCTCTTCATGAACTATTCTATTACTTTTCAAAGAATCCCCCCCCTCTCTCTCTCTCTCTCTCTCTCTCTCTCTCTCTCTCTCTCTCTCTCTCTCTCTCTCTCTCTCTCTCTCTCTCTCTCTCTCCATGAATTATTATCTTTATCTTTAACTCTCACTCTCTCTTTCTCTTTTTCTTTCTCTCCAAGAATAATTCTATTCATTTTAACCAGACTCTCTCTCTCTCTCTCTCTCTCTCTCTCTCTCTCTCTCTCCTCTCTCTCTCTCTCTCTCTCTAAAAAAGTTGATTGCAGATCGTAGTTCTGTTCAGGCGAAACCGAGACTGAGATATTATGGTCATTTACTCTCTGCGTCAGATTATCGTAATTCACCAC
>NC_090749.1:37466980-37474480 GCF_036898095.1 Palaemon carinicauda | reverse complement strand
CAACAGCACCAACAAATGCAGCCGTTTTTTAGTCCACTGAAGGACAAAGGCATCAGATAAGTAAATTCATGTCTGGGATTTGGATAGTTTTCATCCCAACGCTGACCACTGCGGACTAGAGATGGTGGGAGACTTTAGTCTGATTGCTCACAGCAAATCAACTAAGTATTGGTGGCCCCGACCAGTACAGCTTTGCTGATCATGGCTATTAACCAACACTTTGACCACGTTAAGGTATCCCCAGTAAGAAATGCTTGGCTTCAATTATGTTAAGTTTTCTTCACGAGACTATCTTAATACCCTCTCCAAGTTTTCCTGAGCTTTCCCTCAGGGATATGAAGGCCAAATACACAAATTTAATTTTCCTTTGAATCTTCTGTTACATAAACACCTGATACATTCACCCAACCCCCCTCCTTGTTCTTCCCCTATCAGTAATTCTGACATCTGCTTTACTCTATTAATAAATGACTCTACACTATCCCTCCAATAGTTAGTAATTAATTACCCTGTAAATCTGACTATGAATTTTATAACAAGACGAAGCATTGATGATTTCAAACAAAGCGTATCTGATCATAGTGCATATTAATCCTTATCCTAGTATTGATACACATATCCATGAAAATATACACTCATACATATTATCTTCCGTTGATATTCCGCAACAGGACACAGGCCTTAGACATATCCCACAAACGTATCTTTATGGTCTTTCTATGCCAGTCTATATTCAAAACAGTTAGTAGCTCGTCAATTCATAATCTTCTCTTTCTTCCCCTACTTCTTTTACAATCTCTAGGGAGCAATTTTCTTATTTTTCGGTCCATCTATTGTCTGTTATTCTCATTATATATCCTGCCCACATCCATTTATTTTTCTAATAAGTTGTTAGAATATCCTCTACTTTAGTTTGCTTTTGGTATCCATATTGCTCTTTTTCTGTCTCTTGGTGTTATTTCCATCATCATTCTTTCCATTGAGTTACAACTTGCTTATGTTCTAAGGCTTTAGTAAGGCTTCAAATTTCTGATGCATAAGTTAATACTGGTAAGACCATCTAATTGAATACCTTTCTCTTTAAAGACCGTGGCATTTTACCTTTCATGATCTCTTTTTGTTTTCCAAAAGCTCTTCATCCCATGCTTATTCTTCCTTTAATTTCGGTCTGATGTCCTGTGGAAATAGTTTCTTATGCTCAAGTCAATACTAGTAGGACCATCTGATTAAATACTTATCTTTTCAAAGAAAGTGGCATTTGACCGTTCATAATATCATTTTGTTTTCCAAAAGCTCTCCATCCCATCCTTATCCTTCTTTTAATTTCGGTCTCGTGTCCTGTGGAAACAGAGAGAGAGAGAGAGAGAGAGAGAGAGAGAGAGAGAGAGAGAGAGAGAGAGAGAGATTAAAAAAAAAAAACCTGCCATTTACTCAATCCACACACGTGGAGGCGCTTACCCGGAGAAGAGGTCCAAATTATACCTACGGGATGAAGCCGGCGACAATTCCTGCAAAAGGAATCTCTTTTCATTTGGATTTGTGCCAGGAAGGATTAGCCCCAGAGAACACTTTCCACCTAATTGACTCCGAAGGATTTAAGGGAATTTATAAGAAAAATGGCACCGCTGCAGCTACCGAGGATTGGGAATGTGTGTGCGTGAAACATTAAGGTCATATACAGAATTCATTTGTGTGAATCGGTATTAAATGGGCAGATAAATGAAGTAAGCAATTAAATGGAAGAGGGAAAATAAAATAAATTTTATTTTTTAAATACCATTGGCGAGAAAAATGAAGTAAGCAGTTAACTGGACGGGTAAAAATAATATTAAATTGTTCTATAAAATATCGAATGGTGAGATAAATGAAGTGTACCAACCGTGTGTCACACAATTGTACATAATTCCTTTTGTAAATAATATGCTTGTATCTTCGCTCTTCCCTCGCACTCAAACGAACATGAAAATTCATGTCTGCTGTTTTGCTCTGAACATTGTCTGTCTCTCGAACATGTTATGTCCTGTTGCCTTGAGGTTTTGTATATAAAGAAGAGTGTTCCTTAATATATAACTCAGTTGATTGCATCCTGTCTTTGAGTTCACAACCTTCTCCCTCCTTCGTCACATTGGTGACCCCGGAGTGACCCGCTCCTCCCGCCTTCCCCCCCCCCCCTCCCCTCCACCTCTCACAGTTACTATGACGCCGTCAACGCATACCTTCTGCAGCAGTACTCGCCGTCGCCAGCCGCCCGTATAGCAACACTTTTTCGGCTCTCTGAACAACCGTTGGGGGACCAAAGGGCTTCGCTCACTCTCGGGAAAATGACCAGTATTACTCGCCTGCCTCCTGCCTCCCCTCCCCCACCTCTCACCGTTACTATGACGCCGTCAACGCATACCTTCTGCAGCAGTACTCACCGTCGCCAGCCACACGTATAGTAACGCTTTTTCAGCTCTCTCAACAACCGTTGGGGGACCAAAGGGCTTCGCTCACTCTCGGGAAAATGACCAGTATTACTCGCCTGCAACCTGCCGCAGACGGCTCTCCTCGTGAGGTGAACCTACTTCACACCCTTACTCGGCGTAGTCACATTGGTGACCCCGGAGTGACCCGCTCCTCCCGCCTTCCCCCCCCCCTCCCCTCCACCTCTCACAGTTACTATGACGCCGTCAACGCATACCTTCTGCAGCAGTACTCGCCGTCGCCAGCCGCCCGTATAGCAACACCTTTTCAGCTCTCTCAACAACCGTTGGGGGACCAAAGGGCTTCGCTCACCCTTTGGAAAAATGACCAGTATCACTCGCCTGCAACCTGCCGCAGACAGCTCTCCTCGTGAGGTGAACCTACTTCGTGCCCTTATGGACAGCCACTTCATGACCTTCAAAACCTCCATCAACGCCTCCACTCGTGACGAAGAGGACACCTATTCAACTTCAACCAAAGCTGACGTGAATGCTGTAGGACATACACGCCTATGAATGCCGTAGGACATACACGCCTATGAACGCCGTAGGCCTATGAATGCTGTAGGACACGCCTATGAATGCCGTAGGACACACTCGCCTATGAATGCCGTAGGACACGCCTATGAACGCCGCAGGCCTATGAATGCCGTAGGACACACGCCTATGAATGCCGTAGACCTATGAATGCCATAGGACACACACGCCTATGAATGCCGTAGGACACACTCGCCTATGAATGCCGTAGGACACGCCTATGAATGCCGTAGGACACACTCCTATGAATGCCGTAGGACACACTCGCCTACCCCGTGACGAGCCGGAGCGGCAACAGCCACCCTTCATCCACCACTTGCTCGCACCCCAACCAACGACTTCTACAGCCACTTACTGTCGCTAATCGGCGCAGTTTTTACTACTACCTCTCCAGATTCAGGGCACCTATTTAACATGTTCAGTATGTCATTTTTAGAGGGGGAGCCATGTACCAACCGTGTGTCACACAATTGTACATAATTCCTTTTGTAAATAATATGCTTGTATCTTCGCTCTTCCCTCACACTCAAACGAACATGAAAATTCATGTCTGCTGTTTTGCTCTGAACATTGTCTGTCTCTCAAACATGTTATGTCCTGTTGCCTTGAGGTTTTGTATATAAAGAAGAGTGTTCCTTAATATATAACTCAGTTGATTGCATCCTGTCTTTGAGTTCACAACCTTCTCCCTCCTTCGTCACAGAAGAAAGCAGCAAACTGGAACAGGACAAATTAAATTAATTTTATTTCTAAAATACCATTAGGGGAAAAGAATGAAGTATGCAATTACCTGGAAAGTTGAAAATAATAATTTTATTTACAAAATATCGAATAACTAGATAAATGAAGGATGCATTTAACTGAAGGAGTAAAAATAACACAAAAATATTTTAAAAATACCATTGACGAGAAAAATGAAGTAAGCAGTTAACTGGAGGGTTAAAAATAATATTAATGTTATTGATAAAGTATCGAATGGCTAGATAAATGAAGGAGGAATTAAGCAGTTAACTGTAGGATTAAAAATAACATTAATTTTATTGATAAAATATTGAATGGCTAGATGAAGGATGCAATTAACTGGAATAGTAAAAATTATATCAATTTTATTTTAAAAATATCGAATGGCGAGATAAAAGAAGTACGTTTAACAGAGAGAGTAAAAATTACATAAATAATATCATAAAATACCATTGACGAAGTAAATGAACTACAATTTAACTGAAAGAGCAAAAATAACATCAAGGTTGTGAAGGCCGATGTGGTAATGTCCCTGACTGTTGAACGCCAGAAAGGGGTTGGAGTCCTGTCAAATTTGATTGTTTTTTGGTCGCTGCAACCTTACCATCCTTGGGAGCCTACAGGCCTATCTGTTGAGTCAATAGCATCCATTGCCTGGCCCCCCTTGGTCCTAGCTTGGGTGGAGAGGGGTCTTGGGCGCTGATCATATGGTCAGTCTCTAGGACATTATCCTGCTTGCTAGGATAATGTCACTGTCCTTTGTATCTGGCATACATGAGTAATCTTTAAATCTTTAAGCCTATAATTTAGACTGATGTTATTTCTACTCTCTCCAAATGACACATTGAAACTATTTTTAAACACCTTCCAAAAGATTTGACATTTCAGGAAGGGGGGGGGGGGGATTTCGTGCCCTTGCATGCATTGGAGTTGAGCGAGACAAAAAATTCAAATATAAATAAAAGTTGTCGAAGTCTTCGTCTTTATCATCGTCGTCATTGTCATTTGCAAATAGCACTTCGCAAGATGAATATTTAAAAGGAAAAAATCAGTGCGAATGTCTATGACGTATAGGAATGTTGCAAAGAGCGTATAGAGAAACGATCGAAATGAAATAAATAAAAATAAAGATAGGTAATCATAGTTCAAGTTGTGGTAACAAGAAAACAGAGAAATCGATAAAAGTAACAAGTTCAAATTCAAATTCAAATGATGTAATATTATAAATAAGGTAATGAGAATATATATAAATACACACACACGCATACACACACACACACACACACACACACACACACACACACACACACACACATATATATATATATATATATATATATATATATATATATATATATATATATATATATATATATATATATATATATATATATATGGTGGGTCAAAAGTAGGGTTACAATTAATACGTAGACATTTTACAATAAATATTTAATCTCTCAAGTGAGTAATATCTATTTATATCTAAAACGTCATTGTGAAGGTGATAAAGGTAATAAAGTAACTGTACCCCATACATACACATACACACACACACACACACACACACACATATATATATATATATATATATATATATATATATATATATATATATATATATATATATATATATATATATATATATATATATATATATATATATATATATCAAACAACAAATGCAGTCGTTTTTAGTCCAATGCAACAAAGGCCCTAAACATACCCTTTTTCATGTATAGGGTTTGGCCAGATTTCATTAAAAAGCTTGCCACTGCAGATTGGTAATGGTGGGAGGTTTTTGTCTGATCTGCAAACCAACCTACTAAGGGTGCCCCTGACAACTAGAGCTCCATCATAAGATAAGTAAACCCTTTTACCATGTAAGGTATCCCCACTCATAAAAGGAAGAATACACATATATATATATATATATATATATATATATATATATATATATATATATATATATATATATATATATATATATATATATATATATATATATATATATATATATATATTAGGCACTTTTCCTTATCGAAGGGGACTCCAGAAACAAAGCTATATATGAGATGTTACACTTCTCCTATAAATATTACTTCGTGATTAACCCAAGTGCAGTAAAACTTCCCCCACCTCAGTCGCTTCATACATCTACACAGGAGGAGAAATTTTCTTCGTTTAAAAAGTTACTTTATCAATGCCCTTTTTCATTATTGTATCATCCATCACATTCGACGAACCACCAGATACAGTATTAGGAGCTTTGCTCAACT
Organism: Palaemon carinicauda; assembly: GCF_036898095.1. Lineage (NCBI taxonomy): Eukaryota > Metazoa > Arthropoda > Malacostraca > Decapoda > Palaemonidae > Palaemon > Palaemon carinicauda. Next base: position 37,468,464 of record NC_090749.1, on the reverse strand, counting down.
AAAGAAAGGCAGATTTATAAGGATATAACAGCCGCTCTCAACTCTACAGAAATTTCTGCACATAAATAACCTTATCTAAAGGTTTGAAGGTTACTCATGAATGGTAGAGGCAAGAGAGAGGAGAATCCATACATACATAATATCAGGCGCCCAAGCACCTCTCAACCCAATCTAGAACCATGGAGAACCAGCCAATGGCTGCTAAACTAAAGGCTCCTCCCCTCACCATCCCTTGTTCACAAGGTTCCGGACACTACTAAAAACTATTGGGATGAAGCTGGTCCCTAACTCCCGTCCAACAGACTGCCAGGCAGGGACGTTTCCAATAGGCTGCAACATGTGTACACATTAACGAGTAACCTTAAATCAGTTATATAATGAAAAAACCTTTTAGTGAAACCATTTTAGCCCAACGCACAATTAATGAATGCAAAATGAGTCGACTAATTTTGACGTTATGAAAAATTAAACCCCTATAGTCTTTCTAGCTCCTCCGGCCCCTACCAACACCCACTATCCTGGAAAAGAAAACGCCTTATTTTGCGGGAAATGTAAATAACGGTAATGCTTCTTTGCAGCTCATATAAACTCCTAAATCTGACGCTAAGATATTCTTATTCTAACACACAAAAACTGAGAAACATTACGGCTTATCCTGAGAGGTGGACCACGATTATGAGATTTCGCTACAAGGATCTCAAGATAAATGCTGTTATTATTATCAGTAGAAACAACATTTGCTTCCAGGTCAGAGAGAGAGAGAGAGAGAGAGAGAGAGAGAGAGAGAGAGAGAGAGAGAGAGAGAGAGAGAGAGAGAGAGAGAGAGAGAGAGAGCTTTAGTCTGAGAAATTAAATATTCTTATTTCTAGCAGTAAGTTGAATTTTAATACAAAAATTTCCTGCTTATACATTTTTCATAGAAAAAAAAATCCCTTTTAACCACAAAATTTAGATGGCTGGGTTTATACCTTATAAACCTTATATATTTAGATAAAGCAAATGACGTTTTAGCTGATTATAAAATATTTCATATCAATTCTGCATTATTTCCTTTCCTCACTGGGGTATTTTTCCCTGTTGAAGCCCTTATAGGGTATATAGCATCCTGCTCTTCCAAATAAGGTTGCAGAAAGGCTGCTAATAATAATAATAATAATAATAATAATAGTAATAATAATAATAATAATAATAATAATAATAATAATAATAATAATAATAATAATAATAATAATAGCTTTAACGGATATCATACGGCATTGTGAACATAAGCTTTACAATGTAGAGATAAAACATAAAAGAGTGAAAATATAGATGTGAAATTAACTCGATCTGAGTCTTAATTCTTAAAAAAAATATTCTACACAAAATTCGAAATTTAATCTAAAAGGATTTGTAATTTATTCATAGATTAAATGTTACAATTTTAACGTATTAATTTATCAAAGAACATCAATAGGTGATTCGAAAACACAGGAAATGGATCT
>NC_090749.1:37456980-37461980 GCF_036898095.1 Palaemon carinicauda | reverse complement strand
CAACACTCACGCACTTCTCCCTTACCCTTATATAGTGGTATAATACATGCACAAACCCAATCTACTGGTACCATTGACAACACAAAACACATATTAAACAATCTCACCAACCATTCAAGTACAGTCACACCCCCTTCCTTCAACATCTCAGCTCTCACTCCATCCATACCAGACGCTTTTCCTACTCTCGTTTCATCTAATGCTCTCCTCACTTCATCTATTATAATCTCTCTCTCATTCTCTCTCTCTCTCTCTCTCTCTCTCTCTCTCTCTCTCTCTCTCTCTCTCTCTCTCTCTCTCTCTATATATATATATATATATATATATATATATATATATATATATATATATATATATATATATATATATATATATACCGTATTTATATGTGTGTGTACTGGTGTGTGTGTTATACAATTTGAAAAGTGATGAAACTGCTGCTCGAGAAATGCAGCCCCAACAACATGCTCTCACCACACAGTGTGGAATATTAGCGAACACAATACAACAGGTTTCCACCACCACCTGTAAAAGGTGTCCATCTCCAGCAATTGTGCCATCGGCAAATGTAGGGCGTTTCGAAAGCACAGGCATGTTTGAAGAGTTAGCTTAAACCCTGTTGTTACGAAGCCATATAGTATTTTATTATTTAAATGGAAAGATATGCATTCTATTGTCAACAATAGCAATCAAAGATTTTTTACCTCCGTTACAAAAAGATTGTCAACATTTTACTCAAGTCTACAGACTAAGCTTTGCCTTTTTCATGCGTCGACCGTGAATGAATCTACTGGAGGAAAAAAAAAAATAGTAATATTGGTCTGAATCCACTCCAACATTTAATGTGTTCTTATAAAGCACAATACCCATCTGTTGTTAAAATTTGGTGAAAATCCGGCAAGAAGTTTTGACGTAATCCTATTCACACATAACCAACCAGATAATTACATGCATTAGAGGGACAATCTTATTTTGCTCCTAAATCTACTGCGTATTTGTACTTCAATGTATTTTCTTCATAATCTAATGAATATGTCCGAGGGTCATATCCTACGTGTCCAACAAGTTTCATTGAGATTAGTTCAGCTGCTTTTGCGTTATGATGTGCACAAACAAAACTTAAACTAAAAAAACATTTGTCATTCAATTACCATTGTGATTATAATCACAGTACTGCTGCGCACTTGTACTTTGATATACTTTATCCAAAATGTTACAACTTCCTCATTGGTTCATATTCAGCATGACGACTAAGTTTGGTCAAAATTGGCACAGTAAATTTTGTGTAAACTTTTTCACAAAAACTAAAAAAATATAATACATAAATTAACTAAAATGGACACTTGGTAGAGCGCATTCCTTCGCCTTATCATGTTGTATATTACACAATAAGCAATTGAATTATGCCCATTTTGGCACTAGTTTCCTGCAAATCAGATAAGAATTGACCACAATATAGCAAAAAGACGTTTTAGACCTTTTCGTTACCTTGACCTTTAACCCAATCGCTTCCAAATCTAATAAAATTATCCTTGGATCATGACCAATCATCTGACCAAATTTCACGAGAATCGGTCAATTAGTTTTTGAGTTATGCGAATCACAAAAATAAATCACAAACAGACAGACATACAAACATATGCCTATTAAAACGTAACCACAACGAAGTTGCCGAAGGTAATATACTAACAAACAGACAGAGATGAATACATACCCTTCGCTAAATTTTAGATTTTGGAGAAGCCAATGAATAGACAAACTAGAATGGACACTCGGTAGAGCGCATACCTTACTCTACATCATGTTCCATATCACAAAATAGGCAAATGAATTATTCACATTTCGGCACTAGATTTTGCAAATGGGGTGAAACTTAGCCACGATAAGGCAAAAAGACATTTATGACCTTGACCTTATGACCCAATCACTCCAAAAATCTAATCAAATTTTCCTTTGAGTATGGCTAATCTTCCCGTTATTTTATTTTTTTATTTTTTTTTGGCTTGCAATGTTGCTAAATTGCATTAAAATAGTGATTTATTGCGATTCCAATAGTAAATTATTATTAGAGGTCCAAAATACTGTACTTTTTTTCATTTAGGATAAAAAAAAAAAAAAAAAAAAGATTCGGTTAATGGAGTTTAGAGTTTTGTGATTCGTTATTGACATTTTCGTGACCTTGGTCTTGACTTTTGAGCCAATCACTCCCAAAATCTAATCAAATCGTCCTTAGACTATGTATAATCTTCCCACTGAATTTCATAAGACTTGGTCAAATGGTTTTTGATTTATGCGAATCACAAACATACGCCTATCAAAACAAAACCATCGCAACGAAGTTTGTGAAGGTAATAAACACAGGTAGCCGTAACTGAGATATGCTCAAGAGACCGTAGTCAGGTGAACCACTTAACTTTTCTACAAAACCATAGAACTTTAATTACTTCAAGCTCTATTAAAATCAAAGAATATTCATGTATTTTCAGTGTAATAGTAAATTCATTTACCAAACGCCTCTTTAAAAGTATAAATGCTGCAAGCTAGGTAAAGTATTTCGATTCCTATACAAGCTAATTGCTGTTTTCCTTTAGTCCAGCAAAAAATAATTCTAAACACCACATTTTGTGTTTCACTGATCAGTGTTTAATCCAAGGTCATCTAATATTTAAGAAGATTGGTATACCTTCATAAATCATCACATCCACAACATTACTACACATTTTTCACAAAGAAATTAATAGGCCTACGAAAATATAGCAAAATGTTATATCCACCCCTCAGATATCAGCACAAATTGAAGATTTTTCACAGCATATACAGTATATACACATACATACATACACATGTATACATCTTTCGGGTATGGGGAGAGGGAGTAATTATACTCCAGCGAGAGGCAGAACGACAAAAGGTAAACCCGGAAACCGCAATGAAACCAAATAAAAAATACTGCAATGTAAAAAATAAAACTAACCTGTCTGTCTGAGGAACACAGAAGCCGTCAGGGGTCTCAGAACTGGCAGCCACGCAGGTCAGGTTTTGGGCAAGATGCCCTTTGGTCAAAGCCCCGATATACAGGGTATTGGTCACGTAGGGTGTCGCGGGCCTGTTGGGAGTGACTGTGGCCAGAGCAGAGGTCATGACCTGCCTCTCTTCAGCTTCCGAATCTAGAAGGGTCGACCCTGACCACCAGGTCACGTTAGGAAGGGGTTCACCTGTGTGGATGGAGAAATAGGTAGGTTAGCTCGAGTTGCTAGAGAGAGAGAGAGAGAGAGAGAGAGAGAGAGAGAGAGAGAGAGAGAGAGAGAGAGAGAGAGAGAGAGAGAGAGAGAGAGAGAGCGGTTAACAATAAATAGAATTCATGAGAGAGAGAGAGAGAGAGAGAGAGAGAGAGGAGAGAGAGAGAGAGAGAGAGAGAGAGAGAGAGAGAGAGAGAGAGAGAGCTAGGTTAACAATAAATAGAATAATTCATGGAGAGAGAGAGAGAGAGAGAGAGAGAGAGAGAGAGAGAGAGAGAGAGAGAGAGAGAGAGAGAGAGAGAGAGAGAGAGAGAGATTGTTCTAGATAATGATCAATGCTTATATATTAAAAATACAAAAAAGGTATATCCAAGATTGTTTACATTAAGACTGCCTATGATATACCAACCACTTTGTAACAGTTATTTATTCCCCTAATTATTTATTGGAGTTTATATAATTGTAAATGCAAACATCTATATCGTCTATTCAACGTCCCTGACTGCTGAACGCCACACTGGGGTTCGAGTCCCGCTCAAACTCTTTAGTTCCTTCGGAAGCTGCAATCTCACCTTCCTTGTGAGCTAAGGATTAGGGGGGTTTTGGGAAGCCTATAGGTCTCTCTGCAGAGTCATTAGCAGCCAGTGCCTGGCCCTCCTTGGTCCTAGCTTGGGTGGAGAAGGAGCTTGGGCGCTGATCATATGTACATATGGTCAGTCTCTATGACACTGTCCTGCTTGCTAGGCCAATGTCACTGTCCCTTGCCTCTGTCATTCATAAGCGGCGTTTAAAATTATAAACACTTGGTGCTCTATCAATTCATGAAAAAAGGTGATCTCTCTGCTTTTGCTACTATCAATAAACTCTTGTTAATAATAATAATAATAATAATAATAATAATAATAATAATAATAATGTAACAGTCCCCCCCCCCCATTAAGCCCTTAAAGAAAACGAGAAGCCGTAAACTGCAAATCCTGAATCGTGTATATCTGAGTCCTCCCTCCAGCATCATCATCATTATCCTCATCAGCTGACTGAGGAGCCCTTCATGGAGCGTAACGCTCTTATGGTACAGCAAATACTTCACTATTATTGCTTCCATTAATGGATAGAGTCGCTTATGATGGGCCCTGCAGCGAGCGTTACGCAAATTAAAAATGAAGGTACCTTCTTGGTCAGCGAATGGGTGTTTCATTGGCCCATTTTCTGCTATAATAATGTGACTCTCTCGCCACTGAAATTGTTCATTACGGATTTGCCATTCTTTAGGGCCATGTAGGGAGCGTGACGGGGATTAAGGCTATGTTCGTAATGATGAGTTCCTCATTAATTTCCCTAACTATTTTTTCTACATTGTATGTAAATGAAGAGTGTCCATTTTAACCGTCTGGTATATTGCACTATTGCAATTATTATTATTATTATTATTATTATTATTATTATTATTATTATTATTATTATTATTAGCTAAGCTACACGTCAAGCTGAAAAGCAGGTTGCTATAAGCCGAAGGTCTCCAACCGAGAAAATAACCCAGTGAGGAAAGGGAATAAGGAAACGGATAAACCAGTGTGCCTGAGAGTACCTTCAAGCTTTTCGACTCTTCTCTCTCTCTCTCTCTCTCTCTCTCTCTCTCTCTCTCTCTCTCTCTCTCTCTCTCTCTCAATGTTCTCTTATCTATCCACCTTCAATCACAAACTCAGCGGGACGTCCGATGACCAGGGGCTACTGACTGTTAGAGGAACAATGTTTCTCCCA
>NC_090749.1:37443108-37446480 GCF_036898095.1 Palaemon carinicauda | reverse complement strand
TACATATACATATACATATATATACATATACATATACATATACATATATAATATATGTATATATATACATACATATATATATATATATATATATATATATATATATATATATATATTATATATATATATATATATATATACATATATATATATATATATATATATATATATATATATATATATATATATACATATATATATATATATATATATATATATATATATATATATATATATATATACATATATATATATATATATATATATATATATATATATATATATATATACATATATATATATATATATATATATATATATATATATATATATATATATATATATATGTGTGTGTATATATATATATATATATATATATATATATATATATATATATATATATATATATATATATATATATATACATATATATATATATATATATATGTGTGTGTATATATATACATATTATATATATATATATATATATATATATATATATATATATATATATATATATATATATGTGTGTGTGTGTGTGTGTGTGTCTGTGTATCCCTTCCTGAATGAGAATACCTTAACATAATGAAAGACTTTGTGTATCACCATGGTCATCAAAGCTGTACTAGTCAGGGCCACCCATACTAGGTTGATTTGCCGTGAGCTATCAGAGGAAAATCTACCTCCATCACCAATCTGCACTGGCCAGCACACTTGATAAAAAACAACTGGCCAAACACCTTTAAGATTTATAGTGATCAATCTATTCTGAAGAAGTGTTTTAATTTTCCTTTCTACCTTGTTTCGAGTACTGTTCTCCTTCCTGGTCTTCAGCTGCTGATTCTAACCTTAATTTGTTTGACAGGAACTGACGGTCCTATTAAATTTCTTATTTCTGATCTAGATATTGTGGCGGGATGTTGCAAAAACAACCCCCACACCCTTGAATCACACTTACTGACAATGGTCTCCTCAACACATACTTTCCCTTTACGTTATCTAAAACTGGACTCTTAGACAAAAGGACACAAAAAACATAACATAACCTTAAACCTATATATTTCTTACAAGCTATAATAAAATCCAACCAAAATCAACAACATCAAAAACTTACACTAAATATACTATAAATACCATTCAAATAAACGCAAAAAAAAAAAAATAACAAACTTAAATTACACCGCACACCAACACCAAAAATAAATATATATATGAATTATCTTGTATAAATATTATTATGGGACACCGTTACTGTCGCCACACACAAGCCGGACTGTCTTTACGGCACACTAACACAACTCTGTGTTTAACAGTTTACTGGGTGGCAATTTGCCACAACTACTTCCCTGATTGGGGTCGTGGTTAGTATTATCACCACCATCATCATCATCATCATCATCATCATCATCAACAGCAATCTGGATTTGATTCGGTCCGGGTCATCAACAATTGTACAAATCAGAGTAGTCGTATCAAATTCCTTATTACAAGCCAATTCGTCAACAATCAATAAATCCACTTTCAAAAATCGCTCTCCAAAGGAGTTAGCCTCACCAAGGAGGAATCACGGCCTGCCAATATAAAAAAGAAAAACCACTTATGAACACTCCTAACTAACTGAACTATCACACTATAATCAAAGATAAATAAATTGTTCCTATCATTCACAATCACGACAAGCAAAGATAACCAAAACTGTACTTACTTTTTAAATGAATCAACACTTCCACGCTGGTCAGAAAAATATAAATATAATCCAGCTCTCACACAACTGCCTTAAGCTGCAGTCAAATAAAAAAAGCATTCGCTCCGAAACATTCACCACTGTCGTAACCTAACTAAAAAATGTAAACAAACAATCTCATTTGAACCAACAGTCTTTCTCACCACAAACGATCGTTAACCTAACTACTTTCGCTCGCTAACACAATATATCTCTCTCTCTCTCTCTCTCTCTCTCTCTCTCTCTCTCTCTCTCTCTCTCTTCTCTCTCTCTCTCTCTCTCTCTCTCTCTCTCAGGATTTGGCAAAAACAAAAAATAAAAATAAAGCAAAAATAAATCCTCCACATTCCTCCCCCCTTACTTTGCCAAATCCTTCTCACACAACACTTACATTATTTTTTCATAACCCAGTCGCAGTCGGGAACGGGACCTCTACTCCCAGTAACTGGGCCTCCATACACACTCATTCACTTCTTCCTTATCACAATCATTCGCTACATTAACACTATTCTTATCTAAATCCCTATCATCTAATATATAATGTACAATCATATCTACCTCGTTCTCATCTGGCCCTATAATTACACTCATTTCTGTAAACAGTTCATCCATTTCATCAAAAACATTCTCAACTTAAGCAAAAGATTCATTCATGCTACTTATCATTCTCCTGTCTCTCATTCTCGCATTCGTCATCCTTTCTTTTACATCACCTAAGGAAAAGCCACACACACTATAGGTATCATTCATACTCAGCCATGATTCATCTGTATTAACACATTTATCTTCCATACACACTTGCACATTTACACCCTTGTCATACTTATTCGTATTCTTACCTATACCTATAAATTTCCCTTGCACTTTCTCCTCACTTAAAACTTTCAAACGCTTCTTTTTCCTATATTCAACTAACACTAATTGTTTATTTTCCAGCCCTAACTTTTCATGCATACTAGATTCATACTTGCTCATTTCCAACCAATTACTCATCCCATTCTCACAAACATTGATCCTATTCCTTCCACACACACAGGAGGACTCACCCAGCTGAACCCTCTTACACTCTAGTTTCCCGAACATCCTGGCTGACTTACTCCCTTCTTCCTACATACCCTAGCTACATGCCCATCTGCACCACATTCAGTACACTTACTCCGCGGCTCCTTGCACATTCTAGCATAATGACCATCCTTACCACAATTACCACAAATCACATTCATACGATTACTACGACATCCACTCGCTACATGCCCAGTCATACCACACCGATAACACTTAATCACTTTCTCTTTCTTACAGTCGCTAATACGATGCCCTGTCTCTCCACACCCGAAACATGCTCCTAATGCCCATCTACATTCATTCTTCTTATGACCTACTTTCCCACACCTATAACACTTTTCATCACGGACACGGGTATCTGACATACCTCGATGTGCACTCACACTCCTATCCCTATTGCGCCAATTACCCTGCCTAAATCCTTCATTTGTCCTTACAGGTATTCCCAGATTACTCGCCCTAACACTCCTATCTACTACATTATCAGCTACCCTCATTGGTCCTCTCAAAATTGCGTCCTTATAATTACCAAATTCTATTACACTTTCCTCCATTCCAGTTCTTACACTCACAGATTTACTTTC
>NC_090749.1:37423108-37425608 GCF_036898095.1 Palaemon carinicauda | reverse complement strand
TATACATATGATCAGCGCCCAAGCTCCTTCTCCACCCAAGCTAGGACCAAGGAGGGCCAGGCACTGGCTGCTAATGACTCTGCAGATAGACCTATAGGCTTCCCAAAACCCCCCCTCATCCTTACCTCACAAGGATGGTGAGATTGCAGCTTCCTAAGGAACTAAAGAGTTTGAGAGGGACTCGAACCCTAGTGTGGCGTTCAGCAGTCAGGGACGTTATCATATCGGCCACCACAATATAAGGGTCAATGTTAACATTGAGGAGTTGAATAGACGATATAGATGTTTGTATTTACAATTATATAAAACTCCAATAAATAATTAGGGGAATAAATAACTGTTACAAAGTCGTTGGTATATCATAGGCAGTCTTAATGTAAACAATCTTGGATATACCTTTTTGTATTTTTAATATATAAATATTGATCATTATCTAGAACAATCTCTCTCTCTCTCTCTCTCTCTCCTCTCTCTCTCTCTCTCTCTCTCTCTCTCTCTCTCTCTTTATGAATTATTCTATTAATTCTAACCCCCTCTCTCTCTCTCTCTCTCCTCTCCTCCCCTCTCTCTCTCCTCTCTCTCTCTCTCTCTCTCTCTCTCTCTCTCTCTCTCTCTCTCCATGAATTATTCTATTCATTGTTAACCTAGCTCTCTCTCTCTCTCTCTCTCTCTCTCTCTCTCTCTCTCTCTCTCTCTCTCTCTCTCTCTCTCTCTCTAGCAACTCAAGCTAACCTACCATTTTCTCCATCCACACAGGTGAACCCCTTCCCAACGTGACCTGGTGGTCAGGGTCGACCCTTCTGGATTCGGAAGCTGAAGAGAGGCAGGTCATGACCTCTGCTCTGGCCACAGCCACTCCCAACAGTCCTGCGACGCCCTACGTGACCAATACCCTGCATATTGAGGCTTTGACCAAAGGGCATCTTGCCCAAAACCTGACCTGCGTGGCGGCCAATACCCCAGTTCTGAGACCCCTGACGGCTTGTGTTCCTCAGACAGACAGGTTAGTTTTATTTTTTACATTGCTGTATTTTTTATTTGGTTTCATTGCGGTTTCCGAGTGTACCTTTTGTTGTTCTGCCTCTCACTGGAGTATGACTACTCCCTCTCCCCATACCCGAAAGATGTATACATGTGTATGTGTGTATGTGTATATACTGTATATGCTGTGAAAAATCTTCAATTTTTGCTGATATCTGAGGGGTGGATATGACATTTTGCTATATTTTCATAGGCCTATTATTATCCATAGTCTAAGGACGATTTGATCAGATTTTGGGAGTGATTAGCTAAAAAGTCAAGACCAAGGTCACGAAAATGTCAATAACGAATCACAAAACTCTAAACTCCTTTAACCGAATTTTTTTTTTTATCTTAAATGAGAAAAATACAGTGTTTTGGACCTCTAATAATAATTTACTATTGGAATCGCAATAAATCACTATTTTAATGCAATTTAGCAACTTTGCACGCCAAAAAAAAAAAAAAAATAGCGGGAAGATTAGCCGTACTCCAAGGAAAATTTGATTAGATTTTGGGAGTGATTGGGTCATAAGGTCAAGGTCATAAATGTCTTTTTGCCTTATCGTGGCTAAGTTTCACCCGATTTGCAAAATCTAGTGCCAAAATGTGAATAATTCATTTGCCTATTTTGTGATATGGAACATGATGTAGAGTAAGGTATGCACTCTACCGAGTGTCCATTCTACTTTGTTTATTTATTGGCTTCACTAAAATTGAAAATTTAGCGAAGGGTATGTATTCATCTCTGTCTGTTTGTTAGTATATTACCTTCGGCAACTTCGTTGTGGCTATGTTTTCATAGGCGTATGTTTGTATGTCTGTCTGTTTGTGATTTATTTGACCGAATCTCGTAAAATTTGGTCAGATGATTGGTCATGATCCAAGGATAATTTGATTAGATTTGGAAGTGATTGGGTCAATGGTCAAGGTAACGAAAAGGTCCAAAACGTGTTTTTGCTATGTCGTGGTCAATTCTTATCTGATTTGCAGGAAACTAGTGCCAAAATGGGCATAATTCAATTGCTTATTTTGTAATATACAACATGATAAGGCGAAGGAATGCGCTCTACCAAGTGACCATTTTAGTTAATTTATGTATTATATTTTTTTAGTTTTTGTAAACAAGTTTACACAAAAATTACTGTGCCAATTTTGACCAAACTTTGTCGTCATGCTGAATATGAACCAATGAGGAAGTTGTAACATTTTGGATAAAGTACATCAAAGTACAAGTGCGCAGCAGTACTGTGATTATAATCACAATGGTAATTGAGTGACAAATGTTTTTTTAGTTTAATTTTTGTTTGTGCACACCATAACGCAAAAGCAACTGAACCAATCTCAATGAAACTAGTTGGACACGTGGGATATGACCCTCGGACAAAGTCATTAGATTATGAAGAAAATACATTGAAGTACAAATACGCAGTGGATTTAGGAACAAAATCAAGTTTCCCCTCTAATACATGTAATTATC
>NC_090749.1:37413108-37418108 GCF_036898095.1 Palaemon carinicauda | reverse complement strand
TCCGTTTTAACTATTATTATCATTATTATTATAATTATTATCATCATTATTATTATTATTATTATTATTATTATTATTATTATTATTATTATTATTATTATTATTATTATTATTATTATTAGCAGCCAATCTACAACCTCATTTGGAAGAGCAGGATGCTATATACCCTATAATGGCTTGAACAGGGAAAAATAGTCCAGTGAGGCAAGGAAATAAGGAAATATATAAACTTCAAGAGAAATAATGCAGGGTTGATATGAAATATTCTATAATCAGCTAAAACGTCATTTGCTTTATCTAAATATATAAAATTTATCACGGTATAAACCCATCTATCTAAATGTTGTGGTTATAAGGGATTTTTTTTTCTATTTGAAATGTATAAGCAGGAAATTATTGTATTAAGATTAAAGTAGAAATCTCTCTCTCTCTCTCTCTCTCTCTCTCTCTCTCTCTCTCTCTCTCTCTCTCTCTCTCTCCATGACCTGAAAGCAAATATTGTTTCCACTGATAATAATAACAGCATTCATCTTGAGATCCTTGTAGCGAAATCTCATAAGCTCCACCGCTCAGGATAAGCCGTAATGTTTCTCAGTTTTTTTTGTGGATTAGAATAACAATATCTTAGCGTCAACGTCAGGTTTAAGAGTTTATATTAGCTGGAAAGAAGCATTACCGAGATTTACATTCCACGCAAAAAAAAAAAAAGGTGTTTTCTTTTCCAGGATAGTGGGTGTTGGTAGGGCTGGAGGAGCTAGAATGACTATAAAGGTTTAATTTTTCATATCGTCAAAAATAGTCAACTCAATTTGCATTCATTAATCATGCGTCGTGCTAAAAGGGTTCTACTAAAAGGGTTTTTGCATTATATAACCTATTTAGGTTTACTTGTTAATGTGTACATATGTTGCAGCCTATTGAAAGCGTCTTTACCTGGCAGTCTGCTGGACGGGAGTTATGGACCGGCTTCATTCCGGTAGTTTATAATAGTGTCTGCAACCTTGTGAACAAGAGATAGTCGGAGTAGGAACCTTTCGTTCAGCAGCTATTGTCTGTCCTCCCTGGTTCTAGCTTGGATGGAGATGGGCTTGGGAACCTGATATTATGTAAGTATGGTCAGTTTCTAGGGAATTCTCCTTTCTATTTCCTCTACCATTTACCATTCACGAGCGACCTTTAAATATTTAAATAAAATTATGTATGTGCAGGAATTTTTCGAGTGTTGGAAGGGTGGGTTATAAATGGTTAATATTCTTATAAATCTGCCTTTCTTTAGTTGGAAATACTATATCTGGTAGTTGGTCGAATGTGATGGATGATACAATAATAAAAAAAAGGGTATTTTTCTCAAAAGAGGAAAAGATGATCAGGCGAAAGTAATTCCTATGTGGCTGATGGTGACGGTTCTCCTGTGTAAATGTATGAAGTGACAGATGTGGGGGAAGTTTTACTGCACTTAGGTTCATCCACGAAGCATTATTTAGATGAGAAATGTAATATTTCATGTATAGATTTGTTTCTGGATTCACTGCTCGATAAGGAAAAAGGCCTAATATATATATATATATATATATATATATATATATATATATATATATATATATATATATATATATATATATATATATATATATATATATATATAAAAGTGTGTGTGTATACACATACATACATACATACATATACGCACGCACGCACGCACGCACGCATATATATATATATATATATATATATATATATATATATATATATATATATATATATATATATATATATATATTTATGTATGTATGTATGATAAATTTTGCACATTTACACGTGTTTTTCATATATTTTATTATATTAATGTGTGGATTCTCTTATCGACCCGGGGATCTTAGTCCCAAAGCTATATGGTAATTCACTGTTCATGCCAGCTTCCTGGACCAGGGTGTGATTCCCGGGCGGTCAGAATCTATTGCCTGTGAGTGTTTCTGCCTTGGGACTCTGATCACGAGTTCCATAAGAGAATCCAGACATTATTGTATTGAAATCTACGGCCCATATGAATATATATACTGTGTACACACACACACACATACACACACATATATATATATATATATATATATATATATATATATATATATATATATATATATATATATATATATATGTATGTATGTATATACTGTGTATATATTCTTATTACCTTATTTATTCTATTTCCTGATTTTACATCATTTGAATTTTCATTCGAACTTGTTACCTGTAAACATATAAGACAGGGTTGTGGTGGCCGATGTGGTAACGTCCCTGATTGGTAATGGCTGCAACCTCATCATCCGTGTGAGCTAAGGGAAGTCTATAGGACTATCTGTTGAGTAATGAGCAGTCACTGCTTGACCCTCTTTGGTAATAGCTTGGGTGGAGAGCGGGCTTGGGCACTGATCATATGCAATAAGGTCAGTCTCTAGGGCATTGTACTGCTTGATAGGGCAATGTCACTGTCCCTTGTCTTTGCCATTCATGAGTGGCCTTTAAATCTTAAAACCTTTATACAGGTCTTAAATTACCATCGATTTTTCTGTTTGTTTGTTACCACAACTTAAGATATAGTTAGCTCTACTTTTATTGATTTTATTTTGATTTTTTCTCTATACGCTCCTTGCAACATTCCTATACGCCATGTACGTTCGCACTGATTTTTCCTTTTAACTATTCATCTTGCGAAGTCATATTGCAAATGACAATGACGACGATGATAAAGACGAAGACACCTTTGACAAAGACGACTTCGACAACTTTTATATATATATATATATATATATATATATATATATATATATATATATATATATATATATATATATATATATATATATTTGCTCTTTCATTCTCGCTGAACTTCATTGCATGCGAACTCCCCCTCACGAATTTTCGAATCTTTTGGAAGGAATTTAGAAATAGTTTCAATTTGTTATTTGGAAAGAGTAGAAATAACATCAATCTAGATTCTAGGTTTAATTGTTTAAAGGTCGCTCATGAATGGCAGAGGTAAAGGACAGTGATATTGCCCTAGGAAGCAGGGAAATGTTCTAGAGACTGACCATATGACTAGCACCCAAGCCCCCTTTTCATCCAGGCTAGTACCAAGGAGGGCCAGGCAATGGCTGTTGATGACTCAACAGATAGGCTTCTTAGCTCCCAAGGATAGTGAGGTTGCAGCGACCAAAGAAACTATGGAGTTTGTGAGGGAATTTAACCCCAGTCTTGCGTTCACCAGTCAGGGACGTTACCACATCGGCCACCACGACATTGATGTTATTATTTTTACGCTTTCAGTTAAATTGTAGTTCATTTATCTCTCCAGTGGTATTTTTATAATATTTGTGTAATTTTTACTCTTTCTGTTAAACGTACTTCTTTTATCTTGTCATTCAGTATTTTATAAATAAGATTAATATAATTCTTACTCTTCCAGTTAACTACATCGTTCATTTATATAACCATTCAATATTTTAGAAATAAATTTGATATTATTTTTACTCGTCCAGGTAACTGCTAACTTAATTTTTCCCGCTAATGGTATTTTAAAAAATAAAATTTATTTTATTTTTCCTCTTCCAGTTAACTGCTTACTTCATTTATCTGCCCATTTGATACCCATTCACACAAATGAATTCTTCATATGACCTTTCTGTCTCACGCACACACACATTCCCAATCCTCGGTAGCTGCAGCGGTGCCATTTTTCTCATAGATTCCCCCAAATGTTTCAGAATCAATTAGGCGGAAAGTGTTCTCTGGGGCTAATCCTTCCTGGCACAAATCCAAATGAAAAGAGATTCCTTTTGCAGGTATTGTCGCCGGCTTCATCCCATATGTATAATTTGGACCTCATCTCCACGTAAGCGCCTCCACGTGTGTGTAGATTGAGTGAAGGGACAGGTTTTTTCAATCTCTCTCTCTCTCTCTCTCTCTCTCTCTCTCTCTCTCTCTCTCTCTCTCTCTCTGTTTCCACAGGACACGAGACCGAAATTAAAAGAAGGATAAGCATGGGATAAAGATCTTTTGGGAAACAAAAAGAGATTATGAAAAGTAAAATGCCACGTTCTATAAAGAGAAAGGTATTCAATTAGATGGTCTTACCAGTATTAACTTGTGCATCAGAAATTTGAAGCCTTACTAAACCCTTAAAGCATAAAAGTCAAAAGTCAAAGTCAAAGTCAAAATCTTAATTTCCATTATTACAATGGTTATTCTTTTGTTAAAACAAAAAACTATATATTAAAACCATACGCTATATATAAGTTCCATTTCTAATGGATAGCTTTACATAAAAGATACATAATACTTAAAATATAAAATAGTATTGCATTAAAAACCTATACACACTGAGAGGGTGTAATTTGCTCTTTCAGATTAAAATTTTCAATAAATTAGCATCATTCATAAATTAAGGAAAATAGCGACTTCAATCAGATGAACATAAAATTTCATAAAATTAAAAACTCATAAAACATCGGTGATAAAAATGAATAGAAAAAAATAAATCCACCTTATTCACAGTGTTTGTTTAAAAGATAATCTTTAAGTTTCCTTTTAAAAACGTTAGCACTTGAACAGTCCCTAAGATTTTGAGGTAGCTTGTTCCAGGCTGATGGGCTCCTTATTACCATAGAGCGTGATCCAAAGTCAGTTCGGTATCTTTGTATATATAAGTTATTATTTTGCCTAGCTGAGGCATCCCTGCAATTACCGACGTTTAAAAAATCATATAACCAGCTTGGGTATTCCTTTTTATAGAACTTTAAAAACAAAAACACAAATTTCATACGTATATTGATTTCTTAATTTTAACCATTGTTGTTGTTTGAGGACTGGGGTGATGTGATCATATTTTCTAACTCTCCCCCCCCCCCCCCCTACCGCAACCCGAGCAGCAAAATTTACAAGTTTCTGGGCTTTTTCTAAGTATACGTCGTTAGTCCCTCCCCAGATTTTAATACAATAACTTA
>NC_090749.1:37390608-37398108 GCF_036898095.1 Palaemon carinicauda | reverse complement strand
TTCTTTATATAGAGAGATTCCAAGAGAAGGAGCGAAAGGCAATCGGATGTTTGGGAAAGAATTTCGAAATAGTTGTATTGTATATGAGTTTTACATGAGTTTGAATGATTTCTTATAGAGGAAAATTCTTGGGATTTTAATACGGAACCAGTGCGATGACTGACACCCCTATGGGAATCGATGCGGACCTTCAGTAATCGTCGGGTAGACCCGATATAGTTTCCAAAATTACATTTTGGACAAGTATACTTGTAAACAACGAAGGACCGCATCAACTCTGGGAGGGTGTCTTTGAACCTGAAAAGTTTGCCAATATTTAAAGAGTTTTTTAATATAAACTTAAAATTCACATATGGGTACAGAGTGCTGAGAGCTGTGGTGAGCTCGTTTCTGAATAGAGCATTTTTAACATAAGGCAGTGATACATACATTAGTTTTTTGGGAACTTCAGGACATTTATATTTAGGCTGAAAAATACCATTAAGAAATTTATTAACAATTTTGTCATAGAGGCGTGAAGGATAACAATTGTATGTAAAATATGTTTTTAAAAATGAAATTTCTTTATGAAAATTATGCCAGTCCGAACATAAGGAATATGCTCTAAATAAAAGGGTTTGAATAGAGTTAATCTTGAATGATTTCGAACAACTGCTAAAAAAATTAAGACCCAAACCAGTGTATGTCTCTTTTCTAAAAATACCTGTAAGAAATCCTCTATTTGAACGTGAAATGTTTATGTCAAGGAATGGCAACTGGTTATCTTTTTCTATTTCCATGGTAAACTTAATGTTTGGGTGAATTCTATTTACATATTCTAAAAATTTGTCAGCATGGGATTTTTCTCTAAATAGCAAAAAAGTGTCGTCAACGTATCTCTTATAGAAACTAGGACGAAATGCTTCCGGACATTGTCCAAGGTATATTTCCTCCAAGTGGCACATGAATATATTGGCAAATGTAGGACCCAAGGGCGACCCCATTGCCATTCCATCAACCTGTTTGAATAATTTGGTATTAAAAACAAAATGAATATCTATTACTGAAAGTTCAAGGAGTTTTCTGAAACTGTTTGAATCAAAGCCGTTGAATAAGGTATTTTCGGTAGGAAAAAGCTTGTTGAGTATAATTTCTATTGTTTCATGAAGGGGCACGTTAGTAAACAAAGATTCTACATCCAAGCTAACCATAATTGAGTTACTATCTTGTTCAAGTATTTCGGGAATGAACTTGGCGGAGTTTTGAAGAGTAAATTGATTATTGGTTAAATGACTAAGGAGAGGAACTAGGAATTTGGCTAAGTGATAATTTGGCGAGTTATAAGCTGCTAAAATAGGCCTGAGAGGTACATTAGTCTTATGGACCTTAGGAAGTCCATACAGAACACTAAAAGAAGATCCTGAACTATATAATGATTGCTAAGACTGTTCGGACAACATACCTTTATCTTTGAGTAGTTTTAATGTGCGGTTTATTTTATCTTCAACTTTAAAAATTAGGCTATATTGGAGATCACCAACTTCTAAAAATTTACTGGAATCTGATAAAACATTATTCATTTTCTGGATATAGTCACTGTGGTTAAGAATAACAACGCCTTTACCTTTATCTGGTCTGCAAATAACAATATTCCTGTTTTATATACCGTCTAGGTTTTTGTATTTTGATTCTTTTAACCGTTTTTTAATATTTTTTATACCAAAGCAATTTTAAGCAAAAATGTATAATTAATTTCTAATGTAAACATAATTTCATGTTTTATGTAGCCCTGATGATGGGAATGGATTCCCGAAACGTTGGTGTTGAATAAATATGTAAGATGATCCGAAGTCGTCTTGCTGTCCTCTTCATCCTTATATATATATATATATATATATATATATATATATATATATATATATATATATATATATATATATATATATATATGTATATATATATACATATATATATATATATATATATATATATATATATATATATATATATATATATATATATATATATATATATATATATATATATATATATATATATATATATATATATATATATATATATATTGTTCATATAAAACACCGAGTCAGCATTAAAAAACAATATCTGTTCGTAGGTTTTTTCCCCCCCTGCAAACTTTCTCCTTATCAGTTCTTGAAAGAAAAAAACTCCTGTCTTGGAATGAATCAGAAGAAGAATAAGTTTTATTCTTAACAACTTTCATACGAGGCTTATACCGGTATTACTACGAGTGATGGTGTAATGATTGACCAGGAACGAGAGATATAGATAGATAGAGAGAGAGAGAGAGAGAGAGAGAGAGAGAGAGAGAGAGAGAGAGAGAGAGAGAGAGAGAGAGAGAGAGAGAGAAGAATACCCCTACATTTTATATCCAGCAAAGAACTTTTTGGAAACTCCAATTTTGTGGACTCCGATTCCTTTGATGTAAAGAGATATAAAAGGACTAAGGTGTAGCCTTTGTTCTAAGGGTTTCTGTAAGGCTGCTATTGGACTTTTATATCCTTTCCTAATTTAGAATGCTGCCCATAGGTGAATAGTTCATTTTTAAGCAATGCTTCTATACTAATCAAGAGAGTTTTTTTCACGGTTTAGATTCTGAGATCTGTATTTTTCAAGGGATTCTCACCCATTAGCTGATAACAGGTGCATCCTGGAATCAGAATACTGGAATCAGAATACTGGAATCGAAATACAAACAGTATTCTACATCCTGAAGATAAAAAAGAAGTATTGAAAGCGATTGCAAGAGGAGGAAGATAATTGAAAATTTGAGGAAATATAAAGTAAGGATGGATATTGAAACCAAAGATATTATTATTATTATTATTATTATTATTATTATTATTATTATTATTATTATTATTATTATTATTATTATTATTATTATTATTATTATTATCAAAGCTCTATAACCTTAGTTGGAAAAGCAGGATGCTATAAGGCCAGGATCCCCAACAGGAAAAATAGCCCAGTGAGGAAAGGAAATAAGGAAAAACAAAATATTTTAAAGGTAGAAACAACATTGAAATAAATAGTTCCTATAGAAATTATAAAACAAAATTAAAAAACAAGAGGAAGAGAAAGAAGATACAATAGTGTGCCCGAGTGTACCCTGAAGTAAGTGAACTCCAACCCAAGACAGTGAAAGACCATGGTACAAAGGCTATAGCACTACCCAAGACTAGAGAACAATGGTTTGATTTTGGAGTGCCCTTCTCCTAGAAGAGCTGTTTACCATAGCTAAAGAGTCTCTTATACCCTTACCAAGAGGAAAGTAGCCACTGAACATTTACAGTTAAGTAGTTAACCCATTGAGCAAAGAAGGATTGTTTGGTAATCTCAGTGTTGTCAGTTGTATGAGGACAGAGGAGAATCTGTAAAGAATAGGCCAGACTATTCTTTGTATGTGTAGGCATAGCGAAAGTTATACAAAGTAAATAATGTAATAAACAAGAACAATCAGCGATTTTAGACCTACGCCAATGAATATTGCCTGTATTTTACTCAAATTTACGGACGAAACAATTATTTTTTATATACTGACCGTTAATGAATATATTTTTAACTTTTAACTAATGTCCACGGACAACACCTCTGCCTTTTCATATGCTGACTGTAGAATGCGAAAAAAGCAAATCCAGATCTAGAATCCGGATCCGGATCATCTCCAAATTTAATGGGGTCGTCAATGACCCAAGATCTATCTGTGGTGAAATTTTCGTCAAAATCCATCGGGTAGTTTTAACGTAATCCTATCCACAGACAGACATACACAAAGATAAATAACTGAATACATAAACCATATCGTTTTCATAACCTCCCAAGCGGAGGTAGAAATAAGGTAATGACTATAAGCCAAAAGAGACAGAATATTGAATGTGAAAAAGAAGATTTCCATTTTTGAAGCAGGATTGAATTGTATGGTACAGGCGATTTAATCAACATGGCTGACCATTCAGCTGATAATTCCCCAGTGATATCTAACCAAAGATTTCGAAGCCTGACTAATGAAGTGAGGACTTATCCCAAGTGTCTATATAGGACGCATACCCACACACACACATTCTCGTACAGAGGCAAATTTTGACTACAGTCATTAACCCATTTGTATCTAGTATACACCGTCTTCTACACATTTCATAAATTTAACTAGTGTACGTGACCCGTCAAAGATTACCTCTAAATATTTAGATAGATATGGTCACACAAGCCCACACACAGATTCAACCCTTCCGACTCCATCCCACTTTCCAAACTACCACACGGCAGTTTGTCCAATTTGTCGGAGATTGTGATTTCCAAGCGTTACGCTTATATATATATATATATATATATATATATATATATATATATATATATATATATATATATATATATATATATATAGAGAGAGAGAGAGAGAGAGAGAGAGAGAGAGAGAGAGAGAGAGAGAGAGAGAGAGAGAGAGAGAGAGAGAGAGAGACGCAGAAACTGGCTCTTTATCCTATAGGGGAGATAAATAAGGTGGTATATTCTTTTTCAGAGTATTTCTCACGTTTTTCCCTTGATTTATCGTTTTCATATATAATTCATACGTTTAAAATCATTTATATTATTTTCATGTTTTATAATCTAAGACGTAATCAAGATCTTCAAAGTATTCATTTCTTCCTCTTTGCTTAGCATTTGATGTGTTTTAATTTATTTTCTTTTCTTTTATGGGAAAATTTTGTATGTCTAGACTTCCTCATATAAATACATTTCCAACCCAAAGGTAGAAACCTTGTTTGATCATGAAATAAAACCCGTAAACCTATTCAAGAGTAAAACCCTATAGAACGGACAACCTAATACTCTTTTCTAACCCCGACTAGATTAAAAGAGCAAAGCATATAAAAGAACCTGTAATATCTCAGGGAGAGGCCAAACATATAAACAAAATACACAGATTCATTCAAATAATATCCTCAAGTATTTGAAAATAGGTCTTTGGCTACTTTGATAAGAGTACTCGTAAGGAATCAATTGGAACATTTTCTGAAAGGTTTAAAAGATGTCTTTGACAATATCGCTGCAATAACTTGAAAAGAGCTCTCAGGTAACACTGTCCAAAAGACTGGAAGAGACAAAAGGAGACCTTTACTTATTCTATTCAAAGGTTCTGAAAAGAAACCTATGGGAAATTTACCAGGATTACGTTAAAAGAGGAATCTGGCTATTCTACTCCAAACATTCACAGAGAGGCATTCAACTTTGCCTGAAAGAAGATGAAAGAGGCCTTAGGGTTTCACCCGGGGTTCTGAAAAAATGTAATTAGCCGCTTTGCCAGAGACACCAAGAGAGGCTCTGGAATTTCCAACCTAAGCCCCCCCAAAAAAGGGTGTTTGGCAACGTTCTCAGATGCACTAAAAGAGGCCACTGCCATTTTTTCTCTAAGAAATTAGAAGGGAGATTCGGCAAGTTTTTCAGAAAGACACCATAAGGGGTATCTGGCAGTTCTTCACCAAGAAATTAAAAAGGAACCTTCGGCATTCTTACCAGAAAGACACCGAAAGAGTTTTCGGGCTATTTCACTCCGAGTAAAAAAATGTATAATATAACTTTGCCGGAGACACCAAGAGAGGTCTCTGGTAGAGCCTCTCCAAGGAATTAAACAGGGACATTCGGCAACTTTGCCAGAAAAATGGTAAAAGAGAACTAAAAAATTGTATCCGGCAATTTTTCCAGAGAGAGACCAAAGGCGGCCACTTTTCCATAAAGAGACCCAGAGACGCAATTTTTCCAAAATGAGACTAAAAAATGCAAGTTTTCCAGAAAGAGACCAAAGATAGGCAACTTTTCCAGAAAGAGACCAAATAACGCCACTTTTCCAGAAAGTGCCCAAATAAAGCAAGTTTTCCAGAAAGAGACCCAAGGCGGCAAGTTTTCCAGAAGAGACCAAAAGAGGTTACTTTTCCGGAAAGAAACCAAGCGACGTAACTTTTCCAGAAATAGACCAAAAGGAGGCAACTTTTTCAGAAAGCGACCAAAAGAGGCAAATTTTCCAGAAAGAGACCAAAGATAGGCAACCTTTCCAGAAAGAGACCAAAAGACGACACTATTCCAGAAAGCGCCCAAATAAGACAATTTTTCCAGAAAGAGACCCAAGGAGGCAACTTTTCCAGAAAAAGACCAGAAGATGCAACTTTTCCAGAAAGAGACTAAAAATAGGCAATTTTACCAGAGACACCAAAAGAGGCAACTTTTCCAGAAAGAGACCAAAAAGAGGCAAATTTTCCAGAAAGAGATCAAAAGAGGCAAATTTTCTAGGATGAGACCAAAAGAAGAAAATTTTCCAGGAAGAGACCAAAAGAAGCAAATTTTCCAGGAAGAGACCAAAAGAAGCAAATTTTCCAGGAAGAGATCAAAAGAGGCAAATTTTCCAGGAGGAGACCAAAGGATGGCTCTGGCAGTTCCACTTCAAGATCTCAAAAAGGGGTTACTAGCAACTCTGTCTAAAATTAGATTTTTATCTTATCTAGATAAATAAAAATCAAAAATGTTACTGATAAAATTTTCATACACATACAAATGCAGCCATTTCTAGTCCACTGCAGGACAAAGGCCTCAGACATGTTAATTTCTAGAGTTTGGTCATTTCATAACAACGGTGGGAGACTTTAATCTGATCTCTCATAGCACACCAATCTAGTATGGGCAGCGCTGACAAGTACAGCTTTGTTGATCATGGCAACATACAAACCATTTCACAACGTTAACTCAGAAATGTATATATATACATACATACACAAACACACACACACACACACACCTATATATATATATATATATATATATATATATATATATATATATATATATATATATATATATATATATATATATATATAAATTTCATATATATACATATGTATATATATATATATATATATATATATATATATATATATATATATATATATATATATATATATATATATATATTTATATATATATATATATATATATATATATATATATATATATATATATATATATATATATAATGAGCCATATATATTAATACATTAAAGTCTGGAGTCTCTTAACAACCTCGGGATCAGAGCCCCAGGCAAAATCACTCAAAGACTACATTATAGTATCTGACCGGCTGGGTTTCGAAACCAGGTCCAGGATACCTGTATGACATTAACCATATACCACTCAGCTTCGAAGATCCCGAGGTCATTAAGAGAATTCAGACTTTAATGCAGCGGTTCCCATATAGGGGTAAATTACCCCACCGTTGGTAATTTTTCATTTGATGGGGGTAATGACAGTTTTCATTCTGATATCCTTGATATCAAAGGATATTAAGGATCAATTAATTTCACATGTAAAGAACAGTGGTATCTTCACCATTCAACTGTGTGAAACTGTGTTAAGAATAATACACAATTAATGGTATAAATCTGGTACGAATGAGAAAGGAAAATTGAAGATCTAATTATGTGCAGACAGTGC
>NC_090749.1:37360575-37365575 GCF_036898095.1 Palaemon carinicauda | reverse complement strand
TTGGATGATGAAGTTTACAAGGCGTAGATGGGGCGTTGGTAAGGCCAAAAGGCATGACCTCGTACTGAAAAAGTCCAAAGGGTGTAATGAAAGCAGATATTAACTTAGCTTTTTCAGTTAATCCTACCTGATAATAGCCCTTTAAGAGGTCTATCTTCGTTACAAACTTTGCTTGTCCTACTGAATCAATTAAATCATCAATGAGTGGCAAAGGGTAGGAATCTTTAATGGTAACATTGTTAATCTTTCTATAGTCTGTACAAAATCTGTAGCTACCGTCCTCTTTTGGAACTAGGATGCAAGGTGAAGCCCATGGCGATTTACTCTGTCTTGCTAGACCATGCCGGAGAAGATATTCGACTTCCTCCTTCATTTTGCTCTTCTCAGGACCCACACGATAGGACTGCTGACGAATGGGTGCTGTACCAGGAACCAGCTCGATGTCATGTAGCAGCAAATCACTTTTCCTGGGAAAATCATTAAAGAGAGTTGAATGGCTAGAGATTACATTCTTTAAGTCTTGCGACTGCCAAGGAGAGAGGTGGTTCAGGAATAGATCCAGGTTATTTAGAACCTCAGTATTGGTTTGTGGCATGGAGGAAGCAATAAGGTCTTCCAATGAATTGTCCTCTCCTGGAGTCTCTACCTTAAAATTAAGATTAACAACCGTCTCACTTGAACCATTTCCAGTTTCCCTAGAGTGATAAGCCTTAAGTAAATTAACATGAATGATCTGAGTGAGTTTTCTACGATCTGGAGTTTTGATAATGTAGGTATTATTGTTAACATTTTTTTATGATTGGATAGGGCCCACTAAACTTAGCTTTAAGAGGGGAACCAGGGACAGGAAGGTAGGCTAACACAAGGTCATTAGGTTTAAATTTTCTGACTTTACAAGCTTTGTCATAGTTTCTCTTCATTAAGATTTGTTGACCCCTTAATTTCTCCCCAGCAATTTTCCTAACCTGCATTAATGTGCTTTTAAGTTTATTCATATATTGTTGAATGGTTTGGCTAGACTCAGAAGGAGTGTTCAACCATTCCTCTTTAATTACTGAAAGCGGTCCTCTAACTGACCTCCCAAACAACATCTCGTAGGGTGAAAAACCAAGGGACTCATGGGGAACTTCCCTGATAGCAAACAGAAGGAAATCAATGCCCTCATCCCACTCAAGTTTACTTTTCAACACAAAATTTCCTAAGCATACTCTTAAGTTTGATGCCAACGCTCAAGGGCACCCTGAGACTCTGGGTGATAGGCAGCAGACAAAGTTTGTTTAATATTTAGTTCTTTAAGTACCTGGGCAAAAAGGTCACTGGTGAAATTCGAACCTCTATTACTTTGTATTTCCTTTGGGATACCAAAATTTGTGAAAACTTTCAGTAAAGAAAACAATGTTCTTAGCAGAAATGTTACGAAGAGGGATGGCAATAGGATATCGGGTCGTAGGACATATTAAAGTAAGCAAGTATTTATTACCTTTCTTGGTTTTTGGTAAAGGACCAACGTTATCTATAATTATCTTACTAAAAGGTTCATCAGCGACTAAGATCGGTTGTAAAGGTGCCTTGGGTATTACCTGGTTCGGTTTTCCTGATATCTGACATACATGACAAGTGCGAACAAATTCTGCTACATCTTTTTTCATATTAGGCCAATAGAAACTATTCAAAATCTTACAATAGGTCTTATGAATTCCTAAATGTCCTCCATAGGCATCATGAGCTATTTCCATTACAGAATTCCTAACAGAAAGAGGCAGCACAATTTGTCGCTTTTCGCTCCATGTGTCTTCACTAGATCTCTTAGGGGAACGGTAAAACCTCATTAACAAATCAGATTCAAAGTAAAAACATGGGGATTTGCTAATCTCACTTCTAGAAACTGCTTGGTCATGAAGCTTACTTAATGTGTTATCGTGCTTCTGAGCTTTAATAAGGTTATCTCTACTCATAACATTTCGTGCTTCAAAATTTACAGAAGTGACTTTAGATTCATCCGAACTAGATTTCTGGCTACGAGTGACAACACAGGAAGGATTTACAGAGCAATCAGGATCAGGTTCAATGTTTTCACCTACAGGTTTTTCCATTACAATGACGTTGGGAACTACCAAACGTCCTGCAAGGTCATTACCCAATAATAAAGTTACACCTTTTACTGGAAATTCAATATCTCTTATGCCTACCAGCACATTACCCTTCTTTATAGGACAATCAAGATGAACATTAGCAAGGGGAACTTTAGATATTTGTGAAAGGTCTTTCACGAGAACATGTTCATTAGTTACGTTAGCTTCAATATTAGGGAGAGCATTTCTCAATAGTAAACTTTGCGAAGCACCCGTGTCCCGAAGTATCCTGACTTTAAATTTATCTCCATCAGAGTTCAAAGCTACAGTTCCATCAAAAGTAAAATCATCAAATAGATTTACAGGCTTTTCAGAATGGATATGGGAGACAGGCTTAATCTGACCATCCGTTTTACCTTTGAAGTTAAGAAAAGGGTTAAATGGGTTCCGAAAAGGCAAAGAAGTTTTACATTTAGGATCTGGACAGTTTTTAATGGTGTGACCGTCTTTCTTACAATAACTACAACGAACATTAGACGCTTTTGCCATATCAGTCAGAGTTTCAGAGTTTTTAGCTGGAAATGGTTTTACATTCTGGTCTGTTCTCTTACTGTTGCCGAATTTATGTATTAAAGAGTAAGTGTCTGCTAGAGAAGCTGCCTTTAAAAAGTCTTTCTTCCCTATCCTCTAAATACATCATAATGTTCAAAGGAAGCTTTCGTTTAAACTCTTCAAGTATAACCAAATTCTCTAATTCAGCAAAAGTATTTACTGCAGCAGATTTTACCCATTTCCTAAACTCCCTTAATTTCTCCGAAGCGAATTCTACATAGGTTTGAGTTGTGAACTTAAGTTTTGTTACGAAAGGTCTGACGATATCCCTCGACAGAGATTGAAAACGCATCCAAAATTGCTTGTTTAACATTCTGGTAATCTGTCGTATTTTCGAGATGTCTACAAACTTTCGCAGCTTTCCCAGTTAATTTCGGCCTTAATAGCCAAACCCACTGTTCGCGTGGCCAATCCAAATGCAAGGCAGTCTCTTCAAAAGTCTGAAAATAATCTTCAGGATCATAATCTGTAAATGTGGGAACCAATTTAATGTTTTTTGCTAAATCAAACGGTTTCTCCTGAGCTTCCAAAAGCGAAATTTCATGTTCCTTATTCTCTCTAGAAAGCTTTGCTTTTTCCTGTTCAAATTTAAGTGCTAACGAAGATTCATAGTTCATTTTTTCTTTCTCTCTATCTAAAGCTAACTGAAGTTTAGCTTTCTCTATCTCGAATTCTAATTTAAGTTTCGACATATGTCTCTCTGACTCTACCCTTTGGGCTTCCGCTAATCTTTCAGATTCTAACCTTTTCTCTTCGGCTTGTTTCTCCAACCACGCAAATTGTCTCTCCGATTCTAATTTCTGTACTGCAAGTTTCTCGTGTTCAAGGGAAATGCGCTCATATTCTAACTGCTGCTCGTGGGCTAGTACTGCTGGTTCACGAGTTATATACTGTCTAGCTTCACTGCCTAGTTCACCCACACGCATATAATGCTCAAGAATCAAGTTGCGAATTTCATTCTTCCGCATACTACTCCTAGTTGCAATTGACAAATGACTAGCTAACTCAAGAAGCTCTAGTTTCTTAGCATTTGGGATACTAGCTAACTCAGCAGAGGGATCCGCAGCAAACTTCTGAACGTTAAATTGAGCCATGGTTAAAGTTTAAAGAAAACTTCCTTTAGTAAACAACTGAATTCCTGTTTTACAATTATAATAGATTAACACGTTCCTGCTGCCATTCAAGTACTTGCATTACAATCCACAATACAAAATTATAATGTTAGCGATTTTATAGTTTCCCGACAAAATTGAACAAACATTACAAGTAATACGATTATTTTCAGAGTTTAAAGGGAAAAGGGACAGTCCCGATTCGAAAGCAAAAGGTAATAAAGAATACGAGGGAGTGAAAAATTTTACATTCCCGATTCAAGCTGATATGGAGGAACTAAGGAAATAACCTGTTGGTCCTAAACAAGCGTTATTTACTCCAAACAACTTGAATGACAACTTACAAAATTGAACGTCGGCGCAGAGAAAAAATAAAGTAAATAAAAGGTTTAAACGATTCCTCACCTATCGTATAAACTACGCGATCCTGGTATCGTCTAACCCAGGGGAAATGACTGCACAAGTTGTAGTTGTAATTATATAAGGACAAAATATGGATAAGAGCTTCCGGATAGCTCTCGTGAGTCTCGAGGAGTCGTCGACTCTGTGAGGGCGAAAATGAAAAAATATACTACTGCGTTGTCATTACCCAAAAAGTGCAAACCGTCCATAACCAATTAACGAAAATGGTTTCACAGCGCGCACATATATATCCATAACCATACTACTGCGTTGTCATTACCCAAAAGAGCAAACCGTCCATAACCAATTAACGAAAATGGTTTCACAGCGCGCACATATATATCAATAACCCTAATAACAGGTATTCAGAATGTTTACAATAAATCTTGAGTGAAACTAAAAGTATTGAACACTATTTGCGGCGACAATTGTTTAACTGAATGAATCCTCAATATGGTAAAAGATATATCCCGGACTAGGCCCCCAATTTATGTGACGACTTTATGGCCAAGGTTCAGAGAATAATAAGTTCCATAGGGCACATAAAATAATTAATGAAAGGTTTAATTTCAAAACAGAACAAAATTTAACACTTTAATAATGAAACAGTTTACATAATTACGTTAATCTCTTTCTTACCGAAATAAACCAGAAAACACTCAAACAATCCTGCACCGCACAAATAACAAAATCAATAACCTTAATATAATAAATTTCAAACATAAAACACGTTACCAATTCCACTAAGGTTCACTCAAGACTTATATTAAAGAACATTAATACATTACAAAAACCGAGGAAT
>NC_090749.1:37348075-37358075 GCF_036898095.1 Palaemon carinicauda | reverse complement strand
TACAGCTACCAAAGGAACTAACAAGCTTGAGCATCGACCACCACAATCCACGTTATGGTATCCCCACTCAGAAATCTATAATGATTATCAAAATGACTAAAAATAGAATGTTTTTTTCTCAAATAAAACAAGGAAAAATACAATGACGACGCTGGATCCCTCCTAAATCCTAACAATGCAGAAAACATTACGATTAATTTTCCAATGCCGAACTACGTGAAAAACATCCTGAGGCCGATACTCGACCTTTACGATCTCTCGTGGTTTTATAGACGATGTAAAAGCTACAAAAGGAGTTTTAGAATGAAGGAGTTTTACAATGAAGAAACATAGTCCTTCTTAACTTTACGGGGCAACAAAAAAGCTTATAATAAAAACTGAAATATTGGAATAGCATGAACATTATTACAATGCAGATGAAGGATTTTTATTAGTGTAAAACAATACTGTATATATTACAGGGCTGGTAGCTTGATATATATATATATATATATATTATATATATATATATATATATATATATATATATATATGTGTGTGTGTGTGTGTGTGTGTGTGTACATGTATACATATATATATACGTGCATACATAAATAAAACAACGACAACAACAACAACTAATGCAGCCAATTCTAGTCCACTGGTGGACCAAAGCCTCAGATATGTCAATTTATGAGAGGGATTGGCCAGTTTTCATCATTATGCTGACCAGTGTGGATTGGACATGGTAGGATATTTTCGTCTGATCGCTCACAGCAAGCCAACCTAGTTTGCGTGGCTATGACAAGTACCGCTTTGCTGACCATGATGATACACAAATCCTTTTACTACGTTAAGGAATCTCCACTTAGAAAAGGTTACATATATATATATATATATATATATATATATATATATATATATATATATATATATATATATATATATTCACGTTCACCTACACAGTCCCTGGAATAGGGGGATAGGGAATAGCCATACTCTGGTAAGATGGGGGTACCTGTGTTTGCATATCTATCTCAATATTTAGCAGTAAATTTTTACGGTTCACGCACATTGTTATATAAAACTGCAATGAACTGAACGATAACAGATTAATAAGGCAATATCTCTATGAATTTCATTAAGCATTTAAAAATTCAATATATTACAAGATGAAATAAGACCACATTTTAATCATCAGTACAATACCGATATAATAAATTGGATATTGCATCAATAACATACGACCCTAAACTTTAAACACAAACTGAAAAGGGCAACAATAAACTTCAAAATACCATAGAGAAAGAAGAAGCCTTCGCACTATAACCCTCAACTTTTTTTTCTGTTTCGTCGACAAGTTGCAAAACTACCCTGAGTTGCCACTTCGTGTCTCCTAAACTTTCAAAATAAGTCTTGAAATAAGGTCCCGGGATAGAGTGACTGCTTGCAAATGCTACAGAGTTTCGCTGTTTTATTCGTATTCTTCTTTTTCTCTGTTTTTATTTGTGTGTATATAATCTTGCTTTTCTTTATGTTTTCTGCTGTTGTTGCTTATGTGTATAAAGGTAACGTTTTTAGTGTTTGTAAATGTGTCCTCTGCTTCGTGTGCATGTGTGTCTTTTTTACATATACTCAAAGGTGACATTTTTATTGTTTTTGAAGATATTCTCTGATTAGTGAGCATATTTTTCTTTTTATGTTCTTGTTTTTTCATTTGACTGGAAGTATTTTTGAGATAATTATCATCTGTTTTTGAGTTTGTATATTTGAAAGTAACTACTGTTCCGTAGCACACTGGTTTTTGTGTGTTTGCACTTGTGTGTGTCAAGTTTGTTGAAAATATCTGTATGATTATAATCCTGTTCCATGTACTTTATTCGGTATCAGTGTCCTTCCATGTATTTGTAGTTACTTTTACCCCCAACAATGTAAGACATAGATACCACGTTTCAATACGCTCTGCTTAGTTTTTCGTATAAAGTAAAAAAAGTTAGTAGATTGCTATAGTTTCCATTAGTGTTTAACATACATATTTTCATGTTTTGTGACATTTCTATTTGATATATTTTTTTGCAGGTTAGAGTAAGAGAACATGGGACCCTTTGAAGGGCTGCAGTTATGAAAGACCAGAACTTTTTAGAGATATTTTGTGATGATGAGATTTTTTGAGAGACTGGTTTTTGGGAAGACTGTGCCCTACATCTAGGGATCTGAAAAGATGGGACCTTCAGGGATGATGGGTTTTGAGAAGACTAAGAA
The DNA here is from genome assembly GCF_036898095.1 of Palaemon carinicauda. Lineage (NCBI taxonomy): Eukaryota > Metazoa > Arthropoda > Malacostraca > Decapoda > Palaemonidae > Palaemon > Palaemon carinicauda. The sequence continues at coordinate 37,355,834 of NC_090749.1, read as the reverse complement.
GCTGGGACTTTATTGTGTGTATGGCTTTTGGAAAGAAGAGACATTCTTGGAGATTGTATTAGGTTAGCGTTGACATTTTAACGCCCTCCTAGGATTTTGAATATCGAGAAGACAAGGATATTGTAGAGCTTCTTATTGCAAAGACTGGACCTTTATAGATAATGATGTTTGGAAAGTCCAGGCCTTTTGGGTAGTGTTCCATATGTGAGGTTATGTGTATTTCCCCCCCCCCAAAAAAAAAAATATCATTGTTTTTTTTTTATAATTATATTTACTTTTCTGTTTTTAGTTATGTTTTTATCAATAATTTGATTGAATGATTTTAGGGTTTGTTCAAAACAGTGTTATCAATACTGAAATTATCATTGGCCCTGTTTTATGCTAGTATCGTATAATAGGGTGTATACAACTTATATATAAAGTATGAATATATATATATATATATATATATATATATATATATATATATATATATATATATATATATATATATATATATATATATATATATAATAATAATAATAATAATAATAATAATAATAACAATAATAATAATAATATTAATAAAAGGTAATGAATAACTAGATAGAACAGCACAGCCTGATACAGCATTTCATTTCGTATCCACGGGAGTCTTTTCATACGAATTCACAATATTTCCTCCCAAAATTTGGCATGTAAGGTAAAACTTGAAATTTCAAGGTTAAATATGAATATTTTCCTTGTGGAAACTTTATGTGTGATAACTTGACGCTGAAAGTTAGATGCATTATATATATTTTATATCTCGTGAACCTATTTCGCTTTAAGTTCGATTTAACAAGTTCTGTTTTTTATTGTTAATGTGGCTGGAGGAGGAAAAGGAAGTTGCTATTACAACTAGGGTGGTAGCATAGCAAGTAATAATAATAATAATAATAATAATAATAATAATAATAATAATAATAATAATAATAATAATATGTAGGTACATAAAATATGCATATATGCATATTCATATATATATATATATATATATATATATATATATATATATATATATATATATATGGATACATACACACACATATATATATATATATATATATATATATATATATATATATATATATATATATATATATGTATACATATATATATATATATATATATATATATATATATATATATATATATATATATATGTGTGTGTGTGTGTGTGTGTGTGTGTGTGTATGTGTTAGTGTGAGAAAAAATAATAAAAATACAACTCTTTCATTATAAAAAAAAAACAACCAGACGACACTAACAACTGGTGCTCACGTTTCTGGCGAAGCGTGCCATCCCGAAACACTTGCTGTTGCCCACTAACGATCCATCAATTACATCACTTTTCATTGGGTCAATTTTTCACTGGGTTTTGTATTTGGGGAAAATATATGATTTATGGCGGGTGGTTGGATGGCACAGATATTGCATTGGGAATTATGATAAAATAAGGAAAGATTGCATTCATTTATAGGAATAATTAAAGAAATGAGAGAGAGAGAGAGAAAGAGAGAGAGAGAGAGAGAGAGAGAGAGAGAGAGAGAGAGAGAGAGAGAGAGAGAGAGAGAGAGAGAGCAGCTCATTATGTGTTAAAACCTATTCAACAACAATTATATATATGTATATATATATATATATATATATATATATATATATATATATATATATATATATATATATATATATATATATATATTACAGTATAAATCATGAACATATTGTAAATTTCATATTTTTTTGCTTGAAATCCATATTTCTAATAACATTAACTAAGGAATAATATAAAATATTCAAAATAATGCAAATACATAATAAGAGCCATAGTTATTCCGATAATAACGATGAAAAAATAATATAATCCATTAGCAAAATTATATGAGAATGAAGTGTATTATAAATCTATGAAAAATACAACTCAATGTATTGATATAAACCTGGAATACTTTTTTACTGATTCTAATGGTTATTGTAAGGTATATATATATATATATATATATATATATATATATATATATATATATATATATATATATATATATATATATATATATATATATATATATATATATATTTCTTTAGGTCACGTTATGTGACAAGGGGCAGAACTATTCGGTCTCTCCACGTACCTTGGGTAATGGAAGACGGATTAGTCATAACCTGGTGAGAAAAGAAAGGTGGAGGGGTGGGAAGGATTGAATCTGTGTCTGTGTGTGTACTTGCACATCTACCTCAATATTTATCCCTCATTTTTGACGGGTCGCATATAATAATAATAACTAGAGGGGCACTCAGTAGAGCACAAACATTTGCCGCGGCAGCTTATTACTCGACCTTTTGCGCGACCTTGACCTTGGCCTTTGACCTTATTATTTATTAATTGGAGCAGGTTTTCATAGAATTAAATATGAACAACGTTGTTCAAATTTATGGTTGATTTCGTTAATTGGACATTTTGCTTGACCATGACCTTGACTTTGACATTCCAAAATTTAATAATTTCCAGTTTTTTATCTAACAGTTAATACCTGCAAGTTTCATTACTCTACGATTAAAATTGTGGCCAGGAATTTGTTCATAAACAAACAAACACACATATTGCAAACAAAAAAAGGGTCGAAAACATAACCTCCTTCCAACTTTGTTGACGGGATAATGAGAATGCTCCTATTGATATATAATCATAACTCTATTGAACACTCAAAACTATATTTGATTCTTTGGCTAACATTCTGCTGGGTAATTCAAGATAAGGGGAAATATAAGGTACATATCAGCTCATAGAATAGCTTCAACTTTCATGTTTTAAGATATTGACATATATCCAGCTATCAAAATTGAAACAGTATTACCTGTCACATGATACATTAACAGGTGCCTTATAAAAGCCGTCCCTGCCTGGTAATCTGCCGGACTGGGGTTCGAGTCCCGATCTATAGTTTCTTGTAGTGTCTGCTCTCTCGCTATCCATGTTTTGTACCTTACGTCAGTAAGCAAGTAAATAATAATAACAACATAAATTTTATGCAGTGTAGTAAGTATAACCTATTCTGTAAACCTGAAATTAAGCATAGTATTTTTTCTTTATTCCCGCCTCTACACTATTTTAATGAGACTAGCACGCGCTTCCCTTCAAGCCATCACTTTCGACAGAGGATAAGAAATAAGGAATCGTAGTGCGGATATCCCATTTATGAAAGAAGTGATATCGGGAAAATAGATAGATATCAGGTGAGGAACAAGAATGTGGGAAAATACTAAGCAAAACAATACGAAGAGAGACAATGCAAGACTATTTAAACTGAAAAGAATGGGCCGAACTATATTGCGAAAGAAAAAAAAAACTGCGTCTGCAAGTCAGAAGGGATCGTTTTCCCGCCAGGCCGCTATAGGCTGTTCTTTTAACTCCCCATAAGTTTTCACAAATATCGGGTTTTATTAATTCCATGATTTTGGTAAATTCTGGTATTCAAAGAAAGTTTATAATAACATGTTTAACTTATACTGAGTGCAATTTATCCCAATTTGCGTTAAAATATGTGAAAATTTACAAAATTACAAAGCGTGCATCCGAAAACAAGCTGCTGTCGTTGACTTCGGCGGATTGTGTTATTAAATTTAGACTTACCAAGAGGATTCTTTATAATATATTTATTTTCACATTGTTTATTGACAAAACATATATATGATGGAGAAATATAGGTTAATAAATAAGTTTCGATTCACACTACTTGGTAATCATTCGAGAATAATGAAGGTGTTCGGACAAAAATACTTCCGACCAATCAGGTATCAGGAACCTTTCCGAGCTAAAAGGGCACCCCTGTGAGTGGGTGCAAATATGCACCGCTATAAAAAATAGACTATAGTCAGGGACACACATAATAGGTTGTTTTGCCGTGAGTGATCAGACGAAAATCTCCCATAATCCGCAATCTGTGGTGGCCAGCGTGGTGATGAAAACCGGTTAATCTCAAGACATGAATAAAGACAAGTGTGGTACATTTTCCTGCAGTGGACTAGAAACGGCTGCATTTGTTCTTCTTGTTGTTTTTGTTGTATTAAGCATGTTTCCCTTTAACGATTGCTGTCAACATTGATAAATATGGCTAAAAGAAAACATGAGAGATATTTTTCTTTATTTTATTTGAAAATTTCGCACCACAAAGATGGAAAAATGGGTACTTTTTTCTTAATTTTATTGCTTAACATAAAGAAAAGGATACAAAAACTGCATAAAAAGTGTGAACACTAAGAATAGATTATTCAGCATATGAGTGATATAACAGGTGGTAAATACTACCTATAATGCACCTTGCCATTAGATAATGTCTAATTAGGCTGATGCTCAAAGCGAAACTAAGTGTTTTACTGAATGACTTGTGTCCTCAAGCAAATCTGTGAAAATTATATTGGGTTGCAACACAATGACAAAAAAAAAACGCACTATTATCTAAAATTGCATATCAATTTTTAATGTCTACCATTATTAGGTTTACATCATTGCATAATTTAAATAAGTTTACAATTTTCATACTAAAACTAAGTTAACATTAATCATTATGCCAGGTATCGAAATGCTTTCTTGATTTTCTGAATTCTTAACTTTTTCTCTCCATCACTTGAAAATTTTTTAAATTACCTCCTGGGAATAATTTACCCCAAGTTTCAGAACCTCTGCTCTACATGAATGGAAGAGTTGAACATTTGTCTAAACGTGGATAGATCATTGAATGTACTTCAAATGTATTTCAAGTGTTCATTATGATAACTTGTAACATACTTTTCATGGTTAGATTATGTGATTATCCACTATTTGTAAAAAGTCCGAATGTGGGAAAAAAATCCCTTGCAGTGATATAATTTCCAGATTAAAATAATTATGAGACTGGCCATTATTTGTAGGGTAAGTCCGGATGTGGGAAAAAAATCCTTTATAGTCTTATAATTTCAAGAATAAAATAATTATGGGACTAACTATTATGTTTGAGGTAAGTAAGAATGTTGGAAATATTCCACAGGAATTTTTATAAGGAATAATTAGTCCGACTGATGGGAATAAAATGATATAGGTCACCATATGAACAACATGAGACTCATAAGGTGATATTTCAAAATCCAAAACCAAAAGAGATGGCAGAACAAAGAAAGGAACAGTAAAGGAAGTTTAGAGAAGGATGAGAGTGAGAAAAATAAGGAAGCTTGGATGGAGCTGGGAATATATGATCAAACTCATAAAATATAATGTGAATGGAAGTACAAATGTATTAATCAACTCAAGTGCCATACAGTGACATGCCCCAGGTTCTAGTATAGCTTTGGGGGATATAAGAAGAACAGATATTATCGTATAATTCTATAAATCATCACGGATAAAAATCAGCCAATGATATATATAAGAGGATTATCCCTTTCAACCTGCACGTTAGTCTCTCTCTCTCTCTCTCTCTCTCTCTCTCTCTCTCTCTCTCTCTCTGCTTACACAAACACACACAAATACACACACACACACACACACACATATATATATATATATATATATATATATATATATATATATATATATATATATATATATATATATACATATATATATATATATATATATATATATATATATATATATATATATATATATATATATATATATATATATAACTTTCTACATAGTTTATTCAGACACATTACGATTCGAATATATCAGCCTGATAAAAAACAAATAAGATAAACAATATTACAAATAAAATGAAAATAATAATAATAATAATCAAGAACTCTCCATTCATATAAAAATCTACCATCCAATTCTAAAACTCGTTTAACCTCAGAGTGAAAACCAGGCATTTGAAGTAAGAGACGAAATAAAACTGGGGAGGAAAAAAACGCACTGAAAATTTCAAACATGAAGGAAACTAGTCAGATACAAACGCGTTTTCATGCAAGAACCTATTATCCTTCAGAGGATAGAGCAAGCAATACGAAATGTTTGAAAAAAAAAAAAAAAAAAAAACCCACGTACGAAAATAAAACTTGCCTAACTCGCAGACTTGCCTAAGGGTGTTAGGGGAGGAGGGTCAAATTTGGAAAAATTAAGGGGGTTAAAACCCCCACTGAAATAAACCTAAAGTAGCAATCTCTATATAAAGTCCTTCCTAACGTAATAGCCATTAGTGTTTCTCAATGTCATACATAAAAAAAAAACAAATCGTGTTTATTACAGTCTTCCACTGTCTCTTGGGTTAGAGTTCTCTTGCTTGAGGGTACACTCGGGTACACTATCCTAACTTATTTCTCTTCGCTTGTTTTGTTAAAGTTTTTATAGTTTATATAGGAAATATTTATTTTAATGTTGATACTGTTCTTAAAATATTTTATTTTTCCTTGTTTCCTATCCTCTCTGGGCTATTTTCCCTGTTGGGGCCCCCGGGCTTATAACATCCTACTTTTCTAATTAGGGTTGTAGCATAGCAAATAATAATAATAATAATAATAATAATAATAATAATAATAATAATAATAATAATAATAATAATTCTCCCAAGTCTTTCTGAATAACTACAGTCGTCTTGATGACCCTCCCCTCCCACCTCTGCCTGCTGCCGATTCATGAAATATAGATTAACTTCGTTAATTAACAAATGTATCGTTCAATTTTCACAAACTTCAAGTTAACTTAAGGGAAGATTTAAGTTGTTTTCCGATATTTTATGTTCTTTTTTTTCGATACTTTTCGTCTACAAATGGATCATTTTCCTAGACTGAGCTTTATACACATTTTGTCTTGAATTAATTTTTTTGTCTTTCAATATATACTTTTGTCTATTCAAATAACTTTTACTTAATGCATCTTAGTCTAATGTAGTTGATTCATCGATTAAATTTTCAAAGTATTTAATTTCTTTGTTTCACTTTACAGAGTATTTGATTATCTATAGCATCAATTATTTCTAATTTTGCCAATAAAACAAATTTTTGTCTTTCGATATAATTCTTCATTCCACTTCATATAATTTATATTTTACTTATGCATACCATTCTACTTCCTCTATGTTATTCAGTAGTAAATCCACAAACAAACATTTCATTTATTTATTCAATTCACTCGTTAATTTCTCAACGTAAGAAACTCATGCACTCAAGGTAATAAGAGATGAAAAACTGAACAATTTAAAGGATTACTTGGATAAAGTAGTTTAATCCTCTTAGGACGACGGAACTCAGCATAGGTGTCATCTATTTCTTTATACCGCCAAAATCTGGAGCTCTTTCTGACTGGTATTTTCTTTATGCTTCTGCATCTATACACTTTTTTGGGGGGTTCGAGCCATGTCATCCTAATGGAAGTTCCTCAAAGGCAGCTTCCTACTTGGGATATTTCTGCGAGTGATATGCCAGGGAATTTTACCTGTAGAGATATCACAGGGTTACTACTCCCGGAGTGAATATCCCGAGAGATATCGTGTATATAACAGGGACGTATTTAAAACAAGCCATGGCTATTCTTCCCCGAATAGAGTTAACCTTCTCTCATGGATATGGGCTAGAACTGGATACGTGGGCAAGAGAGCCATTACAACTCCCAATCCCCGTGTGCTACAACTAACACATCTGTAAATCGATTCCTTTTTCCAGACGCCATCTCGACGGTTATTTGGAGTTTTTTCTGCGTGTTTTCATAGCTTTTTGAGTGACACTGCGACCATGGATGCTTTTGCTTCTTCCTCATTGACTAAGT
>NC_090749.1:37333075-37335575 GCF_036898095.1 Palaemon carinicauda | reverse complement strand
CATCCTAAACATCCAATATGCTCTTCTAGTACATCGCACTCCTCACACATCTCAAACATTGCGAAATTTCTTTCTTCACATCCCATCACACATCACGACATCTTCTCCTTCATTACTTCCAATTTACTACCTATCTATAAGGCTCGCTTCACACATGAGGATTTCTTCCGCAAGAGAAAATTTCCGCTTGTTAAGAGGCCTATCTTCCACAAGAGTGGATTTTTTACTGCACAGGAAAATTTCCACTTGTTAGGAGGCATGTCTTCACATGAGCATTTTTTTCCACAGAGGAAAATTTCCACTTCTTAGGAGGCATGTCTTCAAATAAGCAGTTTTTTTTTTCTGCACAGCAAAATTTCTCCTTATTAGGAGGATTGTCGTCATAGAACCGGATTTTTCCTGCACGGGAATATTTCCGCTTGTTAGGAGGCATGTTGTCAAAAGAACGGGTTTTTCATGTACGGGAAAATTTCCGCTTTTCAGAAGGCATGTCTTCAAAAGAGCGGATTTTCCCCGAGCGGCCTCATAGTTTCTAATAGCCGCTACATTGTAACCGTGCAAATTAGCAGTGCACGCGGCTAGTACATCGCTGTCGCACGGTAATTCTTCCAAGCGGCCAGCATGTGAAGAGCTTCATTGATCTTCACTTTTTCAAATACACGCAGGAAAAAAAAAGCATGCGGCATCGAACCACTCGATGTAAAGCGAGCCAAAAACTTTCCCAATACCTCCTAATTTCAACATCAACCTACGCATCTCCATCTGCTTCTCCGTTTCTAACCCACATCACATCACTACACATCCTCCCTTTGTGAGGAGGCCCACATCCCTTTTCCACATCACACTACACATCTCCGCTCCCCAATGGCTGGTTTAGTTAGCCAGCGATCCGGAAGGGATAAAATGGAATTTTGAACGGTAGTCGACGAAACCATTAATCCTGTTCATATTCTTTTAGAGAAATATTAAAAAGAGAAAGCTGGGGGAATATATAAAATAGATATCAACTGTAAAAATTAGTTGAAAAAATCTATATGTTTGGAAAGAATGAAATGGAGAAATATGTAAGAGGAACTCTATTCCTTATTTTAAATTTAGGAAAAGATATCCGGTAAAAATAGCTAAATTGAAAAGATAAATAACGAGTACAGATAATTAAATATTGAGAGATAAAGATAAACAGAATATTGAATAAAGTAAAGAGATAAATGTCTGTATGACTCAAGGTGAGTTACTGAAATACAAATATATAATACATGGACACATGCACACAAACGCATACATACATATAGATGTATAAACATACATACATACATACTGTACATACATATGTATACATACATATATATATATATATATATATATATATATATATATATATATATATATATATATATATATATATATATATATATATATATATGAACATATATCACAAGCACACGTGATTTTAATTAATGTAAATATCACCCACGAATGGCATTTAATACCGAATTCTATCTTGGGAAAATATATTTATTTATTTATTTACATCGATGCATCAGTTTCTATTCCACTACAGGACAAAGGCCTCAAACATCTCAATTCGTATCTATGATTTAGCCAAAGCATTCATCACCACGCTGGCTACAGCGGATTGGTGATGCTGGGATATTTCGTTCGATCACGCTCACAGCAAACCAACCAAGTATGAATGACCCTGAATAATACAGCTTTACAGATCCTGGCGATACGTAAACCCTTCCATTAAGTTAATATCCCACCGTCACCAATCCGATGTAGCCAGCGTAATGATGAAAGCTTTGGCTAAATCACAAAAACGAATTGATATGTCAGTGGCCTTTGTCCTGCAGTGGAATAGATACAGATTCGTTTGTTTTTATATATATATATATATATATATATATATATATATATATATATATATATATATATATATATATATATATATATATATATATATATATATATATATATACCTAGCATATACAGCAAATGAATCTGTTTCTATTCCACTCCAGGAAAAAGACCTTAGACATCTCAATTCGTATCTAGGATTTAGCCAAAGCTTTCGTCACCACACGGGCTACAGCAATTGGTGACGGTGGGATATTTTCGTTCGTTCGCACTCAAAGCAAACCAACCCTGAATAATAAAGCTTTACAGATCATGTCGATACACAAACCCTTCCACCAAGTCAATGTGTCCCGACACAAAATAAGGATATATATAAACACACATTCGTGAGCCTCCGGCCTCAGAAATACTGAACATTCATTGCAGAGATTCTTTTCATTAAGGTAACGTATTCTACAGAAGCCTTGAGGTTAAATGCCTCCCTCCTCGGGTTGATTAATTTACTTGAAAAAGGAAGTAGTTGACCCACAAGGGCTTTTATAGAATACTAGAATGAATAGGATGCTTTTAATGAATTATTTCGTATCACCGAGTTCTTTTACATGTATGGAGAGTACTGGTAAAAATATACACAGATATAATT
>NC_090749.1:37293075-37295575 GCF_036898095.1 Palaemon carinicauda | reverse complement strand
CTCACTTTTTATTGTACAATGTAATAAAATGTATTAAAAATTATGGGCCTTTTGCAATGTATGTTTAGCACTTTTTTTTTCCCCTCACGTTTTTCTATGTTCTTGTATAGTTATCCTGTCCATCTAGCACAGCAAAAATCTATCTTTAGGTGGGCCACTTAGTATTATAATTAAATCCCTATATAATAAAATAAGTTACAGATACCATTAAGACCCATTCAACAACAACAACAACAACAAAATCAGCCGTTTCTAGTCAACAGCAAGCCAACGACCTCAGACATGTCATTGTTTATATCCGGGGTTTAGCCATTTTCATCAACAGGCTTGCCACTAAGGATTGGATATGGTGGGAGATTTTCGTCTGGTCGTTCAAAGCAAACCAATCTAATAGCTGGTGGTGCACAAATCCTTTCACCAGGTTAAGGTATCCACACTTATGAAGGAATATACAGTATATACATTACATTAAAGAAAGATATATAAACATGATAAGGTTCAGCATATCTCTCATATATAAATAAAAACCAATAATTGAAGAAACACTTAAAATACGAAAAAAATTCCCATGAACAGAAAACTTCTCAAGATATTCTGGCCATGTTTGGCAGTCACTGATGTGGTAAGTGGCTGGAATTAAAAAGCTCTCTGACTGAAACGCTCCGTTTCTGGGTATACACGCAGACAAAGATACACACACACGGACACACACACACACACACACTATATATATATATATATATATATATATATATATATATATATATATATATATATATATATATATATATATATATATATAATATATATATACAGTATATATATAAATATATATATATATATATATTTACAAATACATATATACATATATATATTATATATATATATATATAATATATATATATATATATAATATATATATATATATATATATATATATATATATATATATATATATAATATTATAATATATATATATATATATATGTACGTGGGTAACGCCAATCATTTACAGTACAATATCTAAAAAAATAGACTTGATATATAAAATACTCCACATATTACGCATGGAACCTCAAGATGACGTTACCTTTCATGCATCCACCAAGAAAATATTTGAGGGCAAAATCTAAAAGAAGTCATTATCCTAGATCCAGCCATTTCAGTGTCGTAAACCATATTTAAAATAACATATCTGCGAAATGCAAATCCCCTAAACGATGGCAACAGCTATTGAGGAAGATTCTCATATATGAGAGAAAATATAAGAGGATGGAAGCGGATTAAAAATGGCTTCTGGGTCTTACGGAGCTTAGACCCAATGGAGAGTTATGGGACCTTCTCACGTGTTTAGCTGAACTCTCTCTCTCTCTCTCTCTCTCTCTCTCTCTCTCTCTCTCTCTCTCTCTCTCTCTCTCTCTCTGTTTTTCAATTCACGGTAATCGTCACTCTATGATTGAATACAAAATTCCATAACTAAAATTAAATGATGCAAACAAATTTTAATGTATAAAAGTTTTTTTGAAATCGCCAATTACCGAAATGAGATAAAGAAAGGGCGGGAAAACTATAAATGAATAAATAAATAAATAAATAAATAAATATATATATATATATATATATATATATATATATATTTATATATATTATACCAATAATAAGGTGTAACTGCTCTTGAATAATTTTGAATTAGTAACTCCTCACTTAAGTTATAAATAACCAATTTCATATTTGAATTTAAAACATACAAATATTCTACGGATAATGTACTCTTTGTTTAACTTCACCAAACAACCTACGGTAAATTCTATCTCCAATCTTTGCCCGTGAGAACTGCGTTCCTCCCCACAATATTATTGTTACTTTCTCAAACTTCATTGCGACGAAGGTTATGTTTTGACTGTATGTTTGTGATTCGCATAACTTAAAACTTACTTGACCGAATCTCCTGAAATTTTGTGGGATGACTGGTCATGATTGAAAGGCAATTTGATAAGATTCTGTGAGTGATCGGATCAAAAGTCAAGGACAATGTTATGAAATGGTCAAAAATAACTTTTTACCATACAGTGGCCATTATTTATTTGATTTGCATAAAACTAGAGCCTAAATATGCTTAATTATATTGCCTATCCTGTGATATGTGTGTTTTGGGATTAATTACCCACATCATCAGTTTTATTAGTGACAAAAGTGGTGGTGGCGAAGGTATGTGCTCTACCAATTGCCCTTTTGAGTTAGGAATTATGCAGGTAAAAGGGGTGTATTTTGGGGGTTAAATACCCACATTCTCTGTTTTCTTGGTGACAGAAGGCGCGGTGGAGAAGGTATGTGCTCTACCAAGGGCCCGTTCAAGTTACAAGTTATGCATGTAAAAGGGTGATCGTTAAAGTGACATATCATGTTTCCTTGGAGCCACCCCAATACTGAAATATGTATTGTTTGTGAAGATGACAATAATAATGGTCGTTCATCTAAATTAATAAAACAATAATTAAAA
>NC_090749.1:37288863-37292575 GCF_036898095.1 Palaemon carinicauda | reverse complement strand
GAATACCGTGAATACATAGGACGGTTGACGGAATGGTGATGTGACGTGATATGATGGGACGTGATGTGATATGAAGTGATGAATAGTGTGAATACATAGGGCCTGATGTGATATGACATGATGAATAGTGTGAATACATAGGATGGTTGACGGAACAGTGACATGACGTGACGCGATGGGATGTGACGTGAAGAATAGTGTGAATACATAGGACCTGATGTGATGTGACGTGATGAATAGTGTAAATACAGAGGACGGTTGATGGAAAGCTAACGTTACGCGACGTGATGGGACGTGACGTGAAGAATGGTGTGAATACAGAGGACGTGATGTAATGTGACGTGATGAATAGTGTGAATACATAGGACGGTTGACAGAATAGTGATGTGACGTGACATGATGGGACGTGATGTGATGTGAAGTGATGAATAGTGTGAATACATAGGACGTGATGGGTCGTGACATGAAGAATAGTGTTAATACATAGGACGTGATGTGATGTGATGTGAAGAATTGTGTAAATACGGGGGACGGTTGACAGAATGGTGATGTGACGTGACATGATGGGACGTGATATAATGTGATGCGACGTGATGTAATGTGATGTGACGTGAATATATTGGACAGTTGACGGAATGGTGACGTGATATGACATGATGAATATTGTGAATATATAGGACGGTTGATGGAACGGTGACGTGATGTGACATGACGTGATGTGATGTGATGAATAGTGTGAATACATAGGACGGTTGATGGAATGGTGATATGATATGATGTGATAGGACGTGATGTGATGTGACGTGATGAATAGTGTGAATACATAGGACATGATGTGATGTGACGTGATGAATAGTTGGAATATATAGGACGGTTGACGGAACGGTGACATGATATGACGTGATGAATAGTCTGAATGCATAGGATGGTTGACGGAACGGTGACGTGACGTGACGTGAAGTGGTGTGATGTGATGAATAGTGTGAATACATAGGACGGTTGACGGAATGGTGATATGACATGACGTGAAGGGACGTGATGTGATTTGACATGATGAATAGTGTGAATACTTATGGTTTATATGATGTGACGTGATGAATAGTGGGAATATAAAGGACGGCTGACGGAACGGTGACTTGAGGTGACGTGACGTGATGAATAGTGTGAATACATAAGACGGTTGACTTAACGGTGAAGTGATGTGACGTGATTAATATTGTGAATACATAGAACGGTTAACGAAACGGTGACGTGATGTGACGTGGTGTGATGTGATGAATAGTGTGAATACATAGGACGGTTGACAGAACGGTGACGTGACGTGACGTGATAGGATGTTCGAAGGGATGAATATTGTGAATACACAGGATGGTTGACGGAACGGTGACTAAACGCGACGTGATGGGACATGACATAAAGAATAGTGTGAATACATAGGAAGTGATGTGATGTGACGTGAAGAATAGTGTGAATACATATCATGGTTCACAGAATGGTGATGTGACGTGACATGATGGGACGTGACGTGATAAATAGTGTGAATACATAGGATGTGATGTGATGAAACGTGATGAATAATGTGAATACATATGACGTGATGTGATGTGACGTGATGAATAGTGTAAATACATAGGACGGTTGACGGAATGGTGATGTGACTTGACGTGATGGGACCGTGATGTGATATGAGGTGATGGATAGTTTGAATAAATAGGACGTGATGGGACGTGACGTGAAGAATAGTGTGAATACATGGGACGTGATGTGATGGGACGTGATGAATAGTGTGAATACATAGGACAGTTGAAGGAATGATGATATGACGTAACGTGATGGGATGGTATGTGATGTGACGCGATGAATTGTGTGATACGACATGATGAGATGTGACGTGATGAATAGTGGGAATATAGTGGACGGTTGACGGGACGATGACTGATATTACGTGATGAAAAGTGTGAATACATAGCACAGTTGACGGAACGATGACTTGACGTGATATGATTTGATGTAATTAACGGTGTGAATACATAACATGGTTGACGGAGCGGTGACGTGACGTGATGTGACGTGATTAATAGAGTGAATACACTGGGAGGTCGATGGAATGGTGACGTGACGTAACGTAATGGGACGTGACTAGACGTGACGTGACAATGCGGTGTGAATCAATCTTAAGGTTAGTGGTTGCACTTTAATGCCAGAGGGAGGCGCAGCCTACCAGCTCTCGATTTTGACGTCCCAACTACTACTGCACTTATATGTATTTGGTGAGAGGCTTTGTTCTAAAAATGACTTGTAATTAGTCTTGGATTCTTAATTAGTGTTGTGGTGGCCTGTTGATTGCCAGACTGGGTTTAGAGTCCGACTCAAACTCGTTAGTTCCTTTGGTCGCTGTAACGTCACCATCCTTGTGAGCTAAATATCGGGAGGCGTTTGAGGGAGCCATTGCCTGGCATTCCTTGGTCCTGGCTTGGGTGGAGAGGGGACTTAGGCGCTGATCATATGTAATATGGTCAGTGTCTAGGGCATTGTCCTGCTTGATAGGCTAATGTTACTGTTCCTTTTCTCTGCCATTCATAAGTGGCCTTTAAAGTTTTAAACTGTCTAGTAACGTGTAGACATTCATGCTGAGGTTAAAGCATTGTTGACCCAGTTACCCAATTTTCGCAATGCCCTACTTACACAACCCACTAGGATGCATTTCTTCCATGCCTTTATAACCTCATTAGGTCATAGGTTAGGTGACTTCTTTAACGTCTTATTTAATATTACTTGTTTAAATATATTTATCGGTTATGATATGAAAATTATCGAAATCATAATCTTTGTCTATTATTTAAGATAACATAAAGTTACTGAAGATGTGTTTGAGACTGTGAAATGATTGGTCCTTGTAAATGATAATCTGGTAATTAAATGATATTGTTTTTCATATTAGATATCACAAGGAATTATGTTGTAATTTAAGCCAGACTTAACGGGTTACCAGACATAGTGAGATAATACCAAAGCTCTGATCTTGAATATACCATTAAGACCTGTTAATCAGGGATCAGAAATATTCACTGATCACACCATCTCGGGGGAAAATGGCTGGCTAGAATGACAGTTTTTCTAGACAGGAAAAACATAATTATTGAGGACGATAGAGTTCAATTGTGATAGACTGTCTATATATTATAAAAATTGTATTATGATATTATAGGAAATTTTTATTGTGATAGAGAGAGAGAGAGAGAGAGAGGAGAGAGAGAGAGAGAGAGAGAGAGAGAGGAGAGAGAGATGAGAGAGAGAGAGAGAGAGAGAGTTGATCAATTTACTAGTGACATATAAAAAGGAATAAATATTGAGACCAACAAAATGACAAAATGCAGGCAAAGCTAAAATAAAATATAATGTCTATATGTGTGTACGTATTTTAGAGAGAGAGAGAGAGAGAGAGAGAGAGAGGAGAGAGAGAGAGAGAGAGAGAGAGAGAGAGAGAGAGAGAGAGAGAGAGAGAGTTAATTAGTTTACGATTTACTAGAGAAATTTAAAAATAAAAAAATACAAAGACCAACAAAATGACGAAAACATGGAAAGGTAAAAAGGTATTTTATATATATATATATATATATATATATATATATATATATATAATATATATATATATATTTATATATATATATATATAGATATATATATATATATATATATATATATATAATAT
>NC_090749.1:37268863-37273863 GCF_036898095.1 Palaemon carinicauda | reverse complement strand
TGGGATGTGGAATTGACTAAGCTCATTGCCGGCCGGCAGAGATGCTGGCCGGCAAGGGTCTTATGTTTTCGAGTGCTGCCCGGACCTCTCTTGGTCCCTCATCCATGCCTGCCGGCAGAGCCGGACGGCATTGGTCAAGGAAGCCTGAATTAAGTTTCTCCCCTTCTTTATATGCACTCTTTCGGTTGCCGGGCTTGGGGGGTTGTGTACACTCTTATCCCGGCATCCATTCTATTTTCTTCTAGTGCTGTACCTGTCCCGGATGCCGGCCTATGAGGCCGGCAGCCGGGCAGGTGTAGTCTTCTGGTTCTTTTGCTGCCGGCTGGCATCAGTCTTGTACCTTTGCCGGCCGGCTTATGTCAGTCCTTGTCTGCCGGTCACCAAGAGTGTGGCCGGCAGCTGGGTACTACCTTGTGTAGTTGCTGGCCGGCAGTCATTGCCGGCCAACACTGGCTGTTGCCGGCCGGCAGCTGCTGCCGCCGGCACAGGCATTTGAACCAGAGTGCTGCCGCCCTATAGCTGTTAAGTATTATACTTTAAAGCTAGTTGTGGTGTGTGCCGGCCGGCAAAGGCAGGCCGGCACACATCCTCCTATACTGTACTAGTATTCTTCTGTATAGCATATACAGTAAGAAGAAAACTATAGTAAAGGTTTACGTACAGCACTGTATCTTCTAACACTATTGTGTTTTCTTGCACGGCCCTTTGCTGTTGCCCTCAGATAGGAAGCAGAGTTCTTCCCTGTCTATTATCCAGGATTTTAAAATCATTGCCTAGGTGTGAGCTCCACCTGTTTCCTCTGGAAACCTTGCATTGGTTACTCTAGTAGAGATAAACCATTTTGATTTTATTATCTGGAAGGCTGCAACAATGGGTTGTGAGGGAAACACAAGTGTGTGTCTTTCCTTTCTGAATTGTTATGCTATGCTATGCATATCCAGTGATACATAGTTCACTTGATACTCATGGAAATTTCTTCTCTTTACAGAAGGACACTCCGAAGTGGGGAAGTGCTTTCTGCAATGTCAGCAGCAAGAACCTCTGCGGACATGAGTTTTGTAGGAGACACGCAGCATACGCTGTCTCCAAGGATGATCTCCGGTATTGGGACCCTCAGGTATGTACTGTGTGCACTAACCTGATTAATGAGACATTTAAATAGCTAGGAAGAAGCTTCGTACCTGGGTAAGGGGCTTCCAAAAGAACACTTCTGGCCCTTATCTTCCAAGTAAGAAGATGAGGGCGTATCTTTTCCCTAAGGCATCAGCTGATGCAGTGATTCCCCAGCCTCAAGAGGAGATCCCCTAAGTTCAGATCCAGGTGGATGCTGAAGTCGCGGTCGCGATGCAAGACATCCAGCTAAATGACAGGATATCTGATGTGAACGGGTGTCAGGAGGAAGACCTCCTGGCAGAAGCCCAGGATGAAGTTCAAGCCCCTCTACATCGGCCAGTCTCCCAGTAGAGCTGGGACAGGCCCTCTCTTCTATTGTTGGAATGATCCAACAAATGCAGAAGGAGAATCAGGAGAAGGCGGCTGCAATGGAACTGCGAATGCAGTGCCTTGCAGAATCACATGGGCCCCAGAAAAAGCTCAATGTGAAAGACCTTCCCTTGTGCTCAGATGCTAACCCATGGAGGTATGCTGAGCACATGCCGATGACGACTGGAAAGATCGTCATCTCGGATAAGCTGGGCTCAGTTCCCCTGGAGGGTGGAATTCTGGCCCAGCAAGGCATCATATCCGGACTGTTATGTCCGACTGAGGAAGGAACCAGCTTCAAAGGAGGAGACAGAGCCGAAGGAGGTCATAGTGATGGACCATGCTAAGGCTCAAGCTCTACTTTCATCCTCGATGAAAGAGAGGGGCTTCTCTAACTCAAAGGTAGCTGCATTGAATAGGAAGCTCCCTTCCTTTGTGTCCTCGCCTACTAGAGCCTTCCCCCTTTTACAGAAAGGGTTTCTGGCTGTACTAAAAGCAATCGAGGCCGGCAAGTCTTGCCCCTCCCTAGAGGAGTGTAAACCCTTGTCGCTGGCCCTGCCTATGGACCACAAAGACTGGAAGGACGTCCATCTTACGTTCTCAGTGGGAAAGTTGGAGGCTGATATTGCCGGACGTCAGTTCAGCAAGGACCTCCCTAAGCTGTCTGACTTTCTTTTGCGAAGTGAGTTCGATACAAAAGAAAGACTGACTGCCTCAATGTCTCTTCAGACTACTCTCGAGACGATGGCAAGTGACCCCAAGGTCCATGAAATGTTCATGGTAGTGGCCAAGCCTCATCTGGCCACAGTGACGAAGGACCTTTATGGCTTCGTCAAGGCAAGGGGAGCTTGTAGGGAGTTCGTGTTTACCTCGGCTACGGTGAGGCACGAGCTAAAGAAACTAATCTCCTCCAACATTTGGGGAAAAGACCCTTTTTCCCTACCGACTTGGTCAAAGAAGTTTTTGATAAAGCCGCCTTGGAGACTAGAAACCTTCTCCAGAAGTGGGGCCTGGCTATCAAAAGAAAGTCTTCCCCGGATGAGGGTCCTCAACCAAAGAGGAAGACTATGAGGACTAGGCTACCGTCTCGGCCAGCCAAGCCTCTTAGACAGCAACAGCAACTGCAATTGCCATTGCCCCCAGTGCCCCAGATCGTGGCACAAACCCCGACCACCTTTCAGTGGGTACCCCAGGCCGTGTCGACACAGTCCACGGCATTCACCCCAGCGTTCGAAGGGCAGTCTACTTCCTTTCGAGCAAAGCCTAGAGGAGCAGCCAGAGGCTCGTCTAGACGCCCCTCAAGGGGAAGGGGATTCAGGGGTGGTCGTGGTCAGGAAGGCAAGACCTCAGGACGGCAGTCCAAGTGAGGTGATACCGGTAGGAGGGAGACTTCTGAAATTTCGGGATCGGTGGACCTTCGATCCCTGGGCCCACAGCCTACTCAAGAACGGACTGGGCGGGAGCTGTTACAGCACTCCACCCCCGTACCTTCGGTTTTTCCAACACTCCACCCCCGTTATGGAGGAGTACGTTCAAGAACGGTTGGAGAAAAAGGGTGAAGCCCATCAATTTCTAAGGGAGGCTGTTTTGTGTTCCAGAGAGACTCGGAAAAGCTCAGAGTCATTCTGGACTTGTCGCCACTTAACAAGTTCATAGTGAATTGCAAATTCAAAATGCTAACACTGCAACACATAAGGACCTTACTGCCCAAGAGGGCATATTCCGTCTCTATAGACTTGTCAGACGCCTACTGGCACATTCCAATTAACCATTGACTCTCCCCCTACCTAGGGTTCAGGCTACAACGAAGACTATACGCCTTCGGAGCCATGCCATTCGGGCTAAACATAGCCCCAAGGATTTTTACGAAGCTTGCAAGCGTAGCTCTCAAACAATTTCGCCTAAAGGGAATTCAGGTAGTAGCCTACCTGGACGACTGGTTGGTGTGGGCAGCATCCGAGACAGAATGCTTGCAAGCTTCCAGTCAAGTGATCAAGTTCCTAGAGTACCTAGGCTTCAAGATCAACAGAAAAAGTCTCGACTTTCTCCATCTCAAAAGTTCCAGTGGCTAAGATCCAGGGACCTTTTGTCACACCATTTCTCCACCCCGGCGAAGAAAAAGAAGGAGATAGCGGGTTCTGTCAAGAGACTTCAAGATTCCGAAAGGATATCAAAACACGAGCAGGAGAGAGTACTGCGCTCTCTCCAGTTTGCTTCGGTGACAGACCCAGTGCTAAGAGCACAGCTAAAGGATGCAATTGGAGTTTGGAGAAGTTATGCATCAAACGCGTGAAGAGATCTGAGAAGACCAGCCGCTTCGGCTAAGTACTCTTCTCAGGCCTTGGTCCCAAGCCAGACATCTAAAGAAGTCAGGTTCTTCTTCAGCCACCTCCCCCGTCGGTGACGATTCACTCAGACGCCTCAAAGGAGGGATGGGGAGGTCACTCTCATCGGAAAAAAGTCCAGGGGACTTGGTCCAGGCTATTCAAGACCTTTCTCATAAAACTTTCTAGAAGCTAGGGCAGTGCTCCTTACCTTAAAGAAAGTCTCCCCGCGTCATTCGTTCCACATAAAGTGGTAATAGACAGCGAGGTAGTTGTAAGATACTTGAATCGACAAGGATCGAGGTCACCACCTCTCAACCAGGTGATGTTGGCCGTCTTCCGATTGGCGGAAAAGAAGAAGTGGTACCTGTCGGCAGTTCACCTTCAAGGAGTCCGCAATGTGACAGCGGACGCTCTATCCAGGTTCACACCGATAGAGTCGGAATGGTCCTTAGACGCAGGATCATTCTCCTTCATTCTGAATCAGTCCCAGAACTGCAGATAAACCTCTTTGCGACGAAAGACAACAAGAAGTTGCCCCTGTACGTGCCCCGTACGAGGACCCCTTAGCGGAAGCAGTGGACGCGATGTCCCTCGACTGGAACAGATGGTCCAAGATTTATCTGTTCTCTCCTCACAACCTTCTGTTGAGCAAACTGAGATCCTTCAAAAGGTAGCGGCAATAGTGGCCCACAAGTGGCCGAACAGCGTGTGGTTCCTCCTGGCATTGGAACTGTAGCTGAAGTTTGTACCACTACCAGATCCAGTTCTGACCCAGCGAGTCCAGAAGTCAACTGTCTGCGCTTCATTACAGAAAACCCGGACCCTGCAGTTCATGATTTTCTCTCCCTAGCGAAGAGAAAGCGTTTCGGGATTTCGAAAGCCAGTATAGACTTCCTTGAGGAATATAAATGCAAATCTACTAGAAGGCAATATGAGTCATCTTGGAGAAAATGGGTGGCCTTTTGTCAAGGCGAAGATTCCGCAGGAGATCTTGACAGACTTCTGCTTATCTTTTTTCCCCACCTCCATGGTCAAGGGTTGGCAGCGAACACGATTTCAGCGTGTAAGTCTGCTTTGACAAGACCCATTCTATATGCCTTCCAGGTCGACCTAGGTAACGAGATCTTTAATAAAGTCCCGAAAGCCTGTGCTAGGCTCAGACCTTCAGCACCTCCAAAGCCCATTTCATGG
>NC_090749.1:37253863-37263863 GCF_036898095.1 Palaemon carinicauda | reverse complement strand
ATATATATATGTATATATATATATATATATATATATATATATATATATATATATATATGTATATATATATATATATATATATATATGTATATATATATATATATATATATGTATATATATATATATATATATATATATATATATATATATATATATATATATATATATATAAATATATATACACAACCAGATACTTGATTTTTATATAGGGAAATTATTATTATTGTTAGTATTATTATTATGATTATTATTATTGATGTTGTTGTTGTTGTTGTTGTTGTTTTTATTATTATTATTATTATTATTATTATTTTTAGTAAATACATACATATATATATATATATATATATATATATATATATATATATATATATATATATATATATATATATATATATATATATATATATATATATATAGACTAGTGCAGTCATATCGTGCAGAATCACTGTATTAAAAGAGAAGACTTAGACGGCAAGTCCAAACCGTATTGATGTTACATACCTTCCGAATTCTACATATATACTTGTGAACATTTCATGAGAGGTGGTCTAATTTGGTCTTGCTGGGAAACCACTAATATTCTACAGAAAATACAAAAATGATTTCAATTCACTTTATTATTATTATTATTATTATTATTATTATTATTATTATTATTATTATTATTATTATTATTATTATTATTATTATTATTATTATTATTATTATTATTATTATTATTATTATTGTTTGGTATTATAAGTCATATCCCTCGTGTATTAAAATTCACATGATTTTGCACCTTGGTCAGATAAGACCCTTTGGAATAGAGTGGAACCTCTTGTCTTGAAATTTAAAACGATAAATTACTCCTGATTTCTTATACCCGAGAGTTTTCAACACATAATGTTGTATTACTCAAGATATCATTACTATATTTTTTTTGGTCTATCACAGACGTGGTTTATACTGTGAGGTTCCGGGACACTTCTTAAGGAATCCATATATTCCTCACTATGTTCTAATACACACATTTCTACCTGAGTGTCGGGGCTACTTCGGCTATCAATCTTTCTAGGTCTCTTTGCTATATACTGCCTAGATTGTTATGGACACTAATTATATCTAGAGCACATTAACTAAAGGTCTACACACAGGAGACAGAATTGATCCAAAGAGAGTAGCATCATCTGCATATGCCACAAGTTTGTTTTCTAGACCAAACCAGATATGTTTTAATAGGCTAAGAACACCAGATATTACATTCGTATAGTCACTGTGGTACACATCAAGCACTTATTTCTGCCATTTATTGCTTAAATATTCAATAATGATGCTAAGAAAAGTTCAACTCAATCCCAATTGTTCAACTTTGCAATCAAGAGCCTTATGAATAACACGCTCAAAATCAAATGTAGTCAGACGACCTTCCTGACCAAAATCAAGGGATTCCTGCACAGCACTGGATATTATGAGAAGGGCATCACATGCTCCAAGTCCTTTAAAAAGTCAAAATGCATAATAGGAACAGAGGCTTACTTTTAGAATACTTGTTTATACGTTTTGCCTAAAGACATTAAAAAACTTCAGGTGTTATGGTACACGTAGCTATAGATATAGGGCGGCAATCAGCTGGGTTAGCATTGTCACGAAAAAAAATATTTATCTAGTGAAATAACTTTAAGTAATTTCCAGTAATTGGAAAATGATCCTCTGCTTTTCCATTTTTGAAAATAACGTTAGAGCTAAGAAATGTGAACTAAATATAGTTAATTTAGCTTCAGGAAAATAAAAATAAAGAAGATTGACTTTCTCATAAATATGCTAATTGTCAGATATTGTATGTACATCAGCCAAAAAGGGTTACCTTTTCCTTTGGGCAGTGATTGACAGAGCCATATCGTTTAAGCAAAGGAGGAACTCTGAAGTCTACAACAAATAGTGAATGTTCAAGGACAATACCTTTTTATGGTATTTGGTCAAACGTTCAAGTTGTGTTCATTTTTCTTAATATGCTTTTCCTGCTGTTTCTCCAGATGAGCCTATATACAATCCTCCCTGAACAAGGGTTTGTTCTTGTTTCGGTATTTTAACACTCGAGATGTTAACCAGATTTTCATTAATAACCAATCGAAATACTTTAGATTTTACATATCTTAAAAGAGTATAACACTTTAGAGATAAGTTGTTCGGTCTAAATTACTAACGAAACCAATGCTTCATCAGATGTTCTATCTGAAGGACTCCTTTGCCATAGGAATGGCCTCCCGTTTCCAAATTATTGGTTTCTTGAAACCTGGAGTAAAACATCTCTAACAAAACCTATTTCGAGAAACCAAAATTTCTCAATATAAGAGAATAACAAACTGTCTGGAGGCAACTGTACATTCTCTATTTTTGTCATTTATTCCACGAACATTCAGATACACTAGAGGATACTAGCGCATAGTCTTCACAATTTAATATGTAGACCTTGGTACTTTTATCTTTTTTTTCTCTCTCTCTCCATATCTTTCACTGTTGAGTCCCACAGTACTGCAGCATCTATGAGTGATGCCTTCCTCCTTGACTTATCGACCAGAGTGACGTCTGGTCGATGTCCTTGTATCAGCATGTCCGTCTTGATACTTTAGTCCCAGATTTACGTTGTCTGATAATTTTTTAACACGTCTTGGGGTGGATGTTTTTACCACTTACTGCTGCATGGTATTTAGTATGTTATCCACAAACTGCAGAGGAAGGCTTTAGCCACTGTATCATCTTGCGTTTTATAGTAATTCTGAGCAAGCGCTGAACAATCGCTGGTAATATAATTTTTGTTTTCTTTTTTTACTACATATTTCTTGCACTTTGACGAAATGTTAGTTCCATTTATTGCTGTTTTGATAAAATCCGGTTCGCATATTAATATTGTTGTTAACCATTATCGTAATTCCTGAAATAAATCTGGTTCTGAGGGCTTTATCTTGTTAACCCTCTATCATAATTCCCCATGTTTCTTTCTTGAGTTCTCCCCGTTATAGTCATTGTTATGTTTCATTACTAGCCAGTTATTCAGTCAGTCTCGTTATTAGCCAATCATCTATACTTGTCTAATGAGTAATTTTCCTTTCTTGTCTGTGTGATATATACAGCATGTCAATGTTTGCCCATGATGGCATGCTGTTTTTATTATTAACTCAGTCAAAGGAGGTTATGAAATGGGGTGTGTTTATTTATTTGTCTCTGTGTCTGTCTGTCGACAGGATTACGTTAAAATTACTATTACTATTATTATTATTATTATTATTATTATTATTATTATTATTATTATTATTATTATTATTAGACCCAAGCTCATTGTTAATTAATGCTCTTAACGCTTAATCAAACTACATCTAATTATTTCCAAATTTCCGCTTGCAACGTAAATTTCATCTAATCCCAGGCCTTTGATTACTCCTCTTGTCAAAACCAGAGTCTTAGAGTCTCGTCCAACAGCCCTAAAAACTGCAATTTATGGTTAATAAACCTGCAAATTATTAATCGCTAAATTACTGGGTGATTTCTAAAATGGAGGAAAAATGACTGGATAGAGAAAGATAAGTATTGGGAAATGACGGGGCTGGAGATTTTATATATATATATATATATATATATATATATATATATATATATATATATATATATATATATATATATATATATATATATATATATATATATATATATATATTACACCTTTTCATATAACCTTTCTAGGAAGGGATACCTTAACGTCTTGAAACGGTTTATGTATCGCCCTGACATGAGAAGCTGTACTAGTCAGGGCCACCCATTCTTTATTGGTTTGCTGGGAGCAATCAGGGGAAAGTCTCCAACCATTACCTATTTTCAGTGGCCAGCTTGGTGATGAAATCTGACCAGACCCCAACATAAGTGGATATGTCAGATTCCTTTGTCCTGTGGTGGGCTATAAATTGGCGCAGTTGTTGTTGCATGTTCTCTCTCTCTCTCTCTCTCTCTCTCTCTCTCTCTCTCTCTCTCTCTCTCTCTCTCTCTCTCTCTCTCTCTCTCTCTCTCTCTCTCTCTCTCTATATATATATATATATATATATATATATATATATATATATATATATATATATATATATATATATATATATATATATATATATATGTATGTATGTATGTATGTATGTATGTATGTATGTATAAATGATGCTGGAAAATGCTTGCAATTAGAAGTAAGAGTTATGGGATGCGTCTTTTAGTTCAAAGTTCTTTATATGAGCATTGTGTGTAAGTTTATGAAACAGCAAATGTCTTTTAAAATCAGACCTGAGTAAAAATTAATCTCTGGACAAGCAGTGCATGTCTACAGCGATTTTGAGTTGATAGCTCACCTGACCCAAATTCCTAGGTCCACTATTATTATTATTATTATTATTATTATTATTATTATTATTATTATTATTATTATTATTATTATTATTATTATTATTATTATTATTATTATTATTATTAATATTATTATTAGCTAAGCTACAACCCTTGTTGGAAAAGCAATATGCTATAAGCCCAAGGGCTCCGATAGGGAAAAATAGCCAAATGAAGATATCCAATTTAATCATTACTTAGATTACTGTAGCTATTGATTCAAGAACAATCCCACTTTTGATATTCACGGAGCAAAATCATGTGCTTTGATAGCAAGAAGCAAAATAGAGGAGGCATATGAAGGCCTACTCGTACTGCATTAATGAATGCATATCATAGGAAGAACAGATGAGGCCTACTGGGATCTGCTAAGGCCTAATTCTCAATGTCCAAACTTAAAAACCAATATTACAATGCAGTTTGGTGTTCATATGATCTATTTCAGCTTTTATTATTATCAATTGCTATATTGACAATCATTAGAGCAAGATATAAACTAATATTTTAGAGATTTTTCCTATATATATTTAGAAAGTAATATTCTTTCGGTTATCATCCATATTTTGTATGAGTGATACCCTTTGCAAAGTTATGTCCTATTAAAGGTTTAAAGGCCGCTCATGAAAGACATAGGCAAGGGACAGTGACATTGTCCTAGCAAGCAGGACAATGCATAAAAGACTGACTAATTTTCATATATTCAGCGCCCAAGCCACTTCTCCACAAAAGGTGGGTCCAAGGAGGACCAGGTAATGACTGCTAATGACTCATCAGAGAGACCTGTACGCTCCCGCAAACTCCCATCCTTAGCTCACAAGTATGGTGAGCTTGCAGCTACTAAAGGAACGAATGAGTTTGAGTGGGATTCCAACCCCAGTCTGGCGATCACCAGTCATGGACGTTGAATAGGGCACCAAAACCTTTTAGAAGACATTATAAAGAGTGTATATATGCGGAAGTATAAAGAAAATTCCTGGCAGAAAGAGTTCTAAATTTGGGATAATAATGGGGTGGAGACACGAAATTCTCCAACACACAACAAAAGGGTACTCAACTTAGTCGATGGGGAAGAAACTGAAGCACCCATGATCACAAAATCACTCAAACAGCTATGAAAACGCGTAGAAAAAAACTCCAGACAACCTTGAAGATGGTGTCGGTTAATGGGATGGATTTACAGGAGACGTGTTAGTTGTAGCACACTGGGATTGGGAGTTGTAACGGCTCTCTCGCTCATGTATCCAATCCCATCCCAAATCTTTCGAGACAATGTTAACTCTATTCTTGGACGAATAGCCATTACTTGTTTTAAACAAATCCCTGGTGTATACACAATATCTTTCGGAATATTCGTTTTTGGGGGTAGTAACCCCGTGATACCCCTACGGGTAAAATTCTATGGTGTATCACTCACAGAAATATCAAAAGTAGAAAGCTACCTTAAAGGAACTTCCATCAGGATGACATGTCTCGAGCCCCAAAAAAGTGTATAGATGCAGAAATATAGTGAAAATACCAGTCAGAAAGAGTTCCAGATTTTGGTGGTGTAAAGAAATAGACGAAACCTACGCTGAGCTCCGTCTTCCTAAGAGGATTAAACTACTTTCTCCAAGTAATCCTTTAAATTGTTCAGTTTTTCATCTCTTATTACCTGGAGTGCATTAGTTGCTTACGTTGATAAATTAACGAATTAATTGAATGAATAAATGAAATGGTGGTTTGTGGATATACTACTGAATAACATAGCGGAAGTAGAATGGTATAAATAAGTAAAATGTAAATTATGTATGAAGTGGAATGAAGAATTCGATCGATAGACAAAAATATGTGTTATTGGCAAAATGAGAAATAATTGATGCTATAAATAATCAAATATTTTTTAAAGTGAAACAAAGAAATTAGATACTTTGAAAAGTGAACGGAAGAACTAATGGCATTAGACTGGGATATATTAAGTAAAAAAATATCAAATTATATGATTAGACAAAAGTATATATTGAAAGACAAAATAATGAATTCTAGAAAATAAATATTTTTAAAACAAAACTGCAATTATATCTTGTAATAAGCTCTGTGTTTATAGATTGCCAGTCTAGGAAAATGATCCATTTGTAGTCGAAAAGTATCGAAAAAGACAACATAAAATATCGAAAAATACTTATAGCCTCCCCTAAGGTTACTTGAAGTTTGTGAAAACTAAACGACAAATTCGCTAATTAACGAAGTTATTCTATATTTCATGAATCTGCAACAGGCAGAGGGGGGTGGGGGGTGGGAGGGTCATCAAGCAGACTGTAGTTATTCATAACGACATGGGAGAATTGTTATTATTATTATTATTATTATTATTATTATTATTATTATTATTATTTGCTATGCTACAACCCTAGTTAGAAAAGCAGGATGTTATAAGCCCGGGGGCCCCAACAGGGAAAATAGCCTAGTGAGGAAAGGAAACAAGGAAAACTAGAATATTTTAAGAACAGTATCAACATTGAAATAAATATTTCCTATGTAAACTATAAAATACATTAAAAAAATCAAAAGGAAGAGAAATAAGATAGAATGATGTACCCGAGTGTACCCTCAAGCAAGATAACTCTAACCCAAGAGACAGTGGAAGACTGTAATGAAAACGATTTTATTTTTCTACGTATGACATTGAGAAAGACTAATGGTTATTACTTGAGGAAGGAATTCATATGCAGAGTGCTACTTTAGGTTTATTTTAATGGGGTTCTTAACCCCCCCCCCCCCCTCCTCTTCGCAATTTGACCTCCTCACCCCCAAAACTCCCTTCGGCAAGTCTGCGAGTTAGGCGAGTTGTATTTTCGTTCATGTATCTTTTTTTTTTTTTTTTTTTTTTTTTTTTTTAATTGCTTGCGCTATCCTCTGAAGAATAATAGGTTCTGGCAGGAAAACGCGTTTCTATCTGACTAGTTTCCTTCATGTTTGAAGTTTTCTGTGCGATTTTTTTTCTCCCCAGTTTTATTTCCTTTCTTACTTTAAATGCCTGGTTTTCACTCCGATGTTAAACAAGTTTTAGAAATGGAAGATTTTTTATATGAATGTAGAGTTCGTAATTAATATGTTTTACATTTTATTCATAATATTGTTTATCTTATTATCTTTATCAGGCTGATATATTCGAGTCGTAATTTTCTAAATAAACCTTGTAAATATATATATATATATATATATATATATATATATATATATATATATATATATATATATATATATATATATATATATATATATATATATATATGTGTGTGTGTGTGTGTGGAGAGAGAGAGAGAGAGAGAGAGAGAGAGAGAGAGAGAGAGAGTGAGAGAGAGAGAGAGAGAGAGAGAGAGAGAGAGAGAGAGAGAGACTAACGTGCAGGGCAGAAAGGGATAATCCTGTTATATATCTCATTGACGGATTTTTATTTGTGATGATTTATAGAATCATGGGATAATATATTGCCTCCTTATAGCTCCCAAAGCTATCCTAGAACCTAGGGGCATGTCACCATATGGCACTTAAGTTGACTGATATATTTCTACTTCCATTCACATTATATTTTCATGAATTCTATCATATATTCCCAGCTTTATCCAAGCTTACTTACGTTTCTCACTCTTCCTTCTCGAAACTCCCTTTACTGCTCCTCTTTCTGTTTTGTCATCTCTTTTGCTTTATTATTTTGTAATATCTCCTTAAGAGTCTCGTGTTGTTTTTATTGTGAACCATATAATTTTATTCCCATCAATTGGAATAATTATTCATTTCATAATTTCCTTTGGAATCTTTCCAACATCCACACTTACCTCACTCATAATGGTTAGTCTCATAACTATTTTACTGTGGAAATTTTATCACTGCAAAGAAATTTTTCCCACATCCGGACTTACCTTACAAATAATGGTCAGTCTCATAATTATTTTACTCCGGAAATTATATCACTGCAAAGGAATTTTTCCCACATCCAGACTTACCTTACAAATAATGGACACTCAAATAATTTAACTATGGAAATTATATCACAACAGTTATCATAATGAACACTTGAAATACATTCAATGAGCTATCCACATTGAATCAAATATCTCAATCCTCCATTTATGTAAAACAGACGTTCTCAAACTTGGGGTAAATTACCCCCAGGTGGTAATTTAACAATTTTTCATGAGTGATGGAGAATAGCCAGAAAAAAATTAAGAATTCTGAAAATCAAAGAAAGGATTTCGGTACTTGGCATATTGATTAATGTTAACTTAGTCTTAGTATGGAAAGCTGTAGAGTAAATTTATTAAGATTAATTGATGATGTTAAACCGAATAACGATAGACATCCAAAATTTATGTGCAGTTTTAAATAAGAGTACATATTTGTGTCAGTGTATTGCAAGACAATATCATTTTCACAGATTTGCTTAAATTAAGGAAACAGTCACTCAGTAACACTGTCAGTTTCGCTTTGAGCATCAGCCAAAGTAGATAAAATCTAATGGCAAGGTGGTGTAGAATAATTATTCACCAACTGTTATATCACTCTTAGGCTGAATAAACCATTTTGAGTGGTCACACTTTTTTATGCAGTTTTTGTATCTTTATTCACGTTAAACAATAAAATAAAAACAAAACTACCCATTTTTCAGTCTTTGTGGTGCGAAATGTCCAAATATGATAAAGGAAACTATCTCTCGTGTTTTCTTTTAGCCATATTTATCGATGTTGACAGCATTCTTTAAAGGGGAAACATGCTTAATGCAACAAGAACAACATCAACAAATGCAGCCGTTTCTAGTCCACTGCGAGACAAATGTATCATACTTGTCTTTATTCATGTCTGGGGTTAACCAGTTTACATCAACACGCTGGAAAGTGCAGATTGGTGATTCTGGGAGATTTTCATCTGATCGCTCACAGCAAACTACACCTAGTATGGGTGTCCCTGACTAGTCCAGCTTTATTGATCATGGCTATATACCCTTTTGCCACGTTAAGGTATCCCCACTTAGCTTAATATGCCATGTTAAAGTGGGTAACAACCTAAAAAGTGTGGAACCAACTGATCTAGAGCTTTTCCCACAAGAGATATTTTACATCCATATAGCCTTTTTAATACACCTCCCACAGCATACTCTCAGCCTACATCATCTAATATTCTTTTCCTTTAGTAATAGATTCAACTCCCGCCCCCCTTTACTCCCTCATAACACATAGGTACAATCCACTTCAACTCTGGAGTACGACCCCCCCCCCCCCAAGGGTGTAAGCTACCGCAGCATAATATATTAATCGAGAAGCAGATCATATATTTTACGCTGGGTTAGACATGACTCTTCCAGAATTGCATTTTGGCGGTCTTTTAATTTCCCGTTTTTCTGGATTTCAATTGGGGTTTTACTTCCTTATAATTGTCCTCACTTTTCTTTTTCATCTTCTTTGTTATTATTATTATTGTTACCAAATAAATGGCCCTAAAATTTTTGACATGTAAGGAGAATATTTCGCTTGAGTTATTATTATTATTATTATTATTATTATTATTATTATTATTATTATTATTATTATTAGTAGTAGTAGTAGTAGTAGTAGTAGTAGTAGTA
>NC_090749.1:37240641-37245863 GCF_036898095.1 Palaemon carinicauda | reverse complement strand
TCATGTGGTACCCATCAAGAACCTATTTCTGTCTTTTATTGCTTAAATATTCAATAATGATGCTAAGAAAAGTTCAACTCAATCACAATTGTTCAACTTTGAAATCAAGAGCCTTGTGAATAACACTCAAAATCTCAGGCAGTCAGACGACCTTCCTGACCACAATCAAGGGATTTCTGCACAGCACTGGAGGTTATAAGAAGGGCATCCACATGCTCCAAGTCCTTTAAAAAGTCAAAATGCATAATAGGAACAGAGGCTTACTTTTAGAATACTTGTTTAGACGTTTTGCCTAAAGACATTAAAAACTTCAGGTATTATGGTACAAGTGAAATAACATTAAGTAATTTCCAGTAATTGCAAAATGATCCTCTGCTTGTCAACTTGTGAAAAAAATGTAGGAGCTAAGAAATGTAAACTAAATATAGTTAATTTAGCTTCAGGAAAACAGAAATGAAGAAGATTGACTTTCTCATAAAACTGCTAATTGTCAGATATTATATGTACATCAGCCAAAAGGGTTCCATTTTCCTTTTGGCAGTGATTGACAGAGCCATATCATTTAAGCAAAGGAGGAACTGTGAAGTCTACAACAAATAGTGAATGTTCAAGGACAACACCTTTTTATGGTATTTGGTCAAACGTTCAAGTTGTGTTCATTTTTCTTAATATGCTTTTCCTGCTGTCTCTCAAGATGAGCCCATATACAATCCTCCCTGAACAAAGGGTTTGTTCTTGTTTCGGTATTTTAACACTCGAGATGTTAACCAGATTTTTCATTAATAACCGATCGAAATACTTTAGATTTTACATACCTTAAAATAGTATAACACTTTACAGATAAGTTGTTCGGTCTAAATTACTAACGAAACCAATGCTTCATCAGATGTTCTATCTGAAGGACTCCTTTGCCATAGGAATGGCCTCCCGTTTCCAAATTATTGGTTTCCTGAAACCTGGAATAAAACATCTCTAACAAAACCTATTTCGAGAAACCAAAATTTCTCAATATAAGAGAATAACAAACTGTCTGAGGCAACTGTGCAGTCTCTATTTTTGTCATTTATTCCACGAACATTCAGATACACTAGAGGAAACTAGCGCATAGTCTTCACAATTTAATATGTACACCTTGGTACTTTTATCTTTTTTTTCTTTCTCTCCATATCTTTCAATATCTTTCACTTTTGAGTCCTACAGTACTGCAGCATCTATGAGTGATGCCTTCCTCCTTGACTTATCGACCAGAGTGACGTCTGGTCGATGTCCTTGTATCAGCATGTCCGTCTTGATACTTTAGTCCCAGATTTACGTAGTCTGATAATTTTTTAACACGTCTTGGGGTGGATGTTTTTACCATTTACTGCTGCATGGTATTTAGTATGTTATCCACAAACTGCAGAGGAAGGCTTTAGCCACTGTATCATCTTGCGTTTTATAGTAATTCTGAGCAAGTGCTGAACAATCGCTGGTAATATAATTTTTGTTTTCTTTTTTACTACATATTCCTGCACTTTGACGAAATGTTAGTTCCATTTATTGCTGTTTTGATAAAATCCAGTTCTCATATTAATATTGTTAACCATTATCACAATTCCTTAAATAAATCTGGTTCTGAGGGCTTGATCTTGTTAAGCCTTTATCATAATTCCCCATGTTTCTTTCTTGAGTTCTCCCCGTTATAGTAATTGTTATGTTCCATTACTAGCCAGTTATTCAGTCAGTCTCGTTATTATTAGCCAATCATCTATACTTGTCTAATGAGTAACTTTCGTCCTTGTCTGTGTGATATATACAGCATGTCAATGTTTGCCCATGATGGCATGCTGTTTTTATTATCAACTCAGCCAAAGGAGGTTATGAAATGGGGTGTGTGTTTATTTATTTGTATGCGTGTCTGTCTGTCGACAGGATTACGTTAAAATTACTCACGGATTTTGACGAGGTTTTCACCACAGATAGATCTTAGGTCATGAACGACCCCATTAAATTTTAAAGATGGTCCGGCATTTGAAAGAGGAAGTGAGCTGTCCGTAGACTTCAGTTGAATGTTACAGTAGATTCATCCTCGGTCATCATATGAAAAAAAAAGTGTTTCTTCCTTGACTTTAGTAAAATGCTGGCAATATTCATTGGCGAAGTTCAGAAATCTCATTATTATTATTATTATTATTATATTATTATTATTATTATTATTATTATTATTATTATTATTATTATTAGTCCCAAGCTCATTGTTAATTAATGCTCTTAACGCTTAATCAAACTACATCTAATTATTTCGAAATTTCCACTTGCAACGTGAATTTCATCTTGTCCTGGGCCTTTGATTACTCCTCTTGTCAAAACCAGAGTCTTAGAGTTTCGTCCAACAGCCCTTAAAAACTGCAAATTAAGGTTAATAAACCTGAAAATTATTAATCGCTAAATTACTGGGTGATTTCTAAAATGGAGGAAAAATTACTGGATAGAGAATGATAAGTATTTGGAAATCACAGGGCTGGAGATTTTTATTATATATATATATATATATATATATATATATATATATATATATATATATATATATATATATATATATATATATATATATATATATATATATATATATATATATATATATATATATATATATATATATATTATATATATATATATATATATATATATATATATTACACCTTTTCATATAACCTTTCTAGGAAGGGATACCTTAACGTCTTGAAACGGTTTGTGTATCGCCCTGACATGCGAAGCTGTACTAGTCAGGGCCACCCATTCTTTATTGGTTTGCTGGGAGCAATCAGGGGAAAGTCTCCAACCATTACCTATTTTCAGTGGCCAGCTTGGTGATGAAATCTGACCAGACCCCAACATAAGTGGATATGTCCGATTCCTTTGTCCTGTGGTGGGCTATGAATTGGCGCAGTTGTTGTTGCATGTTCTCTCTCTCTCTCTCTCTCTCTCTCTCTCTCTCTCTCTCTCTCTCTCTCTCTCCTCTCTCTCTCTCCTCTCTCTCTCTCTCTCTCTATATATATATATATATATATATATATATATATATATATATATATATATATATATATATATATATATATATATATATATATATGTGTGTGTGTGTGTGTGGGTATGTATGTATGTATGTATGTATGTATGTATGTATGTACGTATATTTAAATGATGCTGGAAAATGCTTGCAGTTAGAAGTAAAAGTTATGGGATACGTCTTTTAGTTCAAAGTTCTTTGTATGAGCATTGTGTGTAGGTTTATGAAACTGCGAATGTCTTCTAAAATCAGACCCGAGTAGAAATTAATCTCTGGACAAGCAGTGCATGTCTACAGCGAGTTTGAGTTGATAGCTCACCTGACCCAAATTCCTAGGTCCATTATTATTATTATTATTATTATATTATTATTATTATTATTATTATTATTATTATTATTATTATTATTTTTATTATTATTAGCTGAGCTACAACCTTTGTTGGAAAACCAATATGCTATAAGCCCAAGGGCTCCGATAGCGAAAAATAGCCCAGTGAAGATATCCAATTTAATCATTACTTAGACTACTATAGCTATTGATCCGAGAACAGTCCCACTTTTGATATTCACGGAGCAAAATCATGTGCTTTGATAGCAAAAAGCAAGATAGAGAGGGGCATATGTAGGCCTACTCCTACTGCATTAATGAATGCATATCATAGGAAGAAACAGATGAGGCCTACTGGGATCTGCTAAGGCCTAATTCTCAATGTCCAAACTTAAAAACCAATATTATAATGCAGTTTGGGGTTCATATGATCTTTGTCAGCTTTTATTATTATCAAATGCTATATTGACAAACATTAGAGCAAGATATAAACTAATATTTTAGAGATTTTTTCCTATATATATTTAGAAAGTAATATTCTTTCGGTTATCATCCA
The DNA here is from genome assembly GCF_036898095.1 of Palaemon carinicauda. Taxonomy (NCBI): domain Eukaryota; kingdom Metazoa; phylum Arthropoda; class Malacostraca; order Decapoda; family Palaemonidae; genus Palaemon; species Palaemon carinicauda. The sequence goes on along the minus strand of NC_090749.1, from coordinate 37,241,930 downwards.
TATTTTGTATGAGTGATACCCTTTGCAAAGTTATGTCCTATTAAAGATTTTAAGGCCGCTCATGAAAGACATAGGCAAGGGACAGTGACATTGTCCTAGCAAGCAGGACAATGCATTAGAGACTGACTATTTTCATATATTCAGCGCACAAGCCACTTCTCCACAAAAGGTGGGTCCAAGGAGGACCAGGTAATGACTGCTAATGACTCATCAGAGAGACCTGTACGCTCCCGCAAACTCCCATCCTTAGCTCACAAGTATGGTGAGCTTGCAGCTACTAAATGCACGAACGAGTTTGAGTGGGATTCCAACCCCAGTCTGGCGGTCACCAGTCATGGACGTTGAATAGTGCACCAAAACCTTTTAGAAGACATTATAAAGAGTGTATATATGCGGAAGTATAAAGAAAATTCCTGGCAGAAAGAGTTCTAAATTTGGGATAATAATGGGGTGGAGACACGAAATTCTCCAACACACAAGAAAAGGGTACTCAACTTAGTCGATGGGGAAGAAACTGAAGCATCCATGGTCACAAAATCACTCAAAACAGCTATGAAAACACGCAGAAAAAAACTCCAAACAACCTTGAAGATGGGTGTCTGTTAAATGGGATGGATTTACAGGAGACGTGTTAGTTGTAGCACACTTGGATTGGGAGTTGTAACGGCTCTCTCGCTCATGTATCCAATCCCATCCCATATCTTTCGAGACAATGTTAACTCTATTCTTGGACGAATACCCATGACTTGTTTTAAACAAATCCCTGGTGTATACACAATATCTTTCGGAATATTCGTTTTTGGGGGGTAGTAACCCCGTGATACCCCTACGGGTAAAATTCTCTGGTGTATCACTCACAGAAATATCAAAAGTAGGAAGCTACCTTGGAGGAACTTCCATCAGGATGACATGTCTCGAGCCCCAAAAAGTGTGTATAGATGCAAAAATATAGTGAAAATACCAGTCAGAAAGAGTTCCAGATTTTGGTGGTGTAAAGAAATAGATGAAACCTACGCAGAGCTTCGTCGTCCTAAGAGGATTAAACTACTTTATCCAAGTGATCCTTTAAATTGTTCAGTTTTTCATCTCTTATTACCTGAAGTGCATGAGTTGCTTACGTTGAGAAATTAATGAATGAATTGAATGAATAAATGAAATGTTTGTTTGGGGATATACTACTGAATAACATAGAGGAAGTAAAATGGTATGATTAAGTAAAATGTAAATTATGTATGAAGTGGAATGAAGAATTATATCAACAAAGACAAATATATTTTATTGGCAAAATG
>NC_090749.1:37225641-37230641 GCF_036898095.1 Palaemon carinicauda | reverse complement strand
TCGGAATGAAAAGGAAAATGGAAGGGAGGAGAAGGAGAAAAAGGAGGAGGCTGGAATGAAGAAGCAGGAGAAGGAAAGTGAAAAGGAGAAGCAGGAGAAGGAAAGTGAAAAGGAGGAGAAGAAGAAAAATAAAAATAAAATCGAAAGGTTTGAAAAAGAGCTTCGACATCATCATAATCAGAAAGAAAAGGAGAATGGAAGGGAGGAGAAGGAGAAAAAGAAGGAGGCTGGAAAGGAGAAGCAGGAGAAGGAAAGTGAAAAGGAGGAGGAGAAGAAGAAGAATAAAAAGAAAATTGAAAGACTTGAAAAGGAGCTTCTACATCTTACTAATCAGGAAGAGAAGGAGAATGGAAGGGAGGAGAAGAAGAAAAAGAAGGAGGCTGGAAAGAAAAAGCAGGAGAAGGAAACTGAAAAGGAGGAGAAGAAGAAGAAAAAATATAATGAAAAAAATCAGAGGCAAGAGGAGGAAAAGAAGATAATTGCCCCCAATCGTGAAGAAGAACTACACAAGAAAATAGAAGAATTGGAGAGAGAAAAGAAGCATTTAAAGGACTGCATAAGGAGACTTAAAAACTACGTCCTCAGAAAAAATATAGAGAATAAAAAGAAAACCGAAAGACTTGAAAAGGAGCTTCTACGAAAACAAGAAATCAACGCTAGTTTGATGGGACTTTATGGAAAGAAGGAAAATAAGATAACCAAGAGTAGCAAGGATCAGAAGGAGAAGAAGAATGGAAAGGAGGAAAAACAGAATACCAATAATCAGAGGAATAAGGGGGAGAAGGGGAAGAGAAAAAATAAAGAAAAATTTAACTAGGAAAAGGAAGAGAATAGAAAAAGCGAGAGGCTAAAAAAGGATAGACAACAATTGATGGAAAAGAAACAATTCGGAGAGTATTGACAGAACATAAAAAATCTCTCCAAAAAAGGAGATCAGAACAGCGCAACCACTCAATAGAACCTTCATTGAACAAGAAATCGTTGATCATATAAACAATGGCACTCCCCCATGGGATAGAGAAAATTATTCCATTCCTAAGCAGGGTAAATGTGACTCGGTTATGGTGGTCCATCACAATAACCCAAAAATGCCCATCCAAGTCTTCCGTTTAAAGTTCGATTGTGGCAAGTGCTACTTGGGCCACTTTCTCAATCAAATTCTTAGACCCTTGGTTGGATTTGATTTAATTAGATATTTAATGTGCCCTGTAGGTATTAGAATAAGTTTAGATACACAAAGGTGGGAAGAGTTTCTGAAAGATAGGAAGGAAAGGGAGGAGGAGTACCACAAGAAGAAGGAAAGGAGTCAGGAGGAAGAGCAGGCGAAGAAGACAACTGACCATAATAGTCAAAAGGAACAAGAGGAGAAAATAGCAAGATTAAATATAGAAATTAAGCGTTTAGGTTTTCGTATAGAGATTCTTCACGAAAGGGTGGTCAAATGCTTTAGAAACAAGCGCAAAGAAATCAAAAGGAGCTCCGACGAGAAGATAAAATTAACGCTCGCTTGGTGGGGCTTTATGGAAAGGATGAGGAGACCTCCTCACATTCATCACTTGATTCTTCCTTCCCCCATTCATCACCTGGTTCTTCTTCCTCTTAGTCACCACTTTATTCTCCTTCCTCACGTTCATCACTAGATTTTTCCTTCTCTAATTCATCACTTTATTCTTCCTCCTCACATTCATCATTTGGTTGTTCTTCCTCACATTCATCACTCTAATTCCCCCTCTTCTTAAATCCACCAGAATCCTCCCCTTTCTTAAAGGCACTCTTCTCAAAAACAACACCAGAATCCTCCCCTTTCTTAAATCTACCCTTCTCACAAACACCACTAGATATTCAAGATATGCTTCGGAAGAATTATGAAGAATGGGAGGAAAAGGACGACATCCCGGGATTCTGCAAAAATGTCGTGCTAGAGAGGTATCTTGACAGGGAATCACTGTACCCGTTTCGCCATATGTGGCGTCTGTTGCATATAATGCATACCACCGTGAAATTCGAATGGGAGTCCAGGGAGCGATATTTTGAAGGGTTACCAAAAGAAGACTCTGAAAAAGAAGAATGGTTGATGCCCTTTTACACATTAACACCTCCTGAATATGAGTTCTTTGTAAAGGATGAATACCAGATAGAAAACCTGGCATCACGGCAGGTCTATGAGGCAATGACTTAACTCTATAAACCGTGGAATTTGAAAAGGTACCATCGTATGACAAACAATTGTCAATCCATGCTTAGAGAGCTTCTAGAACGTCTAGGAGTTGAAATACCTGACACAAACAAGCTTTTAAGATGGCAGCATGTGTAAGGAGATTGTACTGAAAAGTCAGCATGAGGTTGCAAAAGAATCTTCAATTTGAGAGAGAGGATGCCCATACTAGATTGGCACGGGGAATACAGATAAAGTTAGCAGAAAGAGAAGGAAAATGGAAGGGAGGAAAATAAGAAAAAAAAAAAACGAATACCAAGAATCTGTAAGAGAAGGCGAATGGAAATGAGAAGCAGGAGAAGGAAAATGAAAAGGAGGAGGAAAAGAAGAAACAACATACTAACAAGAATCAGAAGAAAGAGGAGGATAAGAAGATGGGTAGATGGAAAATACTGGCCAGAAACATCGACCCCACATTAAAGTGGGAAAAGATGCAGACAAAGAAGGAGCAAAAGAAACATAAAATTACTTTATATATAAAAATTGATATGAAACCCAAGACAGTAAATCCTTTTGAGGATCAAAATGAGATTAATTTGTGCGGTGGATCGAGAGGATTCGCAAAGTTCTTAGTTTCCATTACACAATATGAAAAAAAAGACCCCCCAAAAAAAAATAAAATAAACAGACATCTTAATGTTGTCTAAGCAACCTGACAATTAAAAGGATGGCAAGTGCATCCCTGCCTTCTGGGTCAAAAGAATTAATCTTCAATATGGACTCAGCAGAGGGAAGAAGTCTCACTTGTTCTAGTATGCAGTGTTCCATGATAAAGATTCACCTGTACTGTTTCTTTATCATGTAGATGGATGGAAAAAAAAAACAAGTGTGATGTCTTTTAGTATGCTGTGTCCCCAGAAGGAAATTCCACAGTAATGGAATAGTGGATCAAGAGTTTTTGCGATTATGGTAATGAAGGACCTTAAGGATCAAGGACATTTAAGAGATAAACTGTCAATGGCAAGTGCATTCCAGCCTTCCGGGTCAAAAGATATAATCTACAATGGACTCGGCAGAGGGATATATATATATATATATATATATATATATATATATATATATATATATATATATATATATATATATAGAGAGAGAGAGAGAGAGAGAGAGAGAGAGAGAGAGAGAGAGAGAGAGAGGAGAGAGAGAGAGAGAGAGAGAGAGAGAGAGAGAGAGAGAGAGAGAGAGAGAGAGAGAGAGAGAGAGAGAGAGAGAGTATGAGGATTGGATTGACGACCTAAGAAAATTTCCGGGTAATAGACTGGCATAGAAGGAACATAAACAGACGCGTGTGGGAGGACATGTCTAAGGCCTTTGTTCTACAGTGAACAATCTGTGGCTGGATGATGATGATATATAAACCATATACATATGTTTATATATATATATATATATATATATATATATATATATATATATATATATATATATATATATATATATATTATATATATATATATATATATATATATATATATATATATATATATACAATATATATACATATATTTATAGAGAGAGAGAGAGAGAGAGAGAGAGAGAGAGAGAGAGAGAGAGAGAGAGAGAGAGAGAGAGAGAGAGAGAGCCTTACCTTTTTTGCCTTATTTTTTGTTTGGGTTCCCCCAGGTCCCTCATTGTGAGGCACCTCGTATATCCACCAGAGAGTTGCTAATGCATCTTCCGGTGTATTTTGCATCTTCCATTCTTGGATGGTCTGGGATGCATCTCAGGTATTTATCGAGCTTATTCTTAAACACATCTACGCTCACTCCTGATATGTTTCTTAGATGAGCTGGCAGCACATTGAATAGTCGCTGCATTATCGATGCTGGAGAGTAGTGGATTAATGTCCTGTGCACCTTCCTTAGTTTACCTGGTATATTTTTGGCATTATTAATCTACCTCTGTTTGCTCTATCTGATATTTTTAGCTCCATGATGTTTTTAGTAATTCCTTCTATTTGCTTCCATGGTTGTATTATCATGTTGTGTTCTCTTCTCCTTTCTAGACTGTATAGTTTTAAAAATTGCAGTCTTTCCCAGTAGTCAAGGTCCTTAACTTCTTCTATTCTAGCAGAATAGGACCTTTGTACACTCTCTATTTGCACAATATCCTTTTAGTAGTGGATATGAATAAAATCAAACAAAATTACTAGGTTTTACTACTCTCTTTCGTAGCATTTCCTAAATTTCCAAAATGGATCATAAACCCGTACATTCCGTCATTACTCTGCACTATAAAATGAAAAATAATAATAATAACAATAATATATATATATATATATATATATATATATATATTATTATATATATATATATATATATATATATATATATATATATATATATATATATATATATATACATGTGTGTGTGTGTTTGTACCTTAACATTACTTTCAGCTCCCATATCATCAAGAATATATGAAGCATCATTTGCTTTAATTCTCATACTATCATAGCTTCACATTCACTGGTAAATAATTCCTTAATTGAAATGAAACGCTTAAAAAAACCACTAATATTTCCTTCTTTTAATTGTTTCCTCATAATTCCTCTCCGTTATTACACCACTTTTCATTAATGTTTCTTTGCTTATTCCCCCATTTTTACTTTTAAAACTTCTCTTCATATTTTCTCCATTTCCATTTCATTCCAGTATTGTTTTATTTCCAGTTTCCATTAATTTTCACTCATGATTTCATTTATTACTGTTTTGGGAGAACTATTCACTTTATTCATTTTATTTTTTATATTTGGTTCATCTTGAATATTTCCCTTCAATTGTAT
>NC_090749.1:37210641-37220641 GCF_036898095.1 Palaemon carinicauda | reverse complement strand
GAGGAAAGGAAATAAGTTAACTGCAAGAAAAGTAATTATTAATTAAAATATTTTATGAACAGTAATGTGTAAGGATGCAGAGGAAATCATTGATATAACTTATGATGCCATCCAACAACATACTTATGAAGAAATAAATTATCAGATGGAAACAAATAATAGACCCAAGAGACTCTACCCGGACCTACGTACTTTTAGGGAAGAGCAAGAACAAGAAAAAAAAAGAAAAGAAAGATATAGTCTGTAATAGGCTGAAAAGAGGGAATTGCAAATTTGGCGAAAGATGCTACTACAAGCATCCAAAGATATGCCATAATTATGAAATATATGGTAAATGTGCGTATTTAGACGGATATGGAGACAAATGCAGAGATCTCCATCCAAAAATATGCAAAACCCTAAAAGAAGGAAAAGGATGCAGTTTCAACAAAAAATGTCGATATATGCATCCTGCAACTATGAATGAGAGTAAGAAAACTCAGCAAACTGAAAAGAAAAACAAAAATGAAACAAAAAAAGAAACAAAAAAGCAGGCCGCGTATATACCGCACTATGCACCAAAAACGTCCTTTCAACCTTAATCTCCACAAATAGAGCCCAACTACAAAGAATGCATATATAATGCCAGGAGTTGGTGCAGATATGGGGATAATTGCAGGTTTACACACAAAAATAAGTATGAAGGCGAAAGAACAAATATTATGGAAAAGTTGGATTTTTTAATGGCAGAATTCCGAGAAATGAAGAAAAGAATATCATATCAGAACAGGAAGGAAGCATGGGAGAATCCATATTATTACCAATATTAAATAATTTGAATGAAACACAAACCATAATAGTGATGAATGCACAGGGTTTAGTCACGAGTAACTCTAAAAGGAAAATAGAGTTCCTAGAAGAACTAACCCAAATTGAAAAAATAGATATATTAAATATAAGTGAAACATGGTATTCCCAAGAGACTGGCAGTGATGACCAGATAAAGGGTTTCCAAACTTATAGATCAGACAGAAAAATAGGAATCAAGGGGGAACCGCAATATATGGAAGAGACATAAATCAAGGAAAAGTCTGTGAAAAATACAGCAACACAGAATGTGAATTGATTGCGGTAGAATTTGAATTTGAAAAACTAGTGAATATTGTAGTTTACAGACCCCCAAATACTAAGGAGTTTGACATAATAATAGAAAAAATAGATGATATATGTAGAAACCATAAAGACTGGAATATACTCCTATCCGGAGATTTTAACTTTCCTTTCGTGGATTGGAAAGAACGGATAGAAGAAAGTGGTTGTATGTATACATATAAAAAAGAGAGTAATAGTAGCGCAGAAGATAAGAGGCAATTTGAAAAGCTTCAAGATATGCTATTAGAACATAATATGCAACAAATAAACCACATTCCAACAAGAAAGGAAAATGTCCTAGATCTAGTATTTGTGAATGAGGTGAATTATGTTAAAGAAATAATAGTGTATAACACGGGAATTTCAGACCACAATGTCATAGAATTGATAGTTCATTCCAAAGCAAGTGATCACAGAATTAATAAAAGCACAAAACTTTGGGAAGGATAGGGAAAATATAATTTTTACAGTAAGAATATAAAATGGTCAGAAATAAATGAAGAACTGAATAAAGAATGGAAAAATGTATTTATAAGTGATAATATAGAGGTAAATACGGACATACTGTACAAAATACTGGAGAAAATTGTTGAAAAATATGTACCGAAAAAAAACAATAAATAAAAGACGTGCATACCAAGAGACAGAAGGATCTTATTTCAGAAAATTAGAAAGTGGAAGAAAAATCTTGCAAAAGAAAAAAATGTGTGGAAAATGAGGGAAATAAAATGTAAGATAGAAAATGCAGAACAAAAGATTATACAGTCGAAAGAAAATGAAAAAAGAGACTTAGAAGAAAGGACACTTCAAAATATAAAAAGAAACCCCAAAGTACTTTACTCCTATGCAAAAAAGATGAATAAAAGGAGAATAGAAATAGGCCCTCTAAGAATTGAAGGACGGCTAACGAATGAAAAAAAGGAAATATGCAACATATTAGCAGAAAAATATAAGAGTGAGTTCACGCCAAGAATTGCGAATGAGAATAATGAAACAGAAATGAGAGAAGAAAATGTTGAATATCTAACGGATATAGATATTAATGAAGCAGATATTGTCACGGCTATAAACGAAATTAAAAATGGATCGGCTGCCGGACCCGATGGAGTTCCAGCGATTTTGTTAAAAAAAACTGCAAACACTATCGCGAAGCCGCTTGCAATACTGCTAAGACAGAGTGTAGATATGAGTGAGATATATGTTAAACATAAATTAGCTTATATAACCCCTATCTTCAAAAGTGGATCAAGACTAGAGGCAAGCAATTATAGACCTGTTAGTCTAACATCACATATTATGAAAGTGTATGAGAGGGTAATAAAAAAGAAAATAATGAACCATTTGGTCAAAAATAATTTGTTTAATATGGGTCAACACGGTTTCGTACCTAGAAAAAGTACACAGACCCAACTGATAGCACACTATGAAAACATATACAATAATATGATAAATGAAAAAGACACAGAAGTGATCTATCTAGATTTTGCAAAAGCCTTTGACAAGGTAGACCATAACATATTGGAGAAAAAAATGAGAAAGCATAATATTGTGGGAAAGATAGGAAAATGGGTAAAAGAATTCCTGCAAAACAGAAAACAGATAGTGGTTGCAAATGACGAGAAATCAGATGAAGCCCAGGTAATATCTGGTGTGCCACAAGGTACGGTATTAGCTGCACTGCTATTTGTTATTATGATCTCAGACATAGACTGTGATGTTGAAAACTCCGTAGTGAGAAGTTTCGCCGATGACACAAGAATAAGTAGAGAAATTACTTGTGATGAAGATAGGAACTCACTACAAAGAGATCTAAACAAAATATATGAATGGGCGGAGATAAATAGGATGGTATTTAACTCCGATAAATTCAAATCAATAAATTATGGAAACAGAGAAGGAATGGTGTATGCATACAAGGGACCTAATAATGAGACAATCACAAACAAGGAAGCAATTAAAGACCTTGGTGTAATTTTAAATAGGAATATGTTATGCAACGACTGTTGGCTAAATGTAAAGCAAAAATGGGAATGTTATTCAGACACTTTAAAACAAGAAAAGCTGAACACATGATTATGCTTTACAAAACTTATGTGCGTAGTACACTCGAGTACTGCAATGTGATATGGTACCCACACTACCAAAAGGATATTGCGCAAATAGAGAGTGTACAAAGGTCCTATACTGCTAGAATAGAAGAAGTTAAGGACCTTGACTACTGGGAAAGACTGCAATTTTTAAAACTATACAGTCTAGAAAGGAGAAGAGAACGCTACATGATAATACAAGCATGGAAGCAAATAGAAGGAATTGCTGAAAACATCATGGAGCTTAAAATATCAGAAAGAGCAAGCCGAGGTAGATTAATAGTGCCAAAAAGCATTCCAGGTAAACTGAGAAAGGCGCACAGGACATTAATCCACTACGCACCAGCATCGATAATGCAGCGACTATTTAATGTGCTGCCAGCTCATCTAAGAAACATATCAGGAGTGAGCGTAGATGTGTTTAAGAATAAGCTTGATAAATACCTAAGATGCATCCCAGACCATCCAAGACTGGAAGATGCAAAATACACCGGAAGATGCATTAGCAACTCTCTGGTGGATATACGAGGTGCCTCACACTGAGGGACCTGGGGGAACCCAAACAAAAAATAAGGCAATAAGGTAAGGCAGGGATATTACACATGACGTTTTGCTTTCAAATATTAATCTGCGGATAATACATTGGAATCGGATTCCCAAATTCCCACTGCTTTGGGAATTGCTCGTTCCCAGTTGGGAATTAATTATGATAAGTGCACACCTGCTCTGACTGGGATTCAAACTCAAGAAATATACAAGTTAATTTGTGTATATATATATATATATATATATAAATATATATATATATACATATATATATATATATATATATAGATAAATATATATATATATATATATGCATATATATATATATATATATATAGATAGATAGATAGATAGATAGATAGATATATATATATATATATATAATATACACACACACACACACACACATATATATATATATATATATACACAAATAAAGCCTTATCTAGTCTGTTGCATGACAAAGCCCTCAGAATTGTCCTTATTCAAGTCTGAGGTTTGGCCAGTTTTCACCACCACGTTGCCAGTGATGATTGGTGATGGTGGGAGATTATACTTCTGATCGCTCACAGCAAACCAAACTACTAGGGGTGGCCCTAACTAGTATAGCTTTGCTGATCATATAGATATGAAACCTTTTCTGCACGTCAGTTAACCCCACTCAGAAAGGGATATATATATGTGTGTGTATGCTCTCTCTCTCTCTCTCTCTCTCTCTCTCTCTCTCTCTCTCTCTTTCTCTCTCTCTCTCTCTCTCTCTCTCATAACTTAATCAAACATCCTAGAATCTTGCAAGATATAATTCCAACTCATTAGCGAGACACCATCTTGGGACAGTCAAATTGAATTGCAATCATTAAATAAATTACTCTCTCAGAATATTCAGCAGTTCAATGGAAATACGAATTCATTTCAAGTCTGCATTTTTACCCCAGAGTGTTTTGAATATTATCGAATTTGTCTGTATAAACAATGATATACACAAAAACCACTTTCCTCTTATTATGGGTAGAAGAGACTCTTTAGCTATGGCAAGCAGCTCTTCTAGGAGGACACTCCAAAATCGTACCCTTGTTCTCTAGTCTTGGGAAGTGCCGTAGCCTATGTACCATGGTCTTCCCTTTTCTTGGGTTAGAGTTCTCTTGCTTGAAATCAAACCATTGTTCTCTAGTCTTGGGTAGTACTATAGACTCTGTACCATGGTCTTCTACTTTCTTGGGTTAGAGTTCTCTTGCTTGAATCAAACTATTGTTTTCTAGTCTTGGGTAGTACCATATCCTCTGTACTATGGTCTTCCACTGTTCTTTTGCTCGAGGGTACACTCGAGCACACTATTCTATTTTATTTCTCTTCCTCTTATTTTGGTTAAAGTTAGTTTTTATAGTTTATATAGGAAATATTTAATTTAGTGTTGTTACGGCTCTTGAAATATTAAATTTTTCATTGTTTCCTTCCCTCACAGGGCTATTTTCCCTGTTGGATCCCCTTGGCTTATAGCATCCTGCTTTTCACACTAGGATTGTAGCTTAGCAAGTAATAATAATAATAATAATAATGATAATAATAATAATAATGATAATAATAATAATAATAATAATAATAATAATAATAATAATAATAATAAACTTGGTCCAAATATCTTTTTGTTGTACAGCTTCAAATAAGTTTCTTTAAGAGTTGATTGGCTATTTTTTTTTTTTTTATTTGTCTTGATTATTATTCTTTTATATTTCATCCCCTAGTTCATCGTTTCTTTTGCTCCTTGAGCTGTTAACATTATTTGGTGTTTTGGGCTAACACATATTTCTTTTGAATACAAGGTTATAGCTTGGCTTGTAAGAATTATGATGATGATGATAATATTAATTATCTCATCATCAGCCATAGCTAGTCCACTGCAGGACAAAGGCCTCAGATATGTTCTTCCACTCCCATCTACATATGGTCTTTCTAAGCCAGTCTGTAACCACAAATGGGAGAAATGGGAGAACGTAGAAGGGAAAGAGGAGATACGACGATGGATATTGAAAGATATTGAAAAATGGACCAGAGGCTCAGAAGGAAAAACTTTGCATCGCAGGAGATGATTAACTGGTTGTTGGTTCGATTTAAGATCAGATGTAGAAGGGCTGCAGGAGCGTGGATTTAAGAAAGACATGCTCGTATATGTGCATTCTTATGTGTGTGTGTGTGTGTGTTTGTCTCTTTTCGTTCGTGTTACTTCAACTCAGGCTAACGTCTTTGCCTGGTGCTAGCCAGACTGGGGTTTGAGTCCAGCTCAAACTTGTTAGTTCCTTTAGTGTCTTCAACGTCACCATTCTTGTGAGCTACGGATGGGGGCTTTGGGGGAGCCTGTAGGTATACCTGCTGAATCATCAGCAGCCATTGCCTCGCCCTCCCTGGTCCTAGCATGGGTGGAGAGGGTGCTTATGTACTGATTATTAGTATATATGGTCAGTCTCTTGGGCAATGTCCTGCTGAGATATTTTCACTGTCCCTTGCATCTACCATTCATGAGCAGCCTTTAAGTGGTTTGAAGTTCCAGCCTTTTGAAATCCTGCCAATATTCAACAGTAGAGTTCTCACCTTTTCTCTGCCCACCCATTTATATAAAACAACAACAACAATAACAACAACAACAACAACGACAACAAAAACAATTACAAACCGAGCAGCTTCTAATCCACTGCAGGATAAAGGCCTCCGACATGTTATTTTCCATGTTTGGGAGTTTGGCCAGTTTTCATCACGGCGTTTGTCAGTGCTGATTGGTGATGGTGTGATATTTTCATCTGATCCCTCACAACAAATAGACCAAGTATGGGGAGCCCTGACTAATACAGCTTTGTTGATTATGGCAATTCACAAACCCTTTCTCCACGTCAAGGTGTCCTCACTCAGAAAGTGATATATATATATATATATATATATATATATATGAAATACACAACTCACCAACCTTCTTTTTACATCTGGTGGTAGCACTGACTGAAGTACTTTTTTATTTAAAGATTTTAATTTTATAGATTTTCGTTAAATTACAGACTAAAGAAATTATATATTTCATATATACTGTGTAGTTTTATTATTGAAGACAAAATTGTAGTTTCTTCTTACAAAAATCTCGAGCCGTGAAGAATAAAGAATGAATTATTCATAAGTACCTATCTAATATTATTGATTTGATTATAAGTCTATATTTTAACTTTCTTTAACATTCCAAATCTAAATAAATACTTGGATTATTTAGAATTTTTTACAACGAATATGAATTTCAAATGTTTCTAAATATAATAGGTTATTTAATAATTTTGAAGAAATGTTGTTAGTTTGTAGATATATATATATATATATATATATATATATATATATATGTGTGTGTGTGTGCGCGTGTGTGTGTGTGTGGGCGTATGTGTGCGTTTTCTGTTACGTATATGTGAATATCCACGTATCGTTTCCATAAATGTGGAGTATTTAAAGACACTAATACGAAATAAGTTGTGTTTTCCATGTCGAATCCCAGATGGAAAATGATTCAAGCTAAGTACACAAAATTATTTAGGGGAAGAATGTGGACTTTCGTGTTTATATCCTTCGTAATAAGACTATTACGAAGTCAATGATATTTCTTGAGCATGTGATAGGATATTCAGTTCGTGGCAAGATGAAAGTATTTGAGGAAATGGGAATAATTTATATTAGAATGTAAATAATCACTAGAGTTTCTTCATAAGCAATGAACAATGACTATATTTTGCAAGTATTATATTTACAGAATTATCATTATAATTATCTTTCAGGGATTTAAAAGTCAATTCATATCCAGTCAAATAACATTACCAGCCATTGTATGTTTACTAAATTCCTACTTTTGTCGACCTAGTAAACATTATCAACTTTATCATTGTGTTTTATCACATTAGGAACATAATAAATCAGAGTCATTGATCAATTGTTATTGTTTGAATTTGTTTGCAGTTGTCTTGTCCTCCCTGATATCTTATGATAATTCCTTCATGTTAAATAAATGTCTGATACTTGCATGGCTTATTTGCTGGATGGCATTTGCAATTTTGTATAGATTATGCTGCTCTCTTCGCGTATTACATTACTACATTGATACACGCAGTTTGTTCAATATATATATATATATATATATATGCATATATATATATATATGCATATATATATATATATATATATATTTATATATATATATATATATATTATGCATATATATATATATATATATATAGATAGATATAAAACAAGAAAAAATGTAGCCTTTTCTAGGCCACTGCAGGACAAAGACCTTAGATATGTCTTTAATCATGTCTGGGATTTGGCCAATTTTTCATCACCACGCTGGTCAGTGCAGATTAGTGATGGTGGGAGACTTTTCTGATCGCTTCTAGCAAACCAACCTAGAATGAGTGTCCCTGACTAATACAAATTTGCTTATCATGGTTATGTAAAAAGAATAGAAACCCATTGGTGCTTTAGAATCAAAAGTAAAACATTACAAAAAATCACTAGTATCAATTTTATGAGAGTTAGAAGCCAGGTTAATATACAATTTAGTTAGGGAGAACGCCGGCTAAACGAAAACAGTCAAAATAGTATGATTATTCTGAATTATCAAATTATTCAATTATTAAATCAAAATAATGGTAAAATAAGGTTTTATATTTCTCACGGTGATCTCTTGTATTGTGAAATTATTTATTTTTAATTTATTCTATTATTCCGAGAATTGATTTATCTCTGCTTGACTATATGATTGTTTTTCTAAACATCATTTTCATCGCTTGAGATGATCATGTAAACAGTAAATATAACTCGAAGATAGTTTGATATTTTAATTCAAAGCAACTTTGGTTTGGATTTTGAATAGCTTTGTTTAAATTAACATTTTTTCATCGCTTTTTATTATTCATATGTTACGCTTTGCAGAATTCTTGATGAGCCTCTGTGTCGATCTCTCTTTTAGTATGTGTGTTTTTATATATATATATATATATATATATATATAATCTCTCTTTTAGTATGTGTGTTTATATATATATATATATATATATATATATTGACATTGTGTTGAGGATTATGTATGCATATGCCTGTTTATGTATTTGTTAATATTTAGTGCACTAGATATATGTATGCAGTTTTTTTTATGCATTTCTGCATAAATATGTGCTTGTTAATCCTTATTTCACTAATATTTAATATGAAAAGATAATCAACTTGCACAGTATATCATACAGAAGGACTTGTACAATCACTTGCATCAAAACCGCAAATTTGGTAATATAATATTACAATAAACAAACAAATCCCAAACATTCCTCGTAACATCAAACGAATGAGACGTCACTGGAATTGCACAATAACACCCCGGTTTACGACAGTTCTGCTCTGATATCAGTCCCCCCCCCCCCACCCCACACACACACACACACACACACTCAGGGCTGTCTGTCGACTCCGGCTATATGCGTCCTAAGAGCCTCCTCTTGCTTGCATCTTTAGAAGGAGTTTAAGACCGACTGCATGCTGCTTTCATAGGTGCATTAACTCAGGTAGGCGACTTATTATGCGCATTATCTCTGCCGTGTCTTTGGCACTGCAGTGCAAATTATTCACTCCCTCTCTCCTTGCAATGCCTGGAAGGTGATTGGCGGGTGCACTAGGATATGGAGTAAGAGGTACTGCATCCGTAGAACGAATGCTGGAATGCGTCTTTAGCAAGGGAGAGGTTGCAGGATTTTCTCCCAAAGAAAGTGTGTTTTGTGATCCTGCATCTAGAAAAGCTAGTCTTGTTTGTATCCGTCCAAGGAAAGAGTGAAATCTTTTGATAGTCAATCAAAAAGGAAGTGGTTGCTGTGAGTTGCCCTTCAAAAAAGATTGAGGATGTTTGAACCTACACAAAGAAATGCATTGAATGAAAATCACCCTCATGTAAAGACATAAAGAGCTGGAAAAGAATCAAATCAAGAATGGAATTGTTACTGCACTGCCGAAAAAAATATATATAATGTATTCAAATAAAAAAATTTCTGGGTTTGGATACCTTAAGTTGGTGGAAGAATTTGTGTATCGCCATAATCAACAGACCTGTACTAGTCTTGGCTACCCATACCGGGTTGAATGATCATACTAAAATCTCCCACTATCTCCAATGCACACTGGCCAGCGTGATGAGGAAAACTGATCAAACCCCAGATACGAATAAGGAC
>NC_090749.1:37203141-37205641 GCF_036898095.1 Palaemon carinicauda | reverse complement strand
TGATTTTGTTATTATTATTATTATTATTATTATTATTATTATTATTATTATTATTATTATTATTATTATTATTATTATTATTATTATTATTATCTTAAAAACCAATGAAAAGATACTATAACATCACTAAAGGACTATCACATTCATACCCATAAATTCAGAATTATTTTTGATTGCAAATAAACAGTTGGATAAGACGGCCGGATGGGGGTGGGGATGGGGTGGAGGGGAGCGGGGTGAGGGATGGCAGGATAGAATGAAGGAGATCATAATTGCCTGCATATTCGACTTTATGATTTTTTCACGAGCCGCATAAAAGTTTAATCACCAAGCGTGAAATTGTATTAAAATGTATAAACTTTGAATCATCCAATAATGCGTTAAGATTTAGGGATTTTTATTTTTCGAACGAATATTGACATCTTTCAGAGCATATGATTTGTGAATTTCTGTTATGTATTCATTTTCCAGGTTTTTTTTAGAACTTTTTAGCTATTAATGATGCGAATGATATTTTTTTTTTAATGATAAATATATCTGATTATTTTTGTTTAACATACTTATAAAAGTATTAGAAGTGAGAAATGTGGAGTGGACTATTATTATCACTACTATTACTAGCTGAGCTACAACCCTAGATGGAAAAGCAGGAGGCTGTAAGCCCATCAGCTCCATCAGGGAAAATAGCACGGCGAGGAAAGGAAACAAGGAAATAAATAAAATGCAAGAGACGTAATGAATAATTATTATAAAATATTTCAAGGTCAGTAACAACGTTAAAATACATCTGTTATATGTAAACTATGAAGAGAGACTTATGTCAGCCTGTTCAACATACAGACATTCGCTGCCTGTTTGAACTTCTGAAGTTCCAACTTTTTATCTGCCTGATTAGGAAGATTCCTCCACAATCTGGTCAGAGCTGGAATAAAACTTCTTGAATACTGTGTAGTATTGAGCCTCCTGATGGAGAAGGAAAGACTTGTAGAAATGATAAGTTTAGACTCTTTAAAAAGGCTGGTCAGTATATATAGAGGTGGTTTGGTCCTGTGGAATAGATCGAATAGAATAAGCCAGTTGAAAGGAGTCTATAATACAGAGGGGCTACTTATGAGGTATATGGGAAAAAAAAATCTAAGAAACCGCTGGAAGAAATCTGTTGCAAAGACCTGATCCTCATATCCTATGAACACAAGAGTGCGAGCTAGTGTTATATGTTTAACTAAGTATACATTTGCAATTGAAGTATTAAATGTCAGTATCTGGTTTCGTTTTGCTTCGTAGTCATCCATTATTGTAGAAAACTGCTTAATGGCTGTGAAATTTTGATTCCAGTTAAATTGAGGGACTATGATAACAATATCACTATTTTTCATGTTGGACCCTTTGGGTTTATAGCATCCTGCTTTTCCAACTAAGGTTGTACCTTAGCAAGTAATAATAATAATAATAATAATAATAATAATAATAATAATAATAATAATAATAATAATAATAATAATAATAATAATAATAATAATAATAATAATTTGTTGGTCTGTTAGTTGCATTACTTGTACTTTAAAATATTTGGCTGTGATTCTAATCAACATCTCAATTCTGGATCAACATTGCACTTTTCAACATATACTGTCAACATATTAAATAGGTCATGCTTAGCCTGTAGGCTTATGTAAATATTTGAGTGTAAATGCTTTTACGCCTAATATATAAAAAGGGAGACTAAGGACTCCCCTTTTCATATATTGGGAGTAAAAACAATTACACTCAAATATTCACATAAATCTACAGGCTAAGCATGACCTATTTAATATGTTGACAGTATATGTTGAAAAGTGCAATGTTGATCCAGAATCGAGATGTTGATCAGAATTACAGCCAAATATTTTAAAGTACAAATAATTCAACTAACAGACCAACAAATTATTATTATTATTATTATTATTATTATTATTATTATTATTACTTACTAAGGTACAACCTTAGTTTGAAAAGCCGGATGCTATAAGCCCAAAGGGTCCAACATGTAAAATAGATAAGTGAGGAAAGAATTTAAGTAAATAAACTACAAGAGAAGTAATGAATAATATAAACTATCTTGAGAACAGTAACAACATTAAAACAGATCTTTCATATATAGAATATAAAAACGTTAAAAAAGCAAGAGGAAGAGAAATAAGATAGAAAAGCGTGCCCAAGTGTACCCTCAAGCAAGAAAACTCCACCCCAAGACAGCGGAAGACCATGGTACAGATGTTTATCCAAGACTAGAGAACATTAGTTTGATTTTGGAGTGTCCTTCTCCCAGAAGAGCTACTTACCATAGCTAGAGAGTCTCTTCTACACTTACCAAGAGGAAAGTGGCTACTGAACAGTTATAGTGCAGTGGCTGAACTCTGGAGCCAAGAAGAATTGTTTGGTAATCTCAGTGTTGTCAAGTGTATGAGGACAGAATAGAACGTGGAAAGAATAGGGCAAACTATTGAGTGTATGGGTAGGC
>NC_090749.1:37180641-37200641 GCF_036898095.1 Palaemon carinicauda | reverse complement strand
TGTATTTATTAGGTAGTTCACCAACTTTCTAAGTGAGGATACCGTAACGTGGTAAAAAGGTTTGCGTATTGCCATGACCATCAAAGTTGTGCTAGTCAAGACCACCCATAGTAGGTTGGTTTGCTGTGAGCGATCAGACTAAAATCTTCCATCATCACTAATCCGTACTGGAGAGCACGATGATGAAAGTGTCCAAACCCTAGGCATGACTAAGGACATGTGTGAGGCCTTTGTTCTGCATTGGACTAGAAACTTCAGCATTTGTTGGTGTCACAATAATGTAGGGAATCATTTTGAAGTGTTTTTTGTTATAAACCTGTTCAGGGATATTATACTTCTTTCTCTACTCAATATAACTCTTTTTTTTTTCTTTTTTTTTTTAATTATAATTGGTTTAGATAAGCTACGTTTAGCTAGGACTACCCTTCCTGTCATCTTGATCAAGAAAAATTAATTTTGATTGGAATGATGTGTGGAAATTCTAAACTTTGTTTTTTTTGGTGAGTGTGTGTCAGAGGTTGAAGAGACACTATTCATTAGAATATTTTTTTTTTTTTGATTATCATAAAACTGTCTAATTTAGTAAATATATCTTCATAATCTTATTTGAACTAAAATAGGGATTCTAGGCTCTCTCTCTCTCTCTCTCTCTCTCTCTCTCTCTCTCTCTCTCTCTCTCTCAATTATGCAACTGTTCAAAAGCAGAGAAACCAGTTTTTTATGTAAATTCCAGGGAGAATATATCAGGTAATTTTTCCTCGCTGACATGAAAAGTCTTTTATTTTTTAATCCATTTTTCAGACATTGATATATCTTGTTTATAAACGAGCAGTGGAGAAGTGAGGTAATTAGGTTGTCTCTATGAGATCTAATTAAATGGGTTTTTATTCAATTATACTTTTCGATTTGAATTTATGAATTTGATGGAAACATTGTTGAAATGGGTTTTAAATTATTATTGTTATTATTTTTATTATCATTATTATTATTATTATTATTATTATTATTATTATTATTATTTTTGTTGTTGTTGTTGTTGTAGTTGTAGTTGTTTCTATTATTATTATTATTATTATTATTATTATTATTATTATTATTAATGCTGCTGTTGTTGTTGTTGTTGTTGTTGCTATTATTATTATTATTATTATTATTATTATTTTTATCAGTATAGTTGTTGCTGTAGCTATTATTATTATAGTTGTTGTTGTTGTTGTGGTTGTAGTTGTTGCTATTATTATTATTATTATTATTATTATTATTATTATTATTATTATTATTATAGCATACACTGGAAGTATTTAATTACATTTCGAACTATTTTTTCCAGTTATTGTCACTCTAATTATAAATTTACATTTTTGGAAGAATTGAAATATGAATATATTAATTTGAGGCTAAAATGAATAAGTTTTAATTTTATAATTACCACCTCCATCACTACTACTATTACTTTTGCTATTTTAATTACTATTAAAAGTAATAATAACAGAGCTAATGAAATTAAAAAGTAATCCATTATTAGAATATAAAATTGCTCATTATTCATCATTAACTTTTCAGGATACACACTTGCATCCATTGCTTCGTCACATTCATATATTCCAAAAGGAAAAGTGCAGACGAAAATATCCCTTAATTTGAATTAACATAGAGGAGTTAATTATGCTTCTTTTCCTCTATCCATTTATAATCAAAATTTATGATGCAACTTTTTGGGAAAGAATAAATTTTGCCTTTTTCCCAACAGCCCAGAAAAAATGATATAATGTATTCCCCTCCGAAGTGCGAGAAAAAAGATGTAGTTTAGCCGGACGTTAACACTTGTTTAATTATATGTTGTTGTGTGTGTGTGTGTGTGAGAGAGAGAGAGAGAGAGAGAGAGAGAGAGAGAGAGAGAGAGAGAGAGAGAGAGAGATTAACTACACATATACGAGTATATACACAACAACAGAAAATGCAACCACTTCTAATTCACTGCAGGACAAAAGCCTCAGACATGTCCGTATGCATGTCTGGGGTCTGTCCAGTTTTCATCACCACGCTGTGGTGGCCAGTACTGATTGGTGATGATGGGAGATTTTTGTCTGATCGCTCACAGGTAACCTACCTACTATGGGTTGCCCTGACTAACACACCTTTGTTGATAAGGGCGATACACAAATCCTTTTACCATGTCAAAGTATCCCAACTCAGAAAGGAAGTATGCGTATATAAATATATATATATATATATATATATATATATATATATATATATATATATATATATATATATATATAATTATATATATATATATATATATATATATATATATATATATATATATATATATATATATACATAAATATATATATATATATATATATATATATATATATATATATATATATATATATATATATATATATACATAAATATATATATATATATATATATATATATATATATATATATATATATATATATATATATATATATATATATATATACACATATACATATATAACGTGTGTGTATATAGCAGTTTAATATTAATTAGTATACCAGAAAATGTTTTTTGGAGGAGTTTGATTCAGAAACGAAGGCAAGTGACAGTGTGATTGATTGGGGGAAATCAAGGAAGTTTGTCATAAATCAGTTTTGTAAGAAACCAAGTGTACAAAAATACTAAGTTACAATGGAAAGACAGGTAATGGGGAAGTTATTTAGAATATGTACATTTACGATAAGTTTTTAGAACAATTGAAAGGGTTTATGATGGAAGTGAGGAGAGGGTTAGAGTATATAACCAGGGGATTGATTGGTTTGTTATGAAAATCGTTCTAAGGCATATGTCTATTATGTCTTTGTGGCTGTTCAACATGTTTGTAGATTGGGTGATTTGAAAGGTTAAAAAAAAGACTTTGATTGTAAGCATGAAGCTATGAATAGAATGTGGCTAAGGTTTACATATATATTACTCTACATATTGTGGACAGAAAAAAAATTTCTAAAAAGGTGTGAAAATAACTTCTAAGGTATGAGAATGTTTGAAAAATGTATGTGAACAAAACTACGGTAAATGGAACAAATGAATAGGATGAAGATAAACTAAAGAATATTAGAGTAAATATAGGGAGATGATGGTGAAATAAGAGAGAAGGGGAGTCAAAGGGTAGAAGAAAACAATGGAAATATATTCGTTTGACAGAAAATTCTTTGAAGCTATTCATATGAAATTTAGAGTTTAGTAAAAGATTTAAAAAAAAGTAAATCAGACAATGGCTACGTTAAGTAAATTTTGGAAATCAAATCGCCTGAAATTACACATAAAAATTAGACTATATATCAGTTTAGTGAGATCGGTGTTACCCTATGGACATGAGTCATGGTATGACAATGAAACAGTCTACAATAAATTTAGTAGATTTGAGAATAAAGCCCTCAGAAGGATATTGGGGATGAATATCAGGACAGGATTAGAAATGAAACTAGAAGAGAGAATACTCGAATGCCATATGTGGACGAGATCTTGATGAGGGGTAGATGGAGATGGTATGGGCATGCTCTTCGCATCTCCAAGAGAGATTAGTTCACCAAACGTTCAGCTGCGCTCCAAAAGGCACTAGAAGAATTGGAAGACTCAGGCCTACGTGGTTCTCTGAAACGTAAAGTAGGAGATGATAAATGGAGAAGTATTGAATTAAAAACTCAATATAAAGACGACTGGCGAAATTCAACCGAGGCCCTTTTCGTCATTAGGCGTAGGTGGAGATGATGATGATGATTGATATGAAATATGGTAGAAGGTTCATCATGGGGGAACGATGAATCAGAATGGGCAGCAAAATATTATTTGAAAAATTGTATGATCCGGAGGTGTTAGAAGGTATTAGAAGAGAAAACCTCGACTGCGGTTAATTGTTGATCATAATGATATATTGGATAGGAGAGGTAACGATACCCAGATACCACATGAGGTTGTGTAAGAGGTTGAAGGACAATGTAGATATATGAAGCCACTAATGATATGGAGGTTTTATTGCTTAACGGTTCATCCATAATTCAGCAATTAAAGAATTAAAGTGACTCTGACTTGTGGTGTTCTTCCATGGAGCTAAACTTTAGTTGAAAATAACGGCTGGTGAGGATGATGATGATGATGATGATATATATATATATATATATATATATATATATATATATATATATATATATATATATATATATATATATATATATATATATATATATATGTTTAGATCGATAGATAGATAGACATCCATACATAAACATATGTTGAGATACTACCGCTAGAGAATTATGGGGTCTTTTGACTAGCCACACATTATTACAATGGATCTTTTTCACTGGTTACGGTTCATTTTCCCTTGCCTTCACATACTGAAGAATAGTCTGACTTAATCCTTCTCACAGATTCACGAATGAATAAATAAAATTAGGTCATTATATTACCTCCTTGGTGGAAGTAAGATAAATCAGGATCTTAGGAATTGGTACATGAAATATTCGAAAATTACCAATATTTATCAGATACTCCTAACGTGAAAATATAAAAAGTTTAGTTAATTATAAAATACAAAAGACCTGGCCATGATTACCAACACCTGTCAATCATCCCATCCGAAGTTCATAACCAGTCTTTCAATGGAAGGTTCCTATCGCCTTTCAATATTTGCGTATCCTTTGTACCGAGGAAGTAATAAACGTCATGGAAATTGGTTCAAGTGTTTTATACGTTTTTTTTAGGGGGATGAATATTGATTATGTATATCAAAGAACAGTTCTAAAGACTTCGGGCACTTAAACTCTCTAGAATATATATATATATATATATATATATATATATATATATATATATATATATATATATATATATATATATATATTACATATTTCATCTTGGCAGGGATTCCTCAGCATAGTGTGATGTGTTTGTGTATCGCCTTGATCAGCAAGGTTATACTACTTAGGGCCATCCATACTAGGTTGGTTTGTTTTGAGCAATCAGACTAATGTCTCCCTCCATCACCATTCTTCAGTGCCCAGCCAGGTGATGAAAATCGGCCAAACGCCAGACATTAGTAAAGGCATATCTGATGTCTTTGTTCAGCAGTGGACTAGAAACGGCTGCAATTGTTGTTGTTGTTGTTGTTATCTGAGAATTAGAAAAGAACGTGCTTATTGTAGAACACATTACACAAACTAAAGAATAAATGCTATTTTCACGATATATATATATATATATATATATATATATATATATATATATATATATATATATATATATATATATATATATATATATATATATATATATAAAGCGTTTATACAACAATATATTTTAGGGACGGGGTTGTAATGGCCGATGTGGTAACGTCCCTGACTGGTAATTGTTAGACGGGTGTTCGAGTCCTGCTCAAACTCGGTAGTTCCTTTGGTCACTGCAACCTAGGCCACTGATCATTTATATATATGGTCAGACTCAAGAGCATTGTCACTTTCCCTTGCCTCTACTATTCATGAGCAGCCTTTAAACCTTCAAAGAGAGACATGTATGAAAAATTTTTAAAAAATAGCAGAGCAAATATTTTCACTAGGGTTTGAAGACCGTCTATAAGAAGGATTCTACCTTCTTAGTCATCAGCCACCATTGCCTGTCCTTCCCTGGTCCTAGCTTGGGTGGATAGGGGACTTGTGCTCTGATGATATATGTACAGTATATAGTCAGTCTTTAGGACACTGTCCCTTTCCTCTGCCATTCATGAGTAACCTATAAGCCTTTCCTTATAGCGATAAAGAGTATAGTATAATAATAATGAATAAATGGATTACAGTTCTCCAGCTTGAGGATACACTCAGGCACAATTCTTTTCATTTCTCTTCCTCTTTTTTTTTGTTAACTTTTATAGTTTATGTATGAAAGATTTGTTTTAATGTTGCCACTATTCATAAAATATTTTATTTTAATTGTTCATTACTTTTCTTGTAGTTTATTTATATCCCAAGCTTTCCTCTCTGAGCTATTTTCCGTGTTGGAGCCCTTGGTCTAATAGCGTCTTGCTTTTCCAAGTAGGGCTGTAGCTTAGTACATAATAATAATAATAATAATAATAATAATAATAATAATGATAATCATCATCATCATCATCATTATAATGAATAGAAGAAATATATTCAGAAGAACTTACTTTACAAGCTATTATAATTTAGAACCTAATGTATGTCTGAAGAATAAGAACTCGTTATAAAATCCCTACATTTACTGCATGTGACATGGATGAGACATGGACCTATGAATAAGAAACATGTGTATATATAAAAGGGGATAAACCATGTGTCTGGTTCTTAAAAGTTTAGTCTCATGACCATATGTGTAAAGGCTGGTTTACACGGTCAAACGGTTCGTCGAACGCAGTTCGATAGACAAGTATTGGAAGTGATGTTCGAACGTGTGAAAGTGGTATTAGGTTGTCGAACATTTTTATCGAACGGTCTGAAGAAAGTCTGTTCTCGTCTGACTTTTGTGGTCGGGGCTTCGTTGTCTATAAACCTTAAGTATTTGTGATTGACTCCACCTCTTCGAACCGTTTTAAAATTAGGTTTGACAACCAGGTTCGACCGTGTAAACCCCGCTTTAGAAATTATGTTTGTCTTAGGACAAAGATTCAGAAAGTTAACTTAATCGTGTGAGCGTGAGACTTGGTGAATGAGGGAGATAGTCAGAGAGAAAGGAGAAGAAGATAGAGATTTATTCGTTATGCAGATGCGCTTCGAAGAGCCACGATCTTTTGGACTTGCTATAGTTTCATTGCTGTGTGTTGCAGTCTGTTGCATGCAGTTGATAAGACCATTTGCAAGAATTACGTCCCTTTCGCTCAGTTTAGAGCGAGGAGAAAGACCGGCTCGGGAAATGGATAAGTTCAGGGAATGGATAGGCCTTTGTTTGGGATTCTGGGTACGATCCCATTGGGACAAGGGCTCAAAATAGATTGGGTGTCGATGAACAAAAGGAACCGAAATCATCTTATCTTGAAAAAGGGAAACAAGATTTTTTCATTCCAGTGAAAAGATCATTTAATTTGCAAAGGAAATGCGGCATTGTTACTCGCCT
The DNA here is from genome assembly GCF_036898095.1 of Palaemon carinicauda. NCBI lineage: Eukaryota > Metazoa > Arthropoda > Malacostraca > Decapoda > Palaemonidae > Palaemon > Palaemon carinicauda. The sequence goes on along the minus strand of NC_090749.1, from coordinate 37,193,524 downwards.
TCCTTCCCCAGAATCCCCCCCTACCCACCCCATGGAAAAAAATGTTGCCAAACACGACCGCCCAATATCAATCAAATCAAACGAAAACGTTCCTCTGTGATTTCCGTTATGACTTTGATTAAAAATTGATTCTTTCTCAACTATAGTCCATTTCTTTTAGCGAGTCATATTTGCATTGACTCGCAGCGGTGGCCATTTAGCTCGGAAAAGTTTCCTGATCGCTGATTGGTTGGACAAGATAATTCTAACCAATCAGCGATCAGGAAACTTTTCCGAGCTAAAAGGGCACCGTTGCGAGTCGGTGCAAATATGACTCGCTAAAAGAAATGGACTATAATGAAGCTATGATTTCATTTAGTCTATCTAGTTCTTCTGTGGTGGCCATTTGTTCGACTCCGAGCACCACGGATACAAACATCTATCCATTTTATAGCACTTTACGCGGGTATTATCCTCCCACCTTTTGACATCCATTTGTTTACATCTGTTACACGAACGCCCCTCGGCGGGGAAAGCTTGAACCACCATCTGGTAATGTTTCTCATCACATCTGCTGTATTTACTGTCTCGTTTTCGCATTCAGTGTTCACAGTTTACATCTCATTGGGCCAACTTCTTTCACAAGCAATGTATTTTGGTGCATTGGCGAAGAAAGTTATGATGGAAGTTGTTGGGCTATATATTTTCCCCCTCATCGTTGAACGTAAAAGATACGGTTGATGAAGTTTGGGTAGTGTTTGTTGTTGTTTACAAAATAGAGATTATTATTAGAAAGGAATGTTACGGTTGTTATTGTGGCTAATATTATTTCATTGTTTGTTATTCATTACGACTAATATCAGTGAATTTTATAACAGATGTAGCAGTAATTACAGTGTTATAGATTTAGTGGCAGGTATAATAATACGATAGAGAGTAAAAGATGTGATATTGAAAGTATGTTTAGGAATAGAAGGATGGATGTATTGGCCTTGTGTGAGACGAAGATAAAAGGAAAGGGTGAAGTGATGTTTAGTGAAATGTCTGGTAGAGTGCCTGGGATTGAAAGGGAAAGAGCGGGAGAGGGTGTGGCTTTATTGCTAAGTGAATGGATGACAGGTAAAGTAGTGGAATGGAAGGAGATATCATCTAGGTTAATGTGGGTAAGGGTTAGGTTGGGTAGGGAATGTTGGACGTTTGTCAGTGCGTCTGGGCCAGGTAGTGAGAAAAGTGAAGAAGAGCGGAATGAGTTCTGGAATGATTTAACTAGGTGTGTAGAAGGACTGGGTAGAAGGAATTATGTAGTTGTTATGGGTGACTTAAATGCTAGAGTGGGCGCTGGAGAGGTAGAAGGTGTCATTGGTAAGTATGGCGTACCAGGTGAAAATGAGAGTGGTGAGAGACTGATAGGTATGTGTGTTGAGCCAGAGATGGTGATAAGTAATAGCTTTTTTAAAAAGAAAGATAAAAATAAGTATACATGGGTAAGAGTGGCAAATGGAAGAGTAGTAGAAAGGGCATTAATGGATTATGTGTTGATAACTAAAAGAATGTTTGGAAGATTGAAAGACGTGCACGTGTTTAGGGGTATGGCTAACGGTATGTCTGATCATTTTTTTGGTGGAAGGAAAATTAGTTGTAGCAAAAGAGTGGGGGAATAGAGTAGGTGATGTAAAAGGGAGCTACTGATGGTTGAAGAGCTAATAAAACCAGGGTAAAAAGTAAATATCAGGAAAGGTTGAAAATGACATATGAAGAAGTGAAAGTGAGAGAAACTGGCAATTTAGAGGAGGAGTGGAAGTTAGTAAAAGAAAATTTTATAGGGATTGCAAGTGATGTGTGTGGCAAGAAGGTTGTTGGAGGCAGCATGAGGAAGGGCAGTGAATGGTGGAATGAAGGAGTGAAGGTAAAAGTGGAAGAGAAAAAGAGAACTTTTGAAGAATGGCTGCAGAGTAATACTATAGACAAGTATGAAAAATATAAAGAGAAAAATGTGGAAGTAAAGCGCAAGGTACGTGAGGCAAAGAGGGCAGCTGACCTGAGGTGGGGTCAAGGATTGGGTCATTCATATGAAGAGAATAAGAAGAAGTTTTGGAAAGAAGTGAAGAGAGTAAGGAAGGCTGGCTCAAGAATTGAAGAGACAGTGCAAGAGGGAAATGGAAGGTTGTTAAAAGGAGAGGAGGCAAAGAAAAGGTGGGCGGAATATTTTGAAAGTTTACTGAATGTTGAGGATAATAGGGTGGCAGATATAATTGCTGTTCCAGGTGTTGAGGTGCCAGTGATGGGAGATGAGAATGAGAGAGATTTACAATAGATGAAGTGAGGAGAGCACTAGATGAAACGAGAGTAGGAAAAGCGTCTGGTATGGATGGTGTGAGAGCTGAGATGTTGAAGGGAGGGGGTTGTGACTGTACTTGAATGGTTGGTGAGATTGTTTAATATGTGGTTTGTGTTGTCAATGGTACTAGTAGATTGGGTTTGTGCATGTATTGTACCACTATATAAGGGTAAGGGAGATGTGCATGAGTGTTGTAATTCAAGAGGTATTAATTTGTTAAGCGTAGTTGGAAAAGTGTATGGTAGAGTAATGATTAATAGGATCAGGGATAAAACAGAGAATGCTATCTTAGAAGTACAGGGTAGTTTTAGAAGAGGTAGGGGTTGTATGAATCAGATTTTTACAGTAAGGCAGATATGTGGGAAATATTTAGCAAAAGGTAAGGAGGTGTATGTTGAGCTTATGGATCTGGAGAAAGCATATGATAGAGTTGATAGGGAAGCAATGTGGAATGTGATGAGGTTATATGGAGTTGGTGGAAGGTTGTTGCAAGCAGTGAAAAGTTTCTACAAAGGTAGTAAAGCATGTGTTAGGATAGGAAATGAAGTGAGTGATTGGTTTCCAGTGAGAGTGGGTCTGAGACAGGGATGTGTGATGTCGCCGTGGTTGTTTAACTTGTATGTTAATGGAGTGGTGAGAGAGATGAATGCTCGAGTGTTTGGACGAGGATTAAAACTGGTAGACGATAATGACCATGAATGGGAGGTAAATCAGTTGTTGTTTGCGGATGATACTGTACTGGTTGCAAACACAGAAGAGAAGCATGGCCGATTAGTGACAGAATTTGGAAGAGTGTGTGAGAGAAGGAACTTGAGAGTTAATGTGGGTAAGAGTGAGGTTATGAGATGTACGAGAAGGGAAGGTGGTGGAAGGTTGAATGTCATGTTGAATGGAGAGTTACTTGAGGAGGTGGATCAGTTTAAGTACTTGGGGTCTGTTGTTGCAGCAAATGGTGGAGTGGAAGCAGATGTACGTCAGAGAGTGAATGAAGGTTGCAAATTGTTGGGAGCAGTTAAGGGAATAGTAAAAAATAGAGGGTTGGGCATGAATGCAAAGAGAGTTCTATATGAGAAAGTGATTGTACCAACTGTGATGTATGGATCGGAGTTGTGTGGAATGAAAGTGATCGAGAGACAGAAATTGAATGTGTTTGAGATGAAGTGTCTAAGGAGTATGGCTGGTGTATCTCGAGTAGATAGGGTTAGGAACGAAGTGGTGAGAGTGAGAACGTGTGTAAGAAATGAGTTAGCAGCTAGAGTGGTTATGAAAACTGGTCAAATCTAGAAATCAATTGATATGCCTGAGGCCTTTGTCCTGCAGCGTACTTGAAAATGATGACTTTGTTGTTGTTGTTTGTTGAAATATATGATGTTCTGTTTTCCTCAAGGTAGATCTGAGGTTTATGAATGCCTTGACGGACATCTAGCTAAACTTTGTACTTATTGCAAATTATGGGACTGAAGTTAAACTCTATTAAATCTCAAAGTCTTAGGGTTAACACACTGGATCTTTTCATTGTTAATGTAGCTTTAACTGCAAACAGTTCATTGAAAAATATGGGTGTTATTCATGATAAAGAGTTATTTATTAGAAATATAATCGTTGGGTGTCGTCTTCAATTTAAAAACATATGGTTTATTTAGAAAATATTTAAAGATTTATGGATATCATTCCGTACCTGTGGATTCGTCTTTTTATTTAATTAATCTCATCTTAAGTTTTTGGAAAAGATTTTGAGGTCTTTAATTCCTTACATATCCCTCTAGCACCATCGTTCATTTCGCTTTTGCAAGCTGTATAAGATTTTGACAAGAATAAAAACCAATCAGAATTCTTCCATTCCTACTTTCAAGGTTCACATAATTACCGGAAGGACAAAAATCCAAACTAGATATTGGACCTTAACTCTGAACTGAGGGACATAATTAAGAAAGGAATAAACTTAATTTCCACCGCAAATGTCGGGAATAGAAGGAAAAAAAGAAATCTTTCCTTCTTTTTTCCCAACGTCAACTGGCATTCCTCCAAGCAGAATGTAATCAGGCAATTTCACCCATCACATCTCTAAGAGGTGACCGATTACCCTTTTTTTTCCATAAAATCAAAGGACTAATCAGTCTTGTTCTCAAAGATTAATCTTTTACCTGAGAAACACCTGATGCAAGAGCTGAGCTTTAGGTAAATCCACTTAGCTTGAAAGACGATAAAAATAACGTATACTGCTGCTTCAAAGAGAATTTTATCCTCTTATCATTAACAGTTGACCAGTTGGTGAGGTTTTAGTCAATTTTCTTGCCTTAACTGGTGTGTTATGTGTTATGTGTTATTTTTGTAATATTCTTGCTTTCGCTAATGTGTCATGGATTATTATAGTTATTTTATTCCCCCTAAGTAATGTGTTATGTATTGTTTCAGTAATTCTCTTCCCCTAACTGATGTGTTATGTGTCATTTTAGTAATTTTCTTGCCCCAACTGATATATTTTGTTTATTTTAGTCAAATTCTTGCCCTAACTGATGTGTTATTTGTTCTTTTAGTCATTATCTTCCCCAAATTGATGTGTTGTGTTCTTTTAGTAATTTTCTTGCCATAACTGATGTGTTATATGTTCGTTTAGCCATATTTTGCCTAACTGATGTGTTATGTATTGTTTTAGTAATTTTCTTACCCTAACTGATGCGTTATGTGTTATTTTAGATATTTTATGACCCCTAAATGATGGGTTATGTGTTATTTTAGTCATTGTCTTGCCCTAACTAATATATTAGGTGTTATTTTAGTCATTTCATGGGATTACCTGATGATTTATGTGTCATTTTAATCATTTTCTGTACCTAACCAATGAGTTATGTCATCTTTTAGTCATTTCGTTTCCTTAACTGATGTGTTATTCTGCAAGTTATATAAGAGGTTTAATATTGCCGGCAATTGTTGCATGAAGATTGTTCTTCAACATACCATATACTAAAGTGTACTATAAATACCATTGAATATAGAAATTTTGTCTTTTATTTAATGTCTCAAAAAGGCAAATAATTCTGGAATTACTGGAATATCACAAATCTAAACTTTTTTTTTTTTTTTTTTTTTTTTTTTTTTTTTTTTTTAGCAAGTTGGCAAAGGTCTCGTTTTAGAGTTTATCTCACGTGTATGTATTCACAGTTATTATTTGTCTCATTTCTTTCATTTATCTTGTTTTCTCCTCTTATATGGTTTGATCTTCATATGCATTGCAAGCCGTGGGGCTTAAAGTAAAGGCTTTAGGCATGTCAATTTATGTCTGGAGTTTGGGTACTTTATGTGTGTGTACAGCATTTATGTATGTATGTATGTATGTATGTTTACAAGCGTGCATACGCATACGCATAATTCACGCTTACAGTGATATGCATATAATTACATTATCATACATAAATATCCATATAAAACGAGTCGTATCTCTTGGATGAGATTTATAACCCAATTATTTATCTCGCCCAGACTGACACCCTCCACTCTTTGAGTGACGCTGATATAGGCAAATAAATTAAGATAAATAGGATGGGGAAATGGATATACCTTGAAATTGTACTTAATAACTTACTCTATATCCAGATGGAACACTTTACTCTATGTGTGCAAGTATTTCATCGTAATGCCCGAAGCCAGTTGACAGGTTGAGTAATGCTCGTAGTGTATTATCCAATTGCGGAATGTTGAAATGCTAACAAATAAAGGACTTACGTAAATCTAACAGTTGTTTTGTTTTTCTCTCATGAAATAGGAATGAATTGTTGGTGTTTGCGCGTTTGGTCGAAATGTTTCGGTAATTGATGGTGGTTTCCCAAATAAATTTTCAAGTTGCATGTCCAGTTTCACAATCATTATATAAGCTTAGATACCGTTGTTATTCCTACATCTCAATTGAGTGATAGTCTATTACGTTCACAGACCTTTGGGCATAATATGTCTGTTCCTTGGTTGATATTCTCCCAAATTCCTATAACTTTCCTACCGTTAAATGAGCCTCTTTCTCCTCTCAAATCTTGCTATACAATAAAACTTTATAAATCATTTTTTCTATCAGGTTATTACTAAGTAATGACTACAGCAGAATGCTGGAAACGTCACTGACTTGCAGAAGTTGCAGTCAATGAATTGGAGCCTCGCTGAAGCCTATTGGTGGCCTAGTGAAAGCGTCCTGGGCTTATGCTCGTTGGACTGTGGTTCGAGTTTCGATCAAACTTAATAGTTTCTTTATCGTCTGCAACAACACCATCCTTGTGAGCTAAGGAATGGGAGCCTATAGGTCTATCTGCTGAGTCATCAGCAGCCATTACCCAGCCCTCCCTGGTCCTAACTTGGGTGGAGAGGAGTTTGGGCACTGATCACTTGTATTCATTGTCAGTCTCTAGGGCATTGTCCTGGTTGATAGGGCAATTTCACTGTCCCTTGCCTCTGCCATTCAAGAGCAGCTTTTAAACCTTTATACTAAAAAGTAGTGTCTGTAACCTCACTGACCTTGTGAGCTACGTCTACATATTGAGTCAACAACAGCGGTATCCTGAAGCTCCCTGGTCCTAACTTGGGTGGAGAGTGAAAGTTAGACAGCAAAATGAAAGACAGGAAGAAGGAAAGTAGGTAAAGCTCAGGAATTAAAGCAGATGTAGCTATAGCTAAAGAGCACTTCAAAGATAATCAAGTAATGCCTACAGTGCACCGTGCGAAGTGCATTAACGGCACTACTGTCACTAGAGTTTTGACACCTTGCAACACCGTAGAGTGTACAACATACTGTTGAAATTGCAACATACTCCATAAAAAACAACATACTGTTACAGTAAGTGTAACACTGCAGAAGTGCAACATACTGCATAGTGCACAACATACTGCAGAAAACACAACTTATTGCAGTAAAGGCAACATACTGCAGAAAAGGTAGCATACTTCGTAAAGCATAACATACTACAGAAAGGGCAATATACTGCAGAAAGCATAACATACTGCATAAAGTGCAACATATTGCAGATAGTGTAATATAAGGAAAGAATTGCAACTAATTGTAGAAATGGCAACTTGTCGTAGAAATGGCAACTTATCGCAGAAATTTCAACATAAAAAGCCCGACACATCACAGAAAACGTAACATGCTCCAGTTAGTGGAACACAATGTAGACAGTGTGGCACACTGTAGACACGGTGGCACAGCAAACTATAAACAGAGTGGCCATGTTATCGACCCAACCCCTGAACTCCCAAATAAAGAATATATTGGAAACTCCTTGTTGCTCTCACCACGCCTTACGTGAATCGAGTGTATATAAACGGTGCAAGTAGATTTTGACCTAGTATAAAACAAGGTGGAGAGAGAGAGAGAGAGAGAGAGAGAGAGAGAGAGAGAGAGAGAGAGAGAGAGAGAGAGAGAGAATCCGATAGTTACAGGTTCTAAAAAAAAGTGTATCATAGTTGGTGCGAACTTTTTTATTTTGCTTTTTATTTGTTTCGTGATATTGCAGCTTATTTTCATGCAACACGCACATAATGACATTTTTGTTTTGGTTTGCCTGCTCACATGTACATTTCGCTTGGGAATTATTTCTTTTTTTTTCTTATCACTATTCATGATGATGTTGTTTCTGTGAGTTTATAGACATTCAACAATATTATCTACTGGATTGAACACATTTACATTGTAGCTTGTTTATTCTCTGTTTGTTTTCATTAAACTTTGCATAGAAAATCTTAAAGTCCAAAATGAAATTAATGAAAAATTTCTATTTCTCGTGTGATGTATTGGACGGTGGAGGCCTGCAGGGTGTGTCATTTTCGGCAACTAGTAAACAAACTAACATTTGCTATTTTTACTGAATAGAGTTTGGAGATTTATATCTAATTTATGCTTGAATTTCTCACTGGAATGAGAATTTACACATTCATTTCCTTCAGAATGAAATGTTTTCTATAAAAACTGATTTTGATTTTGTAAAGAGAAATTGAGTTCAGTTTTTATTTGCAGGTTGATTGTGTAAGTAAGTTTAGAAAATATAATTCTTCACCTCTCTTTCATATTTGCTCATCCCACCTTTTATTTCATTCACAATATTTGCTAAACTTTCCTTATGATTCACCAAAGGCCGACATTTTCATTGTTTACATCCTTCCACGTTGATTTACTAAAGGCAGCCATTCGTTCAACGAACACCGCTCCAGAAATATCTCCCCAAAAGGTTGGTGTCGGGAGTCAGGGTTTGGAAGGAGGGAAGGAGAGTGAAAATTCATTTTTTGTTTTTTACCATGTGTATATATATATATATATATATATATATATATATATATATATATATATATATATATATATATATATATATATATATATATATATTCCTTTCTGAGAGGGGAGACCTATATATCATTCTAACTGTGGTGAAAGGGTTTGCGTATCACCATGATCAGCAAAGCCGTAATGGTAAGGGCCACCCATAGTAGATTGGATTGTAGTGGGGGATCAGACAGAAATCTCCGACAATCACCAATCCATACTGACCCCCATGGTGATGAAAATTAGTCAAACTCCAGACATAAATACGGACATGTTTGAGGCTGCTGTCCTGTAGTGGACTAGAAACAGCAGGGCAACATAATACTACTGCCAGAGGAACACCCAATGGTTTGGGATATAGAATCTTTGTGCTTTAAAACAAAGGAGTGCTTAGTTGAGGCTTGGCTTTTTAGAGGAAATGTCTGCTAGATTTTAGATTAAAATTTTCTTGAGGACAATGTTAATCACATTTAAACTCCTATGAAAATAACATTATTTCCAAGCAGTGTGGTGTGATACTAACCTCGGTGCCAAACCATGCACTGAATATGAAAAGAGAAAACATGAAGAAAAAATATTAGATTTCCGATTTTTGAATGTGAGTGGATAGGGGGCAGATATGAAAAATGTATGCTGGCTATTTTTTTTTCCATGGAACGAATGCTGTTTGTTTTGACACTGAGCCGTAGGAGGAAGGATTTTATTTGTGTGTGCACAAATAAGAAAGAAAAACTGTGATTGCACAAAGGGTAGCTGGAAGAGTAGGGACAAGGAAGAGGTGCCACCTGTGGGGACGTGAAGAATTTAGCACTAGCACCCATGTGTACGATTAAGAATGTGACATAAGTGAAGTCTGTGATAGTTAGTTTGTATGGTCCGGGAATCTCTCATATATGATAAGAATCAAGTTTCTGGTTATACAGTAATATATATATATATATATATATATATATATATATATATATATATATATATATATATATATATATATATATATATATATATATATAAAATTTCTTGTTCTGCTGAACAGCAGTGTTAGTCATTTGATTAATCAGTCTTTCCGTGTCCCTCTTGTAAGGGTATTAAGAGGAAGTAGTTATACCTTGGTGAGACCGGGTATCCTGGGACGTACACTTGGAAACCACAACTGCCATGTTGTAACTAGTAGAGGGGGAGGAGGAGGCGGGAACGTTTGAATCTGTGTGTGCATATCTGTCTAGATAATATCTGTCAATTTGATGGGTCACGTACACTAGTTGAATAGAAAAAAGTTGAAGATAATTTTTTTGGGGAAAGCCGGAATCTGTCCCTAGCCTATTATGGAGAAAAGTAAAGGAGGATTTTATCAGTAGATGAGAAACAGAAAAAGTTATTGTTTCATATGTATGAATCAGAAAGAAAAAAATCACCAGTAATTACAGGCTACTTGAGAAAGAGGATAATATACGAAAAATAATTTATTAAATTATGTGTTAGTACAGAGTAGATAGAAGATCAAGTTGATAGGTATAATAGTGAGAGGAGGAGCTGGAGGTACATATGTTCAACAACTGTAGATGGTTAGTTTTTTTAATATTTTTTATTGCACCGGCTGAATGTAAGGCATAAGTAAGTGATATATGACTTGAAAGTATTTATGTATGGGTGTTTTATTTAAGGTCCTTTGCCCGGGTCTTAGTAGGCCATTCACCAAAGAGATGCGATTGAGTGAAAATATTGTAGTTGAAAATGATTAGTTAAAAGATGGACAACTTAGTATTTAAGGGAATGTGTATGGTAGGATTGAGACTAAGGGAGCTAGGTATATGGGAGAAGGATTGCTAATGGAACAATAATAGTAGTTTAGACGATTTAAGGCGGAGATTTGATCATATTTATGACACACTTCTGAGAAAACTATGAATAAAGGGAAAAAACAATATGCACTATTGATACGAATTAACACTAAGACTTAGCAGGATAGGCTACATCTTACTGGTTGTACTTATATATATCGGTGCTGAGGTCCGAATCCTTGCCTGGGCAATAATATTTATCATTAAAAGAATTTCCCTGTAATCTTAGATACCATTGAAGAGTGAATTTAAAATTGAAGTGTATAAATGGGTTATTTGAATAGATAAAAATTACCAATTTTAGTGATAAGTTATTATATATTTGAAATATATGGTCCCTAAATATTAAAGAATAAGTCTCTCTCTCTCTCTCTCTCTCTCTCTCTCTCTCTCTGGTAGGGGGGAAAGGGAGTAGTCATACCCTGGGAGTTGCGTGTGAGAACATCTATTTGAATATGTAGCTGTGATTTTGACAGATTGCGTACACTAGTGTGTGTATATATATATATATATATATATATATATATATATATATATATATATATATATATATATATATATATATATATATTTATAAATGTTTATGAGTTCTTTAAGAAAGTTTTGTCTCTCCAATTTGTAAAACTTTTACCTTGATTTTTTTTATTCTTGTTTGCTTACAGCCTTACAATGAATCCAATAATGAAATTAGCTCTAGGAAAATAAATGGAAAACTCCTTTTAATGAATGTGTTTTTAAAAATGCATATAGATTTGTATTCTCTTCATTTGTACTTGATTGGATAGGAATATGATGCCCTGAATACCCAGAAGGAAGAGAGGCTGTTGGAATGACGAGGTAAGAAGATTGCTGGTAAAGAAAAAAGTTTCAATGGCCGCTCGTGAATGGAACAGGCAAGGGACAGTGACTTTTCCCTGTCGAGCAGGACTATGTCTAAGAGACTGACCATATACTGTATACGTATGATAAGCCCCCCAAGTACTCTATCCACACAAGCTGGGAGGACCAGGTATTTTATGCTGATGACTCAACAAGTAGACCTACTGTATAAGATTCCCCTGACCCCCATCTTTAGCTCACAAGGATGGTGTGGTTGCAGACACAGAAGGAACTAAAAAATATAAGCGAGACTCGAATCCAGTCTGGCAATCACATAGCCAGAGACGTTACTAACAGGCCACAACAATGTGGAAGGATATGTCTGAGTCCTTTGTTCTGCAGTGGACTAGTAACGACTGGTGATGATGATATATATATATATATATATATATATATATATATATATATATATATATATATATATATATATATATATATATATATATATACATATACATATATATATATATATATATATATATATATATATATATATATATATATATGTACATATATACATATATATATATATATATATATATATATATATATATATATATATATATATATATATATGTATATATGTATATATATATATATATATATATATATATATATATATATATATATATATATATATATATATATATTCTGTGTGTAAGTGCTAATATTTATGGAGGCGTGAATGTGTGCGCGTGCTCATATATGGGTACGAACATATATATCTATGTTCTTCTGTTCGGGTTCCTGTGCATATATTCATGTCTCCGCCTGTCCTTATATAAAAAAAAAAACTGTGCGTAAATATCTAACCCTATTTCAGGCAGTAATCCCTGCATCGCCCAGAAGCTGAAAATGTATAACAATTATAGTAAATAACACTTAGACATTTACGCTTCTGAATCATATCTTTTACACAGACGTAATATAGGTAATTATGAATGAATAGAACACAGTTTTAATCAGTTAATGATGTTAATGATTTCCATAATCATACGACCTTTGTTTTCAAGTCTCTCTTTTTCTTTTTGGCTCATTCAGGCCCAGCTAAATAGGAGCAATTGGGTGGTAATACTGTTATTTTTTATGAATGAAATTATTTATTATAGTTCTATTATTATTATTATTATTATTATTATAATTATTATTATTATTATTATTATTATTATTATTATTATTATTATTATTATTATGAATTTGTTAATAAAATTATATGTTAATAATTTAAACACCTTAAAATGAGATTTTTAATTGATTTATTCCTATCTTGTATATGACACTTAATCTGTTATATAAATATATAGAATTGAAATTTATTTCTTAAGTAGTAGTAGTAGTAGTAGTAGTAGTAGTAGTAGTAGTAGCAGTAATAGTAGTAGTAGTAGTAGTAGTAGTAGTAGTAGTAGTAGTAGTAGTAGTAGTAGTATCTGTTGTTGTTAGAGCAAATAATATCATCATTATCAGCACCTGAAGACCATAACAATACTTAAAATAATTTTTAATTCATTTTTTTTACGAATCATATAAATTTATGAAGAGAAATCAAACCAT
>NC_090749.1:37176193-37177641 GCF_036898095.1 Palaemon carinicauda | reverse complement strand
CTCAAATAGTTTATATTATTCATCACTTCTCTTGTAGTTTATTTACTTAAATTCTTTCCTCACTTATCTATTTTTCATGTTGGACCTTTGGGCTTATAGCATCGTGCTTTTCAAACTAAGGTTGTACCTTAGTAAGTAAGTAAGTAAGTAAGTAAGTAATAATAATAATAATAATAATAATAATAATAATAATAATAACAATAATAATAATAATAATAATAATAATAATAATAATTTGTTGGTCTGTTAGTTGAATTACTTGTACTTTAAAATATTTGGCTGTGATTCTGATCAACATCTCGATTCTGGATCAACATTGCACTTTTCAACATATTATGTCAACATATTAAAAAGGGCATACTTAGCCGGTAGACTTATGTGAATATTTGAGTGTAAATGTTTTTACTCCTAATATATGAAAAGGGGATTCCTTAGTCTCCCTTTTTATATATTAGGCGTAAAAGCATTTACACTCATATATTTACATAAGTCTACAGGCTAAACATGACCTATTTAATATGTTGACAGTATATGTTGAAAAGTGCAATGTTGATCCACAATCGAGATGTTGATCAGAATCACAGCCAAATATTTTACAGTACAAGTAATTCAACTAACAGACCAACAAATTATTATTATTATTATTATTATTATTATTATTATTATTATTATTATTATTATTATTATTATTACTACTTGCTAAGGTACAACCTTAGTTGGAAAAGCAGGATGCTATAAACCCAAAGGGTCTAACATGAAAAATAGTGATATTGTTATTATAGTCCCTCAATTTATCTGAAATCAAAATTTCACAGCCATTAAGCAGTTTTCTACAATAATGGATGACTGCGAAGCAAAACAAAACCAGATACTGACATTTAATACTTCAATTACAAATGTATACTTAGTTAAACATATAACACTAGCTCACACTCTTGTGTTCATAGGATATGAAGATCAGGTCTTTGCAACAGATTTCTTCCAGCGGTTTCTTAGATTTTTTTCCCATATACCTCATAAGTAGCCCCTCTGTATTATAGACTCCTTTCAACTGGCTTATTCTATTCGATCTATTCCACAGGACCAAACCACCTCTATATATACTGACCAGCCTTTTTAAAGAGTCTAAACTTATCATTTCTACAAGTCTTTCCTTCTCCATCAGGAGGCTCAATACTACACAGTATTCAAGAAGTTTTATTCCAGCTCTGACCAGATTGTGGAGGAATCTTCCTAATCAGGCAGATGAAAAGTTGGAACTTCAGAAGTTCAAACAGGCAGCGAATGTCTCTATGTTGAACAGGCTGACATAAGTCTCTCTTCATAGTTTACATATAACAGATGTATTTTAACGTTGTTACTGACCTTGAAATATTTTATAATAATCATTCATTACGTCTCTTGCATTTTATTTATTTCATTGTTTCCTTTCCTCACCGTGCTATTTT
>NC_090749.1:37158693-37161193 GCF_036898095.1 Palaemon carinicauda | reverse complement strand
GTATTATTATTAATATTATTATTAATACAATTATTATTATCATCATCATTATTATTATCAAGATTATTATTATTAATATTAATTGTAATGTTTGTTGTTGTTGTTTTTGTGATTCTGGTTTCATATTATTAATGTTAATATCAATGTTAAGTTATTATTATTATCATCATCATCATCATCATCATCATCATCATCATTATTATTATTATTATTATTATTATTATTATTATTATTACTATTATTATTATTATTATTATTATTCACGTCAACATATGGAAACTGGAAGCTTAGTCCGTAGATTTGATTAAAATGTTGACACACTTCATTGTCGAAATAAAATATCCCTCACTATTCTTTATAGCTTGTTTTGTCATGCTTCTAACATCCTACAAAACCTTTGGAAAGACAATAAATGTAGAAATATAGGGTCTCTGCAGAAATACATTTCCAAAACCTTTATTGAAAGAAAAACTTTTCTAACATCCTATAAAACCTTTGGAAGCAAATTAAAGGTAGACAAATAGTGTATCTGAACGAAGCTAATTTCAAAAGCTTTTAACTTTAATTCTAACATTCCACAAAACCTTTGACAAAGTGAATAAAAGAAGAAATAGTGTCTCTGCAGGAAACCAATTTCAATATATTTCATTTTGTAAAAAAAATATTCACACATTCGCCAAAACCTTTGGAAAAATAAATAAAAGAAACATGGGTCTCTGAAGGAACAAAAATCTCTTCTAGCATTCCACAAACCCTTGGTAAAATAATAGAAAAATAGGGTCTCTGCAGGAAGCCAATTTCAATACGATTATTTATATGGAAAACTCTGAAAACTGGACATTTCATGACAGCGTGTCAAAGCTCCAGCATTCCAGGAGGCATGAAAAATATATCAATGCCCCAAAATCCGATCTTTACCTTTTCCCAAGAGTCCTCAGGAGTTCTTTTTACCCTCAAGAGGAAGCCAACTTCAAAAACCTCCCTTTCATTTCTAATTCCAGAAACTGGGCATTTTTGTGACTGCCTTTCACGCTTCCAGCACTGCCTGGAAGGATCGATAGGTGTTGAGACAAACGATAAAAGGCAAGGCTTACACGCACCTCTTCTTCTTCTTCTTCTTCTTCTTCTTCTTCTTCTTCTTCTTCTTCTTCTTCCAGCATAAAAGAGGTTTGCTTCTTTCATCATTTATGTTTAAATCTTGTCAGATTATCCTTGGTTTAATCTCTCGTTTTATTTACATAATCTCATGTTTTTATTTACATATTCATTTTCATTTTCGTCAAACCTGACTTAATTTTGTTTTATATATATTCGCCTTCAGTGTTGTGTTGACTTCCAAAGTAGGCACATATAACTTTTCTACAGTTATATTTTGATATATATATACATATATACATATATATATATATATATATATATATATATATATATATATATATATATATATATATATATATATATATATATACCTACAAACAACAGCCAATACGGCTATTTCTAGTTCACTGCAAGACAAAGGCCTCAGATATGTCCTTAGTCATATCTCGAATCTGATTCGTTTATCATCAGGCTGGCCAGACCGGATAGGTAATGGTAGGAGACTTACCTCTGATCGTTCACAGCAAGCCAACCTAATATAGGTGTCCCTGAGTAGTAGAGCTTTGCTGATCATGGTGATACACAAACCCTTCCTCCACGTGAAGGTATCCCCACTCAGAAAGTTATATCTATATGTTATGAAATAAACCCAATTTCTCTAATAAGGTACTAGTTACTACCACATGTAAGGGTATACTAATAATTCACAGATGAACACCTTGTGCAGATAACTTCCACAGAAATACATATATATACATTAATAAATATATATATATATATATATATATATATATATATATATATATATATATATATATATATATATATATTTATATATATATATATATATATATATATATATATATATATATATATATGCATATGTCTGCCGTTACTAGTCCAATAATAGTAATAATATATTTCTTTTTATTTTATTTTGTAAATAATAAAAATCTTAATAATTATTTACTTACGCGATGAGAAAATTAAAAATACCGACTGTATAACCTTACAAGATAAAATATATACCAAAATACGTTATGCACGACACATTACAGCATAAATTACTTGAAATAAAAGTAATAAAAACCCTAATATAATTATCACTTTTTACCTAGATTTCCCAAAGGATCAACAAACACCAATTTGTTAAGAATTAAACATTAATCATAGCGCGTGAAAAATTAAACGTCAGAGAGAGAGAGAGAGAGAGAGAGAGAGAGAGAGAGACTTAATAAGAGGGTGAAGGGTAGTAGAGTATCCGATATTTAAACAAATTCACTACTTCTGAATGTTTTATAAAAATAAGTTATGGAGAAGGAAACATAATAAACGCGCGAGGTGCATAGCTCATTTAGGTAATTCCTCCTTACCTGGTAATTAGAATTTAATCCAATATCTT
>NC_090749.1:37148693-37153693 GCF_036898095.1 Palaemon carinicauda | reverse complement strand
CATATCATCTTTGTTCTTATATCATTTTTCCTCCTTCCTCTACATCTTTTTCTTCTTAATGGTTTCACACTTCACTAGATATCATTGTTGTATAATTCTATGTTTTTATACATCCTTTTCCTACCTTCCTCTTTAATTGCCTTAGTTTGTTTAGTCTCTTCTGCGGTTCGTTCTATCCTCATTCCTCTCTAATACGTTATTTCCTATTTTTCTTATTTCCTACGTATCTTCTCCAACCGTTCGCTGCATTTTTCATGTTGTTGTTGTTGTTGTTTAAAGGTTTAAAGGTCACTCATGAATGGCAGGGGCATGGGTCAGTGACATTACCATAGCAAGCGGGACAATGCCCTAGAGACTGACCATATATTATTTGATCAGCGCCCAAGCCCGTCTTCACCCCAGCTAGGACCAGGGAGGGGCAGGTATGGGCTGCTGATGTCTCAGCTGATAGACCTATAGGCTCCCCCAAACCCCAAAACCTTAGCTCACAAGGACAGTAAGGTTGCAGACACTAATGGCACTTACGAGGCAGAGACGTTTCCAATCAGTTGTTGTTGTTGTTGTTGTTATTGTGGATATTGTCTTTCGTCTCCTCTTCATCCTTTTTTATCCTTCTCCTTTTGTTTATCTTCTTTTTCTTCTCCTCGTCTCCACTGTCTTTATTCCAGCCTTTCCTTTCCCTCTCTGGTCCATATCAGTATCATCTTATTCTTCTCTCTTGTTCCTCTTCTTCGTATCTTCATGCTGGAATTCTACATCCTCTCTCCACCTACCATCATCATCACCTACATTTTCCCTCTTCTTAACTCTCCCTCTTTCCTCCTCTCCTTCCCTTCTCTTCTCCATCTTATTTAATGATAGACTCCATTTTCAGCACCAGAGAAGCGGCAGAATAATTTGGGAAAAATTTAAAGTGATTATGAAATGAGAGAGAGAGAGAGAGAGAGAGAGAGAGAGAGAGAGAGAGAGAGAGAGAGAGAGAGAGAGAGAGTTCGCAATGTTTTTCTACAGACCCCTTTACACTCTTTCCAAACCTCTTCTTTAGAAGTCATATACACATTATCTAATAGAGAGAGAGAGAGAGAGAGAAAGAGAGAGAGAGAGAGAGAGAGAGAGAAGAGAGAGAGAGAGAGAGCTCCCGATATGTTTCTAGGGTCCCTTATGTACCCATTTCAAAATCTCTTCTTTAAACCTTATACCCATTATCTGGGGCTATACCCATTTCCCACATTTCATCCTTTACACCTAACCACACATATTTACGCCCATCCTCCCAGTACGACCATAGTAACCCCACACCCACAGTCACTATAAAAAAGTGGCCTTTTTACCCCTTGGATTCAAAGCAGAGACCTTTACAAACGAATTGCTTTTTGCTTGTGGATGGGATAGGATCAATGATGAAAATAAGGAGTGGGAAAAAAGAAGGGGAAAAAGAAAGAGAAAAGAGTAATCAAAAAGAGAAATAAGAATAGAAGGAAGGGGAATACGAAAGGTGTGAAAACGACGGGGAGTAGGGAAGAGAACCAAGAAGATAATAAAAATAGAAAAAAGAAAACTGAAAAGTTCCCAAAAAGGAAGAGGAACAAGAAATAAAATATATAAGAGCAGACAAAATTAAAGAATCCGAATCAAGAAAGAGAGAAAAATTAATTGAATGAGAAAAGAATAAAATAAAAATACTATAGAGAAGAGGAACATGGAAAAATTATAAAAGAGAAGACAAAATACAAGAATCAAGAAACAAAAGGAGAATAAGAAAAATAAATAAATATATGTTGGAAAAAGAAAGGCAAACGAGATAACAACAGATGAATGAATGAGATAATAGAAGAAGTAAGCCAGAAAAAACAGCTAAAAGAATACAGAGAAGAGACAGAGAAACAGATAAACGAATAAAAAGAGAAAAGAATGGGGAATAAATAGATAATTATAAATGACGAAGAACAAAGAAAATAATTAAATCAACAAGTAATTTGAGAGAGAGAGAGAGAGAGAGAGAGAGGAGAGAGAGAGGAGAGAGAGAGAGAGAGAGAGAGAGAGAGCCTTTTTGCCTTATTGCCTTATTTTATGTTTGGGTTCCCCCAGGTCCCTCAGTGTGAGCCACCTCGTATATCCACCAGAGAGTATTTTGCATCTTCCAGTCATGGATGGTCTGGGATGCATCCTAGGTATTTATCGAGCTTATTCTTGAACACATCTACGCTCACTCCTGATATGTTTCTTAGATGAGCTGGCAGCGCATTAAATAGTCGCTGCATTATCGATGCTGGTGCGTAGTGGATTAATGTCCTGTGCGCCTTCCTTAGTTTTCCAGATATATATTTTTGGCACTATTAATCTACCACGGCTTGCTCTTGTATTATCATGTAGCGTTCTCTTCTCCTTTCTAGACTGTATAGTTTTAAAAATTGCGGTCTTTCCCAGTAGTCAAAGTCCTTAACTTCTATTCTAGCAGTATAGGACCCTTGTACACTCTCTATTTGTGCAATATCCTTTTGGAAGTGTGGGTACCATATCACATTGCAGTACTCGAGTGTACTACGTACATAAGTTTTGTAAAGCATAATCATGTGTTCAGCTTTTCTTGTTTTAAAGTGTCTGAATAACATTCCCCTTTTTGCTTTACATTTAGCCAACAGTGTTGCTATTTGGTCGTTGCATAACATATTCCTATTTAACATTACATCAAGGTCTTTAATTGCTTCCTTGTTTGTGATTGTCTCGTTATTAAGTCCCTTGTATGCATATACCATTCTTTCTCTGTTTCCATAATTTATTGATTCGAATTTATCGGAGTTAAATACCATCCTATTTATCTCCACCCATTCATATATTTTGTTTAGATCTCTTTGTAGTAAGTTCCTATCTTCATCACAAGTAATTTCTCTACTTATTCTTGTGTCATCGGTGAAACTTCTCACTACAGTACAGAGTTTTCAACATCACAGTCTACAGTATGTTTGAGATCATAATAACAAACAGCAGTGCAGCTAATACCGTACCTTGTGGCACGCCAGATATTACCTGAGCTTCATCTGATTTCTCGTCATTTGCAACCACTATCTGTTTTCTGTTTTGCAGGATTTCTTTTACCCATTTTCCTATCTTTCCCACAATAACATGCTTTCTCCTTTTTTTCTCTAATAAAATATAGTCTACCTTGTCAAAGGCTTTTGCAAAATCTAGATAGAACACATTTGTGTCTTTTTCATTTATCATATTTTTGTATATGTTTTCATAGTGTGCTCTCAGTTGGGTTTGTTTACTTTTTCCGGGTACAAAACCGCGTTGACCTATATTAAACAAATTATTTTTAACCAAATTAATCATTATTTTCTTTTTTATTACCCTCTCATACACTTTCATAATATGTGATGGTAGACTAACAGGTCTATAATTGCTTACCTCTAGTCTTGATCTACTTTTGAAGATAGGGGTTATATAACCAAATTTATGTTTAACATATATCTCGCTCATATCTACAATTTGTCTTAGCAGTATTGCAAGCGGCTTCGCGATAGTGTTCGCAGTTTTTTCTAACAAAATCGCTGGAACTCCATCTGGTCCGGCTGTCGATCCATTTTTAATTTCGTTTATAGCCTTGACAATATCTGCTTCATTAACCTCTATATCCGTTAGATATTCAACATTTTCTTCTCTCATTTCTGTTTCATTATTCTCATTCGCAATTCTTGGCATGAACTCACTCTTAAATTTTTCTGCTAATATATTGCTTATTTCCTTTTTTTATTCGTTAACAGTCCTTCAATTCTTAGAGGGCCTATTTCTAATCTCCCTTTATTCATCTTTTTTTCATAGGAGTAAAGTACTTTTGGTTTTTCTTTTGATATTTTGAAGTGTCCTTTTTTCTAAGTCCTTTTTTTCATTTTCTTTCGATTGTATAATCTTTTGTTCTGCATTTTCTATCTTACTTTTTATTTCCATCATTTTCCACAAATTTTTTTTCTTATGCAAGATTTTTCTTCCACTTTCTAATTTTCTGAAATAAGATCCTTCGGTCTCTTGGTATGCATGTTTTTTGTTTATTGTTTTTTTTTTCCGTTCCATATTTTTCAACAATTTTCTCCAGTATATTGTACAGTATGTTCGTATTTACCTGTATATTATCACTTACAAATAAATTTTTCCATTCTTTATTCAGCTCTCTTCATTCATTTCTGACCATTTTATATTCTTACTATAAAAACTATATTTTCCATATCCTTCCCAACGTTTTGTGCTTTGATTAATTCTGCGATCACTTGGTTTGGAATGGACTATTAATTCTATGACATTGTGGTCTGAAATTCCTGTGTTATACACTATTATTTCTTTAACATAATTCACCTCATTCACAAATACTAGATCTAGAACATTTTCCTTTCTTGATGGAATGTGGTTTATTTGTTGCATTTTATGTTCTAATGGCATATCTTGAAGCTTTTCAAATTGCATCTTATCTTCTGCGCTACTATTACTCTCTTTTTTATGTGTATACATACAACCACTTTCTTATATCTGTTCTTTCCAATCCATGAAAGGAAAGTTAAAATCTCCGGATAGCAGTATATTCCAGTCTTTATGGTTTCTACAAATATCATCTATTTGTTCTATTATTATGTCAAACTCCTTAGTATTTGGGGATCTGTAAACTACAATATTCACTGGTTTTTCAAATTCAAATTCTACCGCAATCTATTCACATTCTGTGTTGCTGTATTTTTCATAGACTTTTCCTTGATTTGTGTCTCTTCTATACATTGCGGTTCCCCCTTGATTCCTATTTGTTCTGTCTGATCTATAAGTTTGGAAACCCTTCATCTGGTCATCACTGCCAGTCTCTTGGGAATACCATGTTTCACTTATATTCAATATATCTATTTCAATTTGGGTTAGTTCTTTCAAGAACTCTATTTTCCTTTTAGAGTTACTCGTGACTAAACCCTGTGCATTCATCACTATTATGGTTTGTGTTTCATCCCAATTATTTAATATTG
>NC_090749.1:37144166-37148193 GCF_036898095.1 Palaemon carinicauda | reverse complement strand
TGACTTCTCTGTCAAGAAGAAACCTCCTTGCATTTGCCTTTGAATTCTAGAATTCAATCCTCCCTTTGAAACGACATGTACAAATGGCGAATTACTTCCTCCGTCCGGAATTCAAATGTCTTGTTTTTCATTCATGACTCCAGCATCAGTCTAGCTCGAGGTTTGCACTATCTTTGTATGTGTATGCAT
Source organism: Palaemon carinicauda (assembly GCF_036898095.1). Lineage (NCBI taxonomy): Eukaryota > Metazoa > Arthropoda > Malacostraca > Decapoda > Palaemonidae > Palaemon > Palaemon carinicauda. Next base: position 37,148,004 of record NC_090749.1, on the reverse strand, counting down.
CTGCACTTTAATCCTGTTATGAGAGCTAGGATTCATTCAGTATCCTTCGGGCATCCTTTTACCAGGATAGAATGTCCTATGCTGCTCTGAGTCCTTGGTGCTGTGTTCAGCATCCTTTTAGTCCAAACTGGGAAGGACGGGAAGTCCATTTTTACACCTTTTGTACCCTTCTCACCCTTCCCACACATCCCTCTTACATAACTTACAACCTTGCATTTTCTGCAATTTGTGGGAGATTGTGGGGCCTGAGTGTAACTCCGAGGCCACCCTTCTCGCCAGTGTATGAATACTCCCTCTCCCCCTATCCAAATGACAGTGATAGACCGTGTCACTCTGCGTGAACGAACATATATACAGTATATATACGCACTAGTGTATGCCACCGGTCAAAAGTGATGGCTAAATATTTAGATAGATAGGCACACACACCCACCCTCTGTCATAACAGTATGGCCACTTCCTCTTTCCATACCCAAGGGATTGAGAGAGCTGAGCGTAACCTGAAATATATACATATACATACATACATATATATGTATATATATATATATATATATATATATATATATATATATATATATATATATATATAATATATATATATATAGTCATACACTTGCTCTTTATTATATAAGGGAGATAGCCAGAAAAATCTATATATATATATATATATATATATATATATATGCATTATATATATATATATTATATATATATATATATATATATATTATATATATATATATATATATATATATATATATATGCATATATATATATACTATATTATATATTATATATATATATATATATATATATACATATACACACCACACATATATATATATATATATATATATATATATATATATATATATATATATATATATATATATATATATATATATATATATATATTATATGGTGAGGAGAGAGAGAGAGAGAGAGAGAGAGAGAGAGAGAGAAGAGAGAGAGAGAGAGAGAGAGAGAGAGAGAGAGAGAGAGACAGAGGCAGAGAGAGAGAGATTTTATCCAATCGTAGCTCTCCAAAACGAACGATATCATAATATAACATAGAGCCAGAGTCATCGAATATTCCACTTTTTATACCATTCGAAAAAAAAAATTGTTCTTTCAAAGTAAAATTACGAAAATAGGGACATTTCTCCTTTTTTGATTTCCTTTGTGTTGGAGATGATCTCATTATCCACATGCTGCATCTGAAGAGATTTTGAAACGAGTTTGACATTGGCCAACCCTCAACATGTATTGTGATTATGTGTTTCATTGTTATTGTCCTATTTTTTGAGGTTGGTACAAGGAACTTAAGATCCTTTGCTTTCTCAGTAATCTTAAGCTGTGTATTTCCAGTCCTCAGACCCTTTTGTTTTCAAATCCAGCATATTTTGATACCTATATAGTGATTGATGATACCTTTATGTGGTGAAAGAGTTTGTGTATCACCATGATTAGCAAGGCTTTATTAGTTAGGGCCATTCATAATGAGTTGGTTTGCAATAAGAGATCTTATAGACACTCCCACATCATCTTCACCAATCAGTGTGGCAATGAAAATATCCAAACCCGAGATATGAGTAAAAAATGGCTGAGCCCTTTGTCCTGTATTGGTTTACAAATGGCTGCATTCGTTTGTTGTGTTGTTGTTACTGGTAGCTGATAGTCCAAAACGATTAATTATTGGTCTTACCAAACTCAAGCTAATAGCTGTACCACTTTTGCTTCTTGTAGATTGATTATAGTTCCCAAATCAAAACTTTGCTATAAGGGTGGCTCCCAAAGAAAACCGCTTAACGATCAACCTCGCATTCACTCTTGAATAGCTCAATAGTGGACTATCTCCGTGTTCCAGAAACTTCCACATCATTAGCCGTTCAATACTCATTACTTTTTTTTAATTTAATTTTTTTTTTTTCTTTGCACAGTTTCACATTTCCAGATGTTAGTGCTCTTTCTAAGGGTCTGTTTCAATACCATATATCAAACACTTTTCGTTCTTTTTATATCCAAGGATTATCTATCTATCTATCTATATATATATATAATATATATATATATATATATTATAGTATATATATATATATATATTATATATATATATATATTATATATATATATATAATATGTATATATATATATATATATTATATATATAATATAGACATATATATATATATATATATATATATATATATATATATATATATATATATATATATATATATATATAATACTCTTTTAATATAGAATTTGCTCTACCATGGGGATCTCAGATCTATAAAGCAATTTCTTTAATGATAAATATTTCTGCGCAGCAGGGATTCGAACCTATAACCGATATCAATAAGGATAATCATTAAATCGTATTTACCAATCCGCTTTATAGAGAGATGAATTTTATCCTGCCTAATTCATAAAATTTAAATTATTCCATCTCCTCCATTACAGGTAATTGGTAAGTATACAACACGTGCCCATTTAATGATCTATATGTATATATTGGTGTGCTACTTTTATAAGCACACATTGAGTATGTGTTGTTTCAGATGTGTGTAACTGGATAACAGAATACATCTTATAAGCTTTAAAGTATTTATTCTATAAAAAACAACAGAGTTAAACATCTCCATCACTGGAGGAAGCTGGGTTGGTCAGATGACCAATTCTGGTGAAGTATAGATATGAACTGACTAACTTATCGATATCACAGATATCGTATGCTTAGTTTATATAAGTTTCGTCACAATCTCGGAAGACACCTGCATCCGGTGACGTCACAAACTTTCACACGCTGAGGCAATGTGTTGACAGTTAAGAAAAATGTCACATTGTCGAGGTCGCATTATACGTCCTGTTTATGATTTGAATGACTACAGCAAGTCCCACGGCTAGCACCTTCATCCAACATGACATATTACGTCATGTGTTTTAAACATGTAATATTAACTATTTTAATTATTACATATATATATATTATATATATATATATATATAATATATATATATATATATATATATATATATAATATATATATATAATATATATATATATATATATATATATATATATATATATATATATGATGATTGTGTCCCAGGGAAGAGAATCACGCATAGAAAAGTATATACATGAGGAAGAAGTCTCCCAATGTGTAGCCTCAATCTTTACCACGACCTACCATAGGTAACTAACTATTATGTACATATTTTCTGGTTAAGTTAACAATCACATTTGGTTTTTCTCTTATGTGTTGAGTGTTATGAACAAATCTATGAAAAAGTATAAATATTCAGGGCCATCCATGCTACTTTTAGCGAGGCAGATTTGTACTGACTCGCAGCGGTGCCCTTTTAGCTCGGAAAAGTTTCCTGATCGCTGATTGGATAGATTTATCTTGTCCAACCAATCAGCGATCAGGAAACTTTTCCGAGCTAAAAGGGCACCGCTGCGAGTCAGTGCAAATATGCCTCGCTGAAAGAAATGGACTATAGGTTGGTTTTGCACTGAGCGGTTCGGACGAAAATTTCCCAGCATGACCAATTCGCTGTAGCCAGCATGGTGATGAAAGCTTTGGCTATATCACAGATACTAATTGAGATGTCTGAGGCCATTGTCCTGCCGACGAATAGAAACAGATTCATTTGCTATATATATATATAATATATATATATATATATATATATTATATATATATATATATATATATATATATATGTCTGTACGTTTGCGTGCATGAGCTCCTGTATTATATGTTTGTATTTCAGTAACTTATCATGAGTTATACCCCCATTTACCTCTTTATTATATGCATTATTTGGT